>NC_092454.1:45065914-45395414 GCF_036169615.1 Heliangelus exortis
TTCTTGATATTTTCTCATACACCCTGGGAATGCATGGTCTGTTTATATAAATTCTGGTGTGTTTGACATTTCTGGAAAATCATGGCAACATTAATATTGAAAGATGTATTGCATAGGTTACCTGTCCTGAATTTACACGTATTCAGTATTTTATGAATGACTGTGTGGTATAATAGTAATTATATGCTTATTTAATTATGCGGTGGGTTGACTCTGTCTGGACTCTGGATGCCCACCAAACTACTTTATCACTTCCTTCCTCAATTGGACAGGGGAAGAAAAGCACAACAAATGGCTCATGGGTTGCGATAAGGACAAGAAGATCAATCAGCTGTTACTGTCAGAGGCAAAACAACAGACTTGACTTGGGGTAATTAATTTAATTTATTGCCACTCAAAACAGAGTATGGTAATAAGCAATAAAACTAAAGCTTAACACCTTCTGCCCACCCCTCCCTTCTTCACAGCCTCGGTTTCACTCCCAAATTCTGTGCCTCCTCCTCCTGAGTGGCGCCGGGGAACAGGCAATGAGGGTTGTAGTCAGTTGATCACATTGTCTCTGCTATTCCTTTCTCCTCACATTCCTCCTCTTCTCCAGCGTGGAGTCCCACAAAATTTTCCAGTTTGAGTCCTTTTCATGGGCTGCAGTTCTTCATGAATGTCTCCAGTGTGGATTCCTTTCACAGGGTACAGACCTCCAGGAGCAATCTGCTCCAGCCATAGGGTCCCATAGGGTCACAACTGCCTACTCAGAGAACCTACTCCATCATGGGCTACTCCCTCCATGGGTCCACAGGTCCTGCAAAGAATCTCCTCCAGCACAGGTTTCCCATGGTGTCACAGACTCCTTCAGGCATCGACCTGCTGTGGAATGGAGTCTTCCATGGGCTGCAGGTGGATATCTGTTCTACCATGGATCTTCATGGACTGCAGGAGGACAGCCTTCCTCACCATGCCCTTCACTATTGGTTTCAGGGAAGTCTCTGGTCAGATGCCTGGAGCACATCCTGCCTCTCCTCCTTCACTGAACTTGGTGTCTGCAGGGCTGTTACATATTCCTTATCTCCCTGGCTGCACATCGCTGTGGAGGTTTTTTTCCCCCCTTCTTAAATATGTTATCCCAGAGGTTCTACCACCACTACCAATGTGCGTGGCCTTGGCCAGCGGTGATTCTGTCTTGTAGAAGGCTGGCCTGAGTTCTTTCAAACCTATCTATCTGTCCCTGTCTGTGCTGTTTTGTAAATTGCATAAGAGCCTACATAAAATATTATATAATGCTAGAAAAAAAAAAAAATCCACTTTAAAAATATCATATTGTGCTAGAACAAAAGAAAGATTTTGATCAGTCGCAATTAAATATTCTTAACATGTGAGTGTAGAGTTTTCATATGTCTTGTAAAAGTTGGTTTCCCGGTTCAGATCAGCTACACGTAGATTGGTAATCTCATTGAGGGGTTTCCACACAAGTGATACATAACCAAAATTAAATGCTCAAGTGTCATTTAAAAGGAGCATCTTAAATTTAAAAAAATAAGAGTATTAGGAAACAATTTGTGAACAGAATTTCTAAAAGATGGGAAATTCCTGAGGCTGAATTTTCTCTACAAATGGGAAGTATTTTTTCCCAACTCCATACCTTTTTGACGATAATAATGAGAAATAGATGTGAGCCAGATCTTGAAATCTCTTCTGCAGTCAATACAGCATCCTATTAAATATAATCAGTAAAAGATTCAAGATAATTGCAATGTATAAAGGAAAATCACAATCAACTACTAATGCCCATTTTCAGAAAGAGCAGGATATAAACCTGAGTATCACAGAAGTTCAAATGGAGTTTGAAATTATTCTTCTGCTAGAATTCTGATTGGATAGTTTGGAAGTGTGAACTAAGCACCAATCAGAAAATCATTCCAACCAGCACTTCATTCAGATTGTCAGATCAAACTGAAATTACGTTGAAATTCAATGTGCTTAACAGTTGCATTAGCACAATTATTAGAAACTGTTATTTAAAAATGGTCTATTTCATTTTAAGGTGTTATAAAATCATTGGCAGCAATTGCCAGAGATGTTAAGATTATGTCTGTGATCAACCATTTCAAAGTAGATCAGAGATTAATATCAAAGCTCATCAGAAAGCTGGATTCAAACATGAAAACTGTAGCTATATAATGGTAATGATCAGCAATGACATAGGGCATAAGCTCTATTAGCTGTGGTGAGGCAGCACTTTTTATTAGCTCAGTGAGTATTCAGATATTTTGCTTGGGAAATTGTAGAAGTCACTGGACTTGCTCAAAGCCTTGTAAAGATAACCTCATTGCACTAAAATCAGATAATCTAATCTGCAGTTTCAGATCTACTCTGGAACTCTCATGTTCCCACAAAACGTGCAAAGGAAATACAAGTGGAATGCATATGCTCATAGTTCAGTATGCACCGCTATAAAAATGTACCCTTCTTGTTTTAAATTAAACAGCTCAATGGTTTGGAAAGCATTTCAGAAGACTTAGTGTTGTACACAAGTCAGTGAGATTTCACACCTAACAAGGAGAGGCATGCACCATCTCTTTTTTTTTTTTTTCAAGAATGGTACCATTACCACTTCTATTAGCACAGAAAAAAAATACTCATTTTCCCTGGGGAATTTTATAAAGAACCAAATAAACAGAATTTGTCCCTCTGACTAGAAAGACAATAGCCTTTGTTATCATTTACAGTAGATTGATATATTGCAATGAATGGTAATAAATAATAAATATTGTCTTCTAACTTCTTTCTGGTAGACGGGCCAATAGCCAAGCAGCAGAAACAACTAACCAACCTTCTCATTCTCTTCCCAGTGAGCCCTGGGTGGTTTTGACCTGGTATTATCGTCACTATCTTCATAGGCGTGCTTTCACACCCACTCCCACACAGGCATCAATTGCATGCCCAAGTTCTGTTTCTTGAGGTAAGTACTCATAGATCAGAGTTGGATCCATCTGTGTAAGGACAGTTTGTCTCACAAGATTGAAAATACTCAAGTACAGTTTACACTGAATGATTTTGGTTTCAATTTTTAGGTTTTACACACAGGTACTTTGTGTAATCCAGGAAACCAATTAAAGCTGAAAAAAACTGCAGTTCAGATCATTCTTTTCACATCTTTATTACTTTTGAATGTAAGTATGAAAATCTACCTCTTTTCCAGGTATGAACAATGTCTATTTGGAATTAGAGTTTCTCCATTTTGGTACAGAGGAAAAACAATATTGGATCTAGAAGCTCAAACATGTGTGAGGTACTATTTCTTATGCCCTAGAACGTTATGTGCATCCTTCCTGCTTCTTTTGAAGGGCATGCATCTTCTGTACACCATGTAATAGATCTGCTTAGATCTACTAATTCTGCTTTTAGATGTCTATAGCTATTCTGATGTTAATTCCCTGAGAGGACAAGAACAAGCACCAGGCTGAAATGACTGTCTTCATAGTTAGAGTTTCTGTTCACCCACCCATCCAAAAGTGGTGATGACTTCCCTAGAAATTCTGGGAAGAATTGGAGGAGTTCATTAATTTTTTAATAGTATATTTTGAAGTCTCCAACTTCCCTCGCTGAGAGCTCAAGCATGACCTTTCTGTAAAGTGGTGTACATATTTGTACAAATCAGTGTCACACCAAACCTACTGTCTGAAAAATATGACTTTTTTGATAGATTATTTTTCCTGAACACGAACAGAGATATTCATAAAGATTCAATTCATTGAGAAAATATGAAGCAATAAAACATAATTAAAACCCCTTACAAAACTATGCCTTAGTAAATATCTAGTATTATATAACTAAGTCATGGGAGAATCATGAAGACAACCTATGGAGCATGACATTAGATTTTCATTTTTAATAAAGCTATCTGTTTATTTTTCTGACAGTTAGCTCAGTAGCCTGAACTGTCCTTCATCTCACCATAGTAAGAATACCATATACTATTTTCACATATGTATGTTGAACACTATTCTTTAAGAAGTCTTGAAAGAGTAGTATAGGAGCTTCAAACACATTATGTGTATCTAACATTATTCACAAAAAGATCCATAACTGCAATTCCACAGCAATGTTTAATTAAATTAACATCTATTGCGAAACTTTTTAAGAATTGAATTGACAATGAAATCACTACTGACCAGCTCCAGTTTTCAATACTTCTTTATAAATAATAGCTCAACAGAGATTCCTGTTTATCATAGAATCATAGAATCATAGAATTAGCTGGGTTGGAAGGGACCTCAGAGATCATCAAGTCCAACCCTTGACCCACCGGTGCGGTTGCTAGACCATGGCACTGAGTGCCACATCCAGTCTCTTTTTAAATGTCTCTAGGGATGGAGAATCCACCACCTCACCGGGCAGCCCATTCCATTGCCTGATCACCCTCTCCGTAAAAAAATTCTTTCTGATATCCAGCCTAAATCTCCCCTGGCACAACTTAAGACTGTGTCCTCTTGTCTTGTTGAAAGTCTTCTGGGAAAAGAGACCAACTCCCACCTGGCTCCAACCTCCTTTCAGGGAGTTGTAGAGAGCGATGAGGTCGAGGTCTCCCCTGAGCCTCCTCTTCTTCAGGCTGAACAGCCCCAGCTCTCTCAGCCTCTCTTCATAGGGCCTGTGCTCGAGTCCCTTCACCAGCCTGGTTGCCCTCCTTTGGACCTGTTCCAGGACCTCGATATCCTTCCTGAACTGAGGGGCCCAGAACTGGACACAGTACTCGAGGTGTGGCCTCACCAGGGCTGAGTACAGGGGCAGAATCACTTCCTTGGACCTGCTGGCCACGCTGTTCCTGATACAGGCCAGGATGCCATTGGCCTTCTTGGCTATCTGGGCACACTGCTGGCTCATGTTCAGCTTCCTGTCAATCCAGACTCCCAGGTCCCTTTCTGCCTGGCTGCTCTCCAGCCACTCTGTGCCCAGCCTGGAGCTCCCCATGGGGTTGTTGTGGCCAAAGTGCAGGACCCGGCACTTGGTGCTTATAAAGTATTAAGACTATAGGCCCAAGATATTTGGAAGTTTAAAGCTAGGGAAAGTGTTTGTTCACTGAGGATATGTCTGCTAACATGTTAGAAAAGCATTTTTGGTTTCTCTCAAGTTTGCCTTACTACACTGAAGCATTTAATTCAATATAGAAATTTTGAGTAAAAAAAGATGAGCGTGCAAGCAAGCAAATGTACTTGCCAAATTGCTCAAAAGTAATAAAAGTGTTTAAAACTATGATTCTGAATGCTATTATATACCTTTCTATTCTAATTTCTGTCCTCAGTGCTTTCTTTTCTCACTTCCAAGTACGCCCTTTCTTCATCCACTTCCAATGTGAGGTACAAAGATGAGTTTCCACAAATAGCCATATAGCTTTCTTTCTGCCAAGAGAGTGATTAAAAAGAGATAAATGTCTACACTTACACATGTTTCTTGTTCTGGTAACACAAGACTTGGCAATGTATAGGAATGGCTGGAAAGACTGAGTGAATAATAACATTATGGGAAATATTAGTCTTCTTTTGTTGTATACATTTAAAAGCAGATGACTTTTCTATTATTTCATAGCTGTATCTGAATTTCTTCTTGTCACCCCATGTCTTTAATATTTATTCAGCATTTTTCTCTATTTTCATCAAAAAACAGAGAAGAAGCCACATGTTTGTTGCTGCCAAGAATATCTTTCACTTACAGCTCAACCATAAGAACTAGCCAGGACAGATGTCACCATTATTAAAGTGCTGATCTTGGGAGTATTTTCCATTGACTTCAAAGGGACTTCCAAATATTTAGTGTACTTCACATATTTAGGCTAAGTGCCACACCAACACCTTGAATATGGAGATTTGCATGTTCACAGTATAGTCAATGAGACTACACTACATGTAGTATATGTGCACTATATGTACATATACATATGTACACTATATGTACACTACATGAGCACTATACTATAATATGAGCAATTACACAAGTTGTTGGGTAAAAATTAATGTAAGACATTCAGAGTACCTGTATTTTTACACTGTAAAACAATAAACTTGGTGTTTATGTAACACCCATAGTGAAGGAAAATATATAACAGGAAAAAAATGTGCTGTTATATATCATTACACTAACAGTACAGCAATCTGGACAATGTACTTCAGTATAACATCCAATGACCACTTAGTTTCATCATAGCCTATAAATATGTTTTTCCACCCAGAATTATAGGAATTTTGGCAGAAAAAAGAGGCATTAACTTCCACCTCAAGCTGTCAGAATTTGTTCTTTAAAAAATCAAATCATTTCCTTCTATGATAAGTCACAAGAGACAAATCTGGAAACATACAAGGCCAAGTCTGAGCTAACTTACACCCTTTTCACCCCTATTAACTTCAGTGGTATTGGCCAGGGTTGTGAGTTAACTTGGAATTTGGCCCATGGAAAGAACTCTGCTTCCAACATGTTTTTCTATTTTATTTTTACTACTTATGCTACAGCATTTTAATACCATATTTCATTATCTGAGAAATATTTGAAAGATACAACTTATGAATCTAAACCAGAACTAACCCAGTTCATTTAAATTAGGTCCTGGGATTCAAAAATGAGGCAACATTCTCCTTCAAAACTGACATTATTAAATAACACTTAATTAAATAAAATTAACAGGAGGCTGCCAAAATCAGCAATGTTCTCAGACTCAGATGCAGTCCTTCTCAGATATGTCTTATTGACACACTCTCAAATACCAGCAGAAGGTTTTGTCCTTGTGGGAAGCAGGTGCAGTGAACCCAGCTCCTAATTCAGCCCAGGAAGCATGATGAAAAACACATATCCAAATTTTTACAAATGTCCCCAGATTAAGATGAACTAATTGACTGTGCCTATCTGTCCATGCTGGTCACAAGTGCTATTTCTGTAGGATTCACCAGGAAGCACATGGAGCATTTAAACACCAATAATTCTCTCTTGTCCTTCAGTTTATTTGCTGAACCCCAGAGGCAAGGAAGCAATACCCTGAGGCAGAAACTATTGTCCCAAGTGAAATGTGATATTTAACAGACTATGTTCTGAACTGGTTTTGGCCACTACTGACATTATTGTTATATGGACCATGAAAAAATTTAGGCAAGTGTCCCTCAGACCTCAGGTGTTTCAAGACTCTCTTGATGTTTTCAGTGATGTATGCATTTCTCTACAAAACAATAGCATATCAACCTGAGCTGAAATTGCAGAGCTCATCTGGTCTTTCAGTTTCTCCTTTCCAGAAGTTAATTGTGCTACAGACACGAACTGATAAAATAATCACTTGCAACCTTCAGAGAAACAACTGTTGATGGTGTCTACCTTGACATTATTAAAGCCACTGACATTTTTGTTTCCCACAGAATTCTTCTGGAGAAACTGGCTGTTCATCTCTCGGACAGGCATACACTTTGATAGGTAAAAAACCTCTCTGAATAGCAAGGTCCAAAGATGTGATAAATGAAGTTAAATCCAGCCAGTGACTGGTCACAAGTGATGTTCCCCAGGGCTCAGTCTTGGGGAAAATTCTCTTTAATATCTTGATCAACGATCAGGACAAGGGGATAGAGTACCTGTAGTAAGACTGTGAGTGACAAAAAGATGGGAGTGACTGTTGATCCGCTTGAGGGTAGGAATGCTCAATGGAGGGATCTGAGCAGGCTAGATCAACGTGCCAAGATGAACCTCATGTTCAACATGAGGTTGTTGTGCAGGGTCCTGCACTTGGGCCACAATAACCCTGTGTAGAACTACAGAAGAAGCATGGCTGGAAAGACGAAAAGGGCTTGAGGGTGTCGGCCAACAACTGGCTGAATATGAGCCAAAAAGGTGGCCAAGAGGGTCAACAGCATCCTGGCTTGTATTAGAAACAGCATGGCTAGCAGGGCTATGGAAGAAATTGTGGCCCTGTACTCAGAACTGGTGAGGCCATACTTCAAACACTGTGTTCAGCATTGGGCCCCCCCACTACAAGAAATACATCAAGTTACTGGAGAATGTCCAGCAAAGGCAACTAAGCTGGTAAAGGATCTAGAGAACAAATCTTATATAGGAACTGAGGATGTTTAAACTGGACAAGAGG
This sequence comes from Heliangelus exortis, assembly GCF_036169615.1. Classification (NCBI taxonomy): domain Eukaryota; kingdom Metazoa; phylum Chordata; class Aves; order Apodiformes; family Trochilidae; genus Heliangelus; species Heliangelus exortis. The sequence continues at coordinate 45,074,022 of NC_092454.1, forward strand.
ATCCTGAAGGGACACCTTCTTGTTCTCTTTCAGCTACCTGAAAGGAAGTAGCAGCAAGTTGGGTGTTGGTATCTTCTCCCTAGTAACAAGTGATAAGAACTGAGGAAATTTTCTTAAGTTGCATCAGGAGACATTTAGATTGGATATTATTTGATTTACTGAAAGTGTTATCAGACACCGGATCAGGCTGCCCAGGAAGCTGGTTGAATCGCCACCATCCCTGGAGATGTTTGTAAGATGTGTTTATGTAGTGCCTAGAGATGACCTTTAAGGTCTTTTGCAATCTAAATGTGATTCTGTGATTCTAAGATTTGTGCAGCCATTTGTTTGTCAATTTATTAGCAGTCTTTTAGACCTGCAAATCTAGTAGTGCTTCTTTTTAATATTTGCAAATGTTTTAATCCTTGTGGAAGTGACAGCTTGCAGTTTTTTCTCCTGTTTGTAGGAGCTGGGCACACAATAAATACAGTAAATAGAGTCCCTTTCCCTGAGGGTTTCCTCTGATTTTACAATCCCATTGTGTTCTTTACTCAGCAAAACCCTTTGGTTCAAATAATCTTTTTTGCAGTGTTTTGAAGGATGTGGGGAGATTTTCATTAATTGTATATCCTGTAAAAATATGCACACAAATAATTGTATAACATCATGGAAATTAGCTGGCAGCTAGTAGCCTAAATAGATTGAATGTGAGATCAACTGAAAATAGATTTGACACCTAGGTTTTAGTACTGCTTAAGTCATCTTTTCTACTAAGGACAGTAGTTCTTAAACATTCATTTTTATGAAACATAATTAATCAAGCACATTCAGAATTTCCTATGGAAGTTTTTACCAGATCCAAAATTTTTGCTCTGGATTGGATATACTTCAGTATGTGAAGAAAAACATCATAAAGTAAACATTTAAAATGTCAAATTATTTGGACATATGTGCAGTTCCAACCTTCTAATTGCAACTATTTTCTGTATATTATATTCCTGATGTTATTTACTATCATCTAGATTACTTGATTTTGAGGAAGAGGTATTCAGTTCTGCTTCTGGAAATTACCTATGTATGAAAAATAATGTAAACACTCAGAATCTCTTCCAGCCCTTAAAACATGACAAAAGGACTCCTTTTTAGTTTGAGAGGTACGGGTTTATAGATACACATCATAAAGAATGCCTCTTCCTAGTTACTTTCTTCTTTACTGTTCCCAGAAATGTCTAAATATTTTTCAAAGACTATTGAAATTATGAGAAAGTCTAGACTCTCTCCTTTTGTGCTAGATTTAATCAGTCTAAAAAATGTCTTGTTATAATGTTAGAAAACCTTGACATGTTCTGTTTTCTGGGTTAGATGTCTTACAATAGCAAAGGGAAAAAGATGCTAGGAGAATGCTGGACTGTGACAGAATTTTGCCTGAGAAACATAGGTATGCTAAACTATCAGAAAATAATGTAAAAAGTTGTTTGGATATACTTATACTTTTTACAGTGTTTTTGTAACAAATCTTTCTGTGAAAAGATATTGTTGATGTTACTGCCTTTAGGCTTCCATAGTAGATTAAAGGAAAACTTGCCTAAAAAGATGCTTGAGCAAGAGGCCCAGTGCATTTTCTTCATATACAATGCATTATTTTATTGCATAACATCCATAAAAGTATTTTGGTTCTATGCCAAAAGGTGGACCTATGCCTTTTCTTAAAAATTTTCAAAACAAAAAAGTAATCAAAATAGAAGTGCCATGCCAATGAGACTCACTGGTAATTTAGCTCCTGCTCAATACTGTGGAAAAGCAAGCCATTACTTCTCAGATTAGACAGCTTGGCTGCAGCAACAGAGGATTTCCCAGTGGTCTTCAATTTGTACTCCATCAGGAGTCATCTGTCAGCAAGTCCCGTATGGCAATGAATCAGAACAACACCCTTATGCCAACAAAAGATATACTGGGGTTGAGATGCAAAGACTTATCTGGGGTGAGAAAGCAATTCAGATAAACCCATTTATAGGGGAAAACTCATTCTGATATAACAAGTCTGCCCAAGGTCCAACAGTGCAGTTAAACCTCACTTGAATGAATTTTTAGCATGCATTTGCTGTGCTGTTTGGGGTAGGAATACATTTGTTATGGTCAAAAGTAAAATGTGGGGAAGTCAAAGGTTCACAGAAAGTAAATGAAAATAAAGTGAAAAACTCTCCAAACAAACAGACTTTATAAGTTTTTCTTTGCCTGACCAGACTTTGTCCCTAGATGTTTCTGTACAGCCACGAGTTTTCAGAGAACCTACCTTAGGACAATCCTGTAAGACCAGTTAAAAAAGTAAAAAAAAAGTTTTATGTATCCATTTAATGATGCAGAAAATGACATAAGAATAAAGTGATATAGATAGGAAATTATATGTTTTTATACTACAATAATAGAAATGTACACAAGCGATGATTATGTGAATAAGGAATGGAATTTTAAAAATAAACACAAACAGTCATGGTGTTTTTAAATAAAAGTTTAGATTATTCTAAAGAAACACTAAGAGACAAATTATGTATTCAGACAAGATTTTACATAATATATGTAATTTCCACAACTAAGTTTCCAGAAGATTTTGGGTAACTGCAGGTGAGAAAACCTAAGAATATATATATATTCATATATATTTAAAAAAAAAAAAAAAAAAAAAAAAAAAAAAAAAAAAAAAAAAGAAAAAAGAGCAAGGTTTAAAGAAGCACAGAAATGATGCCATACCTACCTTTTCTTATCTTAATGAATAACATACTTGAAGTTACATAAAGCAACTACATATGGCCTGCAAAAGGTGTGAGTTGTAGTAAATTGGATAAGATGTGGCTGGCTGCTATGCACTAATAAGTTCCCCAGGGCTCCATTTTAGTTTTTAGTCAATTCTCTTCAATGTTCTCATTAATGACCTGGACACAGGTGTTGAGTACACAATAAGTAGTTTGCTGATACTATTAAATTAGGAGTAACTACTGACCACCTTGAGGGAAGAGATATTACAGAGCCATCTTGAAAGTCAAACACTGAACACCAATTGTATGAAATTTAAAGAGAACAAATGCCAGATTCTGCACCTGGGATGGTGTAGTTCTGGATGTCAAATAGACTGAGCAATGTGAGGATGAAGTGCAGCCCTGTAGAAAGGGATCTAGGGATTTTAGTTGATGGTAGGATCAATATAAGTCAACTGTATGTTCTGGCAACCAAAGAAGCCAACCATATCTTGGTGTGCATTAAGTACAACATAGCCAAGTGTTCAAAAGAAGGGATCGTCCCATTATTCTCAGCACTGAGGATGTTTCACCTCAGGTACTATGTACAACCTTAGGCTCCACAATACAAGAAGGTTACAGAATTTTTCCAAAGGAGGACAATAAAGATGGTCAAGGGAGCAGAAACCATGATTCATGAGGTGCAGCTGAGGATTCTACATATCCTAAGCTTAGAAAAGAGCAACCTCATTGATGACTTAATTGCCATCTACAGCTTCCTTATGGGGAAAGAGAGGTGCTGATCTCTCCTATCTGGTGTCTCATGATGGGATGTGAGGGAATAGATTAAATCTCATGGAAAGCTGAGATAAGACTAGAAAAAATTCTTCACTGAGGGGTTGGTCAAGCACTGGAACAAACTCGCCTGAGAAATGGTTTATGGGCCCAAGCCTGTCATGTTCAGTCTGTCATTGTTAGGACAATGCTTTTATATAGGGAGTTCATTTTTTCAATTAGGTTGCCATTTGTGGAGTCAGGATCTAGACTTGCTGATCCATATGGGTTCCTTCCACCTCAGGGTATTCTGTGATTCTACAGTTCTATGATTCTATTCTGTTTCAGGCTGCTACTTCACACTGTTTTCCTGTGTAATATTTTGATTAATCTCAGCTTCTCACAATCAGTATTTTCTAATGTGATAAATCCTATTTACTCTAACCAAAACTAAATTAGCTTAAGCAACAGTACTATTCAGATTCTTATCTTATTCTTATCTGTATTACCTGGTTACCAGGTAATATTCCCTCTGCTACGTAACATGAAATAGAAAACTGAGACTTGTCTGAGAAGCAATGGTATTAAAGAATACTTCTGTGTTTTGCAGAGGGAAGACAGATTGTTTGTCCCTGGTAATGCATTTCACCCAACCACTATTTCATGTAAATGGAAAATAGCCTCTGCATTTCCTCACTTGGCCCTGAAGGCCAGATAGAACTCCAACTCCTACAGGATCTGCTGATGCATGCCTGAAGGTGTCTAAATGGAGTCTAGAGAAGGCACTGTTGTGCTCCCAAATCTGAAGCTGAACCCCAACAAGTTTCAACCTTCCTCCTTGCACAGCAGCTTTTTGGAGGCAAAGCTGATCTTCTGCATGCTGATGTTGGGCTGAAGTTGGGAGACTGCCCCTGGAGTCTATAAGAAATGCAGACTTTTGCTTTGGGCTACTCAGCCTCTCCACTTTCTTAATGCCTCCTCTGTGCTGCACATACCTGTGTGGAGTTTACTTCACTTTTAGTCTCTGGTTCCCAGGGACAGATTGTGTGTCTGATAAACAGAAATGCTAAAAATGTTCCCCTATTAGGGTCTGACTGCACAGCTATTGCTACTGGCAGGTATGTTAGACATGCATTTCATGGTGTGGGACAAAAGGCATTCTGCAGCCCTGTCTTCGAGGTTTACTCAGGGATGTAAAAGACACACCAGGGCTCATGACTTGAGTTGTATCACAGGCTTAACATTCCCTGAGTTCTGCTCTCTCTCTTCTCTCTCTGCAGTGTCACCACTAAAACAGGTGGAATAGCGATGGCAATTCCTTCACATAATCCACAGGCTTTATGAGGAAAGTGAGCTTAGTACAGTTTTCTTAAATTGAGATTCATACAGAATCCAAATATCTCAGTTCCTGTGCAGCTCATTAAAGATTCTGAAAACATTTGAAAAGTTTCTGGCTGTTCTTGCTGAAGTAATTCTGGTTATACACCTGTGACTATATATACTTACATGCAAGTAAATGCTTAATTAATAACTAAGCCATCAATATATGGAGCTCAAGCATGTGGTGTTGCCTTTTATAGGACATGAATGCACCATGAATCAACAGCTGTATTTCACAGAACACTAAAGAGATCACTATGCTGTACTATGCATAGTACATACACTTAAGCCCTTTATGTCTGAAAAAGCCTCTGTGATTTTCAAGAAGAAAGGAACTACAGAAATAAATCTCTGCAATCACAGCATTGTATGATCACTTCAGAAAAAGCTATAATGATTTAAAATTTACTTTATCCCTTAGATGAATCTTACATCCCTTCATGTGCAACAGTGTAGCATACATTTTGAATACTCATAGTCTGCTCACATGCTAAATAATACAGGTTTACCTGAAACAGGCTGAACTTCCATTTGTTTAGGCTGAAGGTTCAGAAAATGAAAACTGAATTTTACAGTCATTTGTACAAAACCCTATGTAATTCCCAAAGAAAACTGATTTTATCCTTGAGGCTAAATACATGTCCCCTTAAGTATATACTGGGGCCACATTACCTAAAATAAATATTTTTTTTCTAATGGAGAATTTAAGGAGGTTTTGAAATTGATTTCAATTAAACGAAAAGATGGCTGAAGAGTTACCACCAGCTAATGCATTTTAATCTTATGTTATTATGTGCTTAAGACAGCAGTATCTAGAGAACTTCTATGTATTGTTTAGAAGATTTTAAATTGTTCTACATCATTTTTTCAGCCAAATTCTGTAAACATCCACACTATTGTGCAATGAATGTGCATCGTTTATTTTCAGAACTATTAGCAGAATCTAGCTACATTATCAGCTCTATAAGACTCAGAGAGGTAGTTCACATTCCTGCATTGCACTGTGTGAGTAACTAAAAGAGTGCAGATGAGATCTGGGAGTTGCTGGGGAAAAGGACCCCACCCCTGCCTATAACACCAGGACCCTAGGAAGGGTGGAGGACCATAGCTGGCAAACAGGGTCAGGTGCTTGCAGGGAGTGGTGCTCCTTTGGAGGGAAGAGCTCCCAGCATACCTGCAAGGGACAAGGACTTGCATCCTAGCAGACACACAAATAATAATAGTGTGCACTCAGTGCTGAGCTGAGTCTGCACCTGCAGCTGGAGAGCCTGAGCCACCCACCCTGATGATGACTGATGCTTCCACCCAGATGGAAGTAGTGGAAGAAGAGGTAGCTGCACAGATGCAGGCTGTGGGACCTCTCCCACAGGGCAGAGACAGGTGATAACCCTGTGTGTAAAAGGTGTGCACAGGAGGAAGACCTTCTGCAGAAGGTGGCCAAACTTCAGGAAGCAATCAGAAGGCTGCAGAGTATTAGGGAGGTAGAAAAGGAGACAGATAACTCCTTCCAGGTACATACTGAGGCAAACTTACAGCCTATGACCATAAAGCAAGTAATTCCCCCATTGACAAGCAGAGAAAAGAGAGAAGAGAATAATGAACAGGAATGTGAGACTGTGAAGATAAAAAACAGCAGAAAGAGGAGAATTCTTCAAAACCTGAGGTGTCCCTGCAGAACCATTTTTCATTTCTGCACACTTGAAGAGGAAAAACAACCTACACCAGCTAAGGTGCCAGAACCAAGTAGGGCAGCCCATTTGGCTCACTGTGCAACAAGCACTCAGAAGCAGCAGCAAAGGGTGACAGTAGTGGGAGACTGCCTTCTCAGAGATACAGAGAAACCCATTTTCATACCTGACCCACTCAATAGAGAGGTCTGCAGCTTACACGGGGCTCAAATCAAGGACATCACTGAAAGATCATCCAAACTTGTACAGCCTACTGACTATTGTCTGCTCATGTTGTTTCACTTGGGCAACAGCGGGAGCAACCTGAAAGCTAGCAAGAAAGATTACATAGCACTGGTAGCAGCAGTGAAAGATTCCAGGGCACAGATACTGTTCTCAGCAATCCTCCTGGTAAAAGGGAACAGGCTGGAAAGAGCCAATCAAACAGGGAAAGTCAATGAATTGTTAAAGGAGTAGTCAGGGATTTGGTTACCTAGACCAGACACCAAAAATCACTTTGATAAACCTGGTCCCCTGGGGACTGATAGCTGATGGGTTTCACCTGTCAGAGAAAGGCCAGAAGCTTGCCAATTTAGTTAGGAGGACTTTGAAGTAAGGGTGCTGGAAAAGAGGATCCTGTTCCACATTCACCACTTTGACACCAGAGCCAATAACCTGGTCCTGGATGAGGGTCACATACCAGTAGGAGAACATTTGGTCTGCAGAATTTAGACCCTGCCAATAAGACTGCTTCTGTGAAAGCCCATCTTATATGCCTCTATGCAAATGCACTAAGTATGGGGAATAAACAAGAGGAGTTGCGGATGTATGTATGCCTGCAGGGCTATGGTGTTATTGGTATCACTGAGATGTGGTGGGATGACTTCTATGACTGGAGTGTGGGAACTGTTGGGTTCAAGTTGTTTATGAAGGACAGCCAGGGCAAAAGAAGAGGGGGTGTTGCCCTCTACATCAATGACTATATGAAGTCCACAGAGGTCTGCCTGGGGATGGATGAGGAGCCAAACAAGACCAGGGCCAGAATTAAAGGGAAGACAGGGCCAAGAGATAGGATAGTGGGAGTCTGCTACAGCCCACCTGACCAGGATCACAAAGTGAATGAGGCCCTCAACAGACAGGTAAGACCTTTGCATAGAAAGTTTCACTATAGACAGCTTCACCTGCTCCCCAAGGGGGATTTCAACCACCCCAATATCTGTTGAAGGGACAACACAGCAAAGTACCAGCAATCCAAGAAGTTCTTGGAATGCATTGAAGACAATTTCCTCTTCTAAATGGTAGAGGAACAAACAAATAAAGGTGCTATGCCAGACTTTGTTCTCACCAACAAGGAGACCTGTAGATGATGGTAAACTCAGTAGGAGACTAGACTGCAGGGACCACAAGACTGCAGAATTCAGGATCCTTGAGGCACTGAGGAAGGTGAGAAGCATGCTCTCAACCCTCAATTTCAAAAGAGCAGCTTTTGTTTGGTAGGGTACCATGGGATAAAGTCCTGAAGGGGATAGGAATCCAGGAACGCTGGTCCATATTCAAGGATCACCTCCTCCCTTCCCGTGAGCAATGCAACCTAACAAAAAAAGGAAGCTAGGCAGGAATGCCAAGTAGTCTGCTTGGATGGACAAGGAACTCCTGGACACACCAACAGAAAGTGGAAGCAAGGGCAGGTAACCTGGGAGGAGTATAGAGAAGTTGTCAGAGAAGCCAGGAATCGTATTAGGAAAGCCAAAGCAGAGACAGAATTGAAGCTGGCAAGGGATGTCAAGGGCAAAAACAGAGGTTTCTACAGGTATATCAGTGATAAGAGAAAGTCTGGGGAGAATGTGCATCCCAGAAAGCTAACAGTATCCTGGGCTGCATCAGAAGCATGGCAAGCAGGTCAAAGGAGATGATTCTCCCCCTCTAATCTGTTCTCATGAGACCTCACCTGCAGTACTAGGTCTAGTCATGGACCCCTAAAACAGAAAGGACATGGAGCTCTTGGAGCAAGCTCGGAGAAGTGCTGGAGCGCACAGTGATGCTCAGAGGGCTGGAGCACATGTACTATTAAGACAGTGTGAGTTGGTGTTGCTCAACCTAGAGAAGAGAAAGCACCAAGGAGAACTTGTTGCAGCCATCCAGTACCTGAAGGGGGCCTACAAGAAGGCTGGAGAGAGACTTGGACTTTTTACAAGTAATGCAATAAGTGGTAATGTCTTAAAACTGTACAAGAGCAAATTTAGGCTAGACATTAGGAAGAAATTCTTCAGTGTGAGTGTGGTGAGACACTGACACAGGTCGCTCAAAGAAGTTATGAATGTCCCCTCCCTGACAGGGGTCAAGACCAGGCTGGATGAGGCTTTGAACAACCTGGTCTAGTGGGAGTTTTGCCTGCCCATGCAGTGTAGTTGGAACAAGATGATCTTTGAGGTCCCTTCCAACTCAAACCATTCTATGATTCTGTGAAATGTGGTTGAGCGTATTTATTTGAATGCTTTTAATTACAGTGGGAGTTAAAATTTTCAGTAGGATTAAGTTTTAACAATCTCACAGAAATGATATATCATGGTTTATGAAACAAAAAAAATTACAAAACATTATCATCAGAGACTTAAAAATTGCACTAGGAAAGAACAGTCTAATCATTTCATATGTGAAGACTATGATCAACTTAAATTGAGATTCATACAGAATCCAAATATCTCAGTTCCTGTGTCTTGTATGAGAAACTTACATGCTTCAAAGTTTGAATACAAATATTAGCATGTTATTCTTTTTTTAAAAGCTTCTTGGAAGGGTTAGATAACTAAAACCACTTAAAAATACCTCTATAAGGCTTTCATCTAGGGTATGACTTCAAAGGTCAACATGAATCAGGCAGTGTTAAATTGCCGAGGATATCAATCCAACACAGAAGATCAGGAAACCTAAAAATATTATTTAAGTTCAAAAAATGCTCAGCTATCTAAATTTTATGCCCCTACACTAATAAGGCCATTCCCCTTCCCCAAGACTCTTATGCGTTCATTTCTCAAAACACTTCATCATTTTACTGCTGCCCAAACCCCCATAGCAATTAACTCTGTCTTTCATAAGTATGCTGAAGGATCTCTTGAGGATGTTTTTTCCCTTTCTTTTTCATAGATGATCCTGTCCTGTAGAGGTGTCTGAAATTTCTACTGAGGAAATCCCAGATGAGAACAAGAGTAAAAATGCTGTGCAGAGCACAGCCAGTGGATGTGATCAGTCTGGATATGCAGCACCAGTCTGTACAAAAATGCTGCACACGAATGCATGTAACCTTCAGAGTAAGGTAAGTCTGACACATTTCAGAACACTGGCCTTGCTGGGAGGAAGCCTGTCCCTCCTGTGCCACCAACCCAGCATGCCCTGAAGACAGCATAGTAAAATGAAACTTAAGGGTGAAATACAAGACACCAACCCTGCAAGACACAGGAAAAGGAATAACAAATGCCATCTTGGAAAGTCTAGTGGACACTCGCCCTAGCTTCCTGCAGTCATGGCAGCCAGTGTGAGCTACTGCTTTCACTGAGCAGAAATTTTAAAATTCTGGAAAATTTCCTGGCTTTTTTCATGGGAAACAATTTCTATTGCTTCTTAAGAAACAATTGCTTACTACACACTTCATGCATGTAGGGCATTGTTACTGTTAGAATAACATCTCATCAATCTCTATAAGCAACTTTTCATCTATTTCTACTTGACCTGTTCTTACTCTAATGAAAATAAATAGGGTACAATCTTTTTACTTTTATTTTTCTCACTTTGCAACTTCCCTGGTGCAAAACCTGGGCTCTTAAATTTTTCCAACTCAAAATGAACTTCCACTCTTGTAATGTTTGAATGTACCTAAATGGAACACGTGTACTGTCTAACAGACAACCCACACATACACACATGGAGCTTTTGTGCTGAGGTAGAGGCTGCTTAGTGAAATGAATTACAGATCACAACTCTGTTTTAGTGCCACAGGTCAAAGATATTTGGCACTGGTGCACACATGCCTTAATAATGTAGGTATCTTCAAATTATAATGCATGGCAGCTTGCCCATGATAAGTTCCTTCTATCATTATGACACAATTCTGTTTCTCAAGGCTGCAAATCTGAATTTTTTTCATTAGCTGAATTTTCTTCCTTTAAGTGATTCTTTCTTAAACCAGATAAAATGTTCTTTCAGGTACCACTCTTGCCAAAATAGCTGTGGTCATTATAATGCAATAGGATTTCAAGCATTTGTTGCCAACTGGAAGAAATGTTGTGGTAACTTTACATATAGCACTCAAATCATATTTAGGAGGTCCCTTTCCCTTTTTAACAGTATTCTAGGGTGAATAAGCCATGGATGTTAAACTCACAACAGATGTTAACCAAACCTAAGCAGTTTTAGGACCTCAGTTAGACTTCTGTGGCCAGTTCTGGGTATACTGCTTAAAAATAAAAAGATATATCTATATCTTTATATAGATACATATATGCTCATATATGTATCCGTGGATACATATATAGATAGGTAAATTCATATTTATGTACTTACACATACACACATATGTGTAACATACATATTCAACCATCAGAAGGTTTGAAGAACAGAAAAAGACTATTTATCCAAGCTGTGAAAACCAAGAATAAGGGAGACAGAGCAAGTTTTCTTACATTAGAAATAAGACAGCACTGGAAGACACTACATGTGACAGTTTTGGAACCTCCATCGTTATATATCTTTTAGATTCATTGGATAAAAATTTAAATCCCCAAGGAATTAAAAATATCTCATTGATCTTCATCGTGCTGTGAAATGAACTAGAACCTTATCTTTAAACTTATTTTATGACAAAACTTTTAAAGATGACTGTTCCAACAAGAAGATGGAAGATTCTGAAGCTATTTTTCCTAATTTTAATTATTCTGGTATAGATTGTAGGAAGTCATATATTTTACTTACCAGTTCACTTAGCCAAAGAAAGCAATGTGGTCTCATCCTCTGGAGCCCATCAAATATACAAGAGCAAATTGCATGGCTATCCTAGCTGCTATTATTTTCCTTTCAAGCATATCTCTGCAATATAAAAGCCACTAATATAATCACCGAAAGTATTTTACTCTCAGCACAACCTGTTTTTTTCTGTATCAGTGAAATCATCAAGCCCTTTCTTAAACCATAGAAAAAACTCAGTGTCTCTAACATGGGGTGAATTTCCAGGAAAGTTTGACTTCTTGCCAATATGTTATAATACCAAAAAATTAAGAAAAGTCCTGGAGTCTGAAGGGGTTGTTTTGTTCTCATATTGTTATCTAAATGTTTCTACTAAGAATTTGAGATTTTGTGTTCACTGAGATGTTCCAGAGCTTCTCTGCTTATCTCCTTAAGTAATCTAAAAAAATATATGCATACTTTATCATATAACACCATTAATCATAACCAGGCCTCCAGAAGTTACTTCATCTTTTTGTTTTCCTTATGAATATTGGAAATGTGTAAGATAAAGCCTTCTGGTTAGTTTTCTACCAGGAAGAATGAACATATTTGCCAGTTTACTTTCTTGGGGACTATGATGGATACAAGGGAGATAATAAAACTACTGGACATAAACACCTATTCCATCTACAAAATATTCATATTAATCTTTTCTGGTCCTGTTGTTATTTGGCTAATTTGTCTTCCTGTATCCCTTTCTGATTTAATTACAGCAATTTTTAATTACTTCTGTAAAAATATTTTTTAAAAAATGAATTTTTAAAACAATTGTATCTCACTGCTTATTCCTCTTCGAATCACATTGAATTAGTCAGACGTAACACCACAAAATACTGTAGGGTGTTTTATAGGCATTTTGCTTATTAAACAGATGATCTTAAATCTATCTAACCCCTTAGAAATTAGTTTTACACAAGTTTACATAAAGTATTAGATTATTTTTATTTTCCCAGCAACATTTTATGATTTTTTTTTCTTTATTTAAGGGAAAAACCTTTAAACAGAATATAACATCAGAAAATATGGTGATCTTTTACTTCATTGGTTCTTACACCAAAATTTCTTTTGTTTCCTACAACAAAACATCCTCTTCAAAGCAAATATAGCATGTCTAGCAAATTCTTGATACTCAGATAAGCACCCTTTATCTTTCAGATCACCCCAATGCAACAGGGAATGCAGCATCCATCCTGAGGCTTTGGGGATGACTAGCTGGTTCATCATCACTAGGGATTTTCACACCTGAGGACTGCAATGTGGTAATAGAGGTATGCCTTAGAAGAGTGCATAGATGGGGATATGAGTAGACAAAGGTTTTTTTTGCAGTGTAACTCACCATGCAATTTAGACAATATGTTGGTTTACTGCTGCTGTGTTGCTCACTCTGCCAAATTTTCCTGCCAAAGAATACAAAACTTCTATTGAAAAAGCTCTAGCATTGCTTTATACTGGTGATCTCATACTGAAAATTTGCAGATGGGAGTTCATCAGAGAGTGTTTTAATTAAGCGTGTTCCTGAAGAGCATGTTGGGCAAGGATACTTCCTCTTCCTGCACTCCAGTTCTTACTACCAGAGTAGCTGGGTGAATTTAATTAGCTCCTTGACTGATATGCTTTTGGTGTGCTCTAAACCTTAGTCACTGGTGGGAGTGTCTTGTCACATCATTAAGCGCAGTGAGCAAAACTCCTCTGACAGAGATTGGAAAATTGCTGTGCATATGCACTGAAAGGTTGATCAGGCAGTCTGGCTGGGATTACAAAGATAATCATTCTTTTGAGCACTTTCCTCACTGAAGCTGACCAGCAGAATCAGTCATCAAGGAAAACACTAACACATGTTCCTGTCTCGCATGTAGTGACCAATTCCTGGGCCACCCCTATGCAGATATGTTCTTGTGATGATACAGTGACACAAGCCTGTTCCTCTCTATTTCATCCCCATTTCACATTTTCACCGCCAAAAATGTTACACCATCAGCATGCACTGCACATGACAGCTGCAGCTTCCCCCTTGCTCCCATGATCTTAGTACATAAACATGTAGACACTAAACCTAGGCATGCCACGCCACAATGGAACCTAGTGTTTGCCAGTAAACCTGCCATCTCCCAAACCCACCTCATCAGCACTGTCTAGTCCAGTAGTATATACTGATACAGAAAAAATCTTAATTTTAGTTTGTGTTTGCAGGAACTGCCAGTTTGACTGACGTGTGTGTAGCTACCTTTGCTCCTTTCTCATTTCTGACCTTTGCACAATCTCTGCTCCTTCTGCTGGGCCAGTTAACTAAGCATATAACACTGAATTTTACTCACACCATTTCTAGTATCAATTTAAACTCAATGATACTACATGTCTACTGAGTGTATCGAGGAGACAAATCGTTGTTATAACCCTAACCCTAACTAAGTAAGAGAAGTTGGATGTGGCAATAAATCCAGTTCACTGACTACTGCTAGACTAAACATGTATCTTAATCCCAGCCTAAACAAGTGCTATAATGATACCTGACAGGTCCTGAATATAGTAGCACAAGACAAGTCAAGTTCAGCTCTTAGTCCACCTGTCCTTTCTTGACTGACAATATTTCTAGCTCAGTGACCCCTGCTTATCCAAGTCTTAGTCTTTCTAACAGCATTAGCATTTGATGCCTGAGTATCTCAGCCCTGCTCCATTCCACCAAAATTTTAAAATCCTTGCCATGGCTATATCAAATATACTTTTTCTTTTGTCTGCCTCTGTGTTAATGCTACCTATATGACACCAGATTTGTGTGAGTTCTATGGCTTTTGTTAGATCTAGTATTATTGAAGCCTAAATGCAAAGCCATCCCTTACCCTACTATAACAGCTGCTGTTGATTGGCAGAAATAACCTACAACCCAGATTTTAGAGAAAATCTGTGCCCTTCTTAAGATATAGTTGGGGGCCAAGAAGCAGGACATGAAGTATTTCAGGTAAAGTCAGACACCTTTGTTTAGACAGCAGTACTATTTTAACCATGAAAACACTATGAACTATTGTGCTATGCTTCCTCTTGGGCTCTGGCTTAAATTGTTATTTTTACAGACACCTTGGAGAGTCTACTAAGCGTGAGCCATAACCCCAAGATTAACTTTGGTTCATTCTGCTAGAAAACCATGACCTGGTTGCCATTACTAGAATTTAACTGAAGTGTTATCAATTGCTACAGACTGTTCAGAGGGGACAGACAGGAAAGAAGAGAAGGATGGGTTGCCCTCTATTTCAAGAGATGGGTATTTTGAAAAATATCCATGACTGAGTTGAAAGCTTAGAGGTAAAACTTAGAGACCAGGACAACAAAGGGAACCTTGGGGTTAGTGTCTACTACAGGCCTGATTGAGACAACCCTTTTGACAAAACCTTCTTACTCCAGCTACAGTAGTCATCCCACATGCAGGATCTCATCCTTCTGGAACACTTCAGCCACCCTGACATGTGCTGTCAAAGTAGTGCAGTGAGCTGTAAGCAATCCAGGACACTCCTGGAGTGCACTGAGGGAACAGGGGCAGAAAAGTCCCCCCCACTGTAAGAGAAGATGAGGTTTGAGACTACCTAAGGAACGTGAACGTGCATAAGTCTATGGGACTTGATGAGATGCATCCCAGAGTCTGGAGAGAGGTGGCTTTTCAGAGCTGTACTCCAGTGTCCAGAAAGGATGAAATTCTTTCACATGAAGTCCAAAGATCTCAACTCTTCTACTTGCCTTCCTCACTCTTGTCAGGATCCTGAAATCCATTGTTTTATTTTCACTGCAGTCAAAGCTGCTACTGATCATAATTTCCACTACCAGTTCACTCATTCAGGAGTCACATATCCAGGATAGCACCACTGCAAACTGTCCAACTAAGAATTTGAGTTAAGAAGTATGCATCAAAAATAATCACTTCCCCTAAAAATGTTTCAGGCACTGCCTTAAAAGTACTTCACTGTGTGCTGTAGTGGTGAGCTACAGTGAAACTTCCATCTATTTCTCACTGGAAAACCAAATAGCTTATTCTGACATTTTCCTTCACCGTATTCACAAGTGTCCCGAAGTTCTCATTCATATTATATGATGTTTGATTGCAAGCTGTCTCTTACCTCTATTATTTTGTGTGCAATAATCTGCAGAGTTGCCTACCTTTTCTCCCTGGTTGATACTTAACCCTTGGTTCAGCACACAGTATTCTTCAGATTGTAATTTCTCATTTTATTCCTGAGAATCGTCATGACAATTTTCCAGACTTCTGGAATACAGTTGCAATGCCAACTCCCAAACTTGCTTTAATTCTTTTGTTTTTTCTGAGTGCAGCCTTCTGTGGGTGTTTTTGTTGCTCCAGGAGTTCCACTTGTTCCTACAGTACTGATAGTCCAAATTTCCTCTTAGCTGCAGATTCACAGTCTCTCACTAAATCTGGGCTTCCCTCAGTCTCAGAAATACCTTACACCTTCTTTTTTTTTTTTTTTTTCTTCTTTTTTTTTTTTTTTTTTTTTTTTTTTTTTTTTTTTTTTTTCTTCCTTTTTTTGTCACTGAGAACCCTAATGACTAAAATCCTGTTTTCCCTAGGGTAATCTTTTCAAAGACCTTCTTACTTTTATGACTTGATTTTCTCATTTAATCAGCTCACAATCTAACTGAACCCTAGCTCTAAATTTCCACAATACTCTAGATGCATTTAAATTCTTCCTTCTTTTCAGTAAGAAATCTAAAAATTGTTGTCTCACACTTTCTTCCAGATTTACTTCACTACTTCACTGTCAGTCCAATGCCAAATGTCTCAATATTTTTTTGTTACCTCTTTTTTTTCTATAACTTTCTTACTGCCCAGCCACAGCTTCTAGTTCACTCAACCTTAAAATGAGCTTACTGACACTGCTAAATTTTCACTGAAATACTAAATCCCCACTATTCTGAACTCATTTTTGGTCTTGTCTGAAATTCATTGTTCTTGGTTTTTACAGATCCTGGTTTACAAAACCCTATATTTAATTTTTGGTTCAGGGGGAACTCAGTAACACCCAAAAGAATTCTGTTCCTCGTTTTATCTTTGAAAATTCCAATAATCATGGTCCTAAATGTAGCTTGGGCTTGTCTACCAGTATGTTCTCACTCCTTGCCAATCAAACAGTGCTCATCTAGACAGGAGAGAACTGAACCACCAGTGGTCTAATTTTTGGGGTCCACTTCTTAAATGCTTTTTTTTCAGTGTAAAAGAATTCTTATCAATAAAGGCAAGTTATCACCCTTGGGACATTATTAATTTTTTTTTCTGACAGAAAATTTCCTTCTGTAATCTTTCAGTTACTTTCAGATTGCTTTCAGTTAGCAGCTTCTACTTTATTAAATTATAATTCCAATCATAGGGTTCCACTATTTTTTCCAAAAGGTCACTGCCAATTTTTACTACTGAGGAAGTCAACAGGAAGTATTCTAAGATTCCTTGAGATCTGTTTTAAGCTTACTTTGGGATAAACTTTCAGACTACTATTATCGCTGTTATTATTATTATGTAGTTTGCCAGGTTCCAGACTCATGATACCTGATGGAAAGATGATCCTGGGTCTGTCCCTAGACAAGTTGATTGCTGTCTTAAAGTAACTTAATATCTCTCTTCAAAGGTCACTTTTATATTCTAAGAGACAGCACAGTTACTCCTAGTCCTAGCGTGTATCCCTGACCCTGGATTTTAAGTTGGATTAATGAAACCTAATGAAATTCCTAATTTTCTCACTGAGAATCCTAAACATGACTGCCTTTCTATTTTATTTTTATTTATTTACTTACTTACTTTTAGTCTATGACCTAGGTGCTTAATCAAAACGAAGAGACCTACAAATCCAGGGAAAGGAGCCTTTCCAGACACAGACACAGGCAGACACAGACACAGACAGACAAAATGATCTGTTTAGCACTTTTAGGACTAAACTCTTATGACACTCTAAACTTTGTTATTCATTGAGTCCCAAAGTCACAAGATCTAGATGCTCTTAAACTCTCCACAGTCCCACAATACTGGATACATAAAAGGTTTAAAAAAAATACTAAATTCTGTTGCTTTGAATCCCAGCACTTAAAATGGTTCAA
This sequence comes from Heliangelus exortis, assembly GCF_036169615.1. Lineage (NCBI taxonomy): Eukaryota > Metazoa > Chordata > Aves > Apodiformes > Trochilidae > Heliangelus > Heliangelus exortis. Next base: position 45,091,639 of record NC_092454.1, read on the forward strand.
AACCAACTGCCACTCAAGCTCTAGATTAGCACGGGTGCCTATTAAAGTAGCAGAATAGTAGATTAGTGTCTTACTAGGAATTGTATGTATTGTATTGCTTTTTCCAGCAACAAATCCAAAGCTTTGTGTGAACAATTTGGGATTGCATAGATATGACAGAAGCAAAGAACTTAAACAGACACGTGGCCTTCAAAAACAAAAGTAATATGTTTCCAACAATAAGATTCACGTTTTAGTATTCTGCAACTCCTTCCAGTTTATTCTTTGCCCAGATGAGCTGCAACACTGCTAAACCAAACCTTCACTAGCACGCCTTACTTGACTTTTATGTCCTTGAAGGCAAGTTAGAAGTACATGATAAACCCTTTCAGCATAAGAAATATAGTTTGCACTTACATTTAATTTCTCCTTGAGCCATTCAATACAAAGGTGAGAAATAATTTCCTAGGATATTTGGGTTTATGATCCCATATCTTTATCTTGAGCTCCCCTATCTTACTCTCTTCAGTGCCTCATGCTATGGATTAAAGCCACTCTGATGAATGACAGATAAAGATGATCTAACAGTCAGAGTCAAGAATCAAAAGAAAGCATGTAGCTTATATCAGTGAATTCAGCAACTTAGGGATATAAAGTAATAACAAGTAGTTATTTTGAACCACTTTCAGACTAAATACTTTTTACACTTTATCATATGTATGCATTTGTATAAGCAAAAAATAATCATTTAAAACATTAATCTTGTTTTAAAATGAATTTTTTATTACAATTTGTTCTTTCCATCTCCATTCAACCATCTGTTTCTGTGCGTCAGTGCAACTCCAATGTCACTGTGAGATGACTTCAACCACCTGTATGCATGAAAAAAGTACAACAGATATTTCCCTACATGTCTGCAAAGAGTCTAAAATCCTCGGATGTAAAGATTTAATGTTATGGTTAAGATTTAATCTTCATATGGTTTAATCTTCACTTTACAATTTAATCTTCATATCTATCTGTACTGGTAAATCATACTCCAAAAAAGCAAACTCATTCATTTCAAGAGTTACAATAGTTACTCATCACAAAATTAATGGAAAAGCTTTGAGATCCTGTGAGGTTTCAATCAGCACAGTTGTCCTTGCCTCAAATGATTTTTGGCTAGTGGAATGTTGGACATTGGACTCCTGATAAGCCCAGAGACTGTATTTTCAAGTGAGGGGTTTCACACAGATAAAGCTAGCAGTGAGATACTGCTCCTGGTAAACTGGCCAACACCAGCTAATGACTACTGGGCTAGATAAGGGCCACTCCTCATGGTAGCTCCAGTGTGCTTACAATGGGGTGAAAAATGTGAAGAAGCAATATTCCCGAAGTTTGAATCTACCACAGGAGCAGCAGGAAACTCCAGGAGTATGTAGGGAATGCAGATGCATTCATTCCTTGCCACCTGGAACAGGACTGCTTCCCTGAGACCAGACCACCAACCCAGAAAGAAGGATCATCAGAACGCTGTGGGATCCATGGGTGGTGATACTCCTATCTCTCTTTCTCTTTTCCTCTCTCTCTTTCTAGCAGACCTGACAAATCTTTACCAGGTCACTCACATCACTTGCACTATTTTTTGTCCTCCAAATGAAACTTTCTATTTGCACCAAACTCTTCATGGTTGGACTTTGTTCCTGTGGGATCTGAATATACATTACATTGACCACAGTGTGGATCTTAACAGATACCAATGAGAAAACAAGTTCAATATTTAAGAAAGTGCAATATAGTAGATAGGCGACATTTGAGATGGGACAGGGATGGTTAGGTTTGTCCTAAAAAAACATTTAAAATTGCATTCAAAAAACAGGAAAATTTCACTTGTGTCAAAATGCATTGCACCAAATAAACCAAATTTTTTTTACAAAAGAGAAGAATTTTAATGAAATAAAAATATTGTACAAGAAGTTTAATTTTGTGGATTGACAAATTTTCTATTAGTATATGACCTTTTGTGGCATAGGGGTTGATGTCCTTTTTAGAGAGAAGAGAGAGAGAGAGAGAGAGAGAGAGAGAGAGAGAGAGAGAGAGAGAGAGAGAGAGAGAGAGAGAGAGAGAGAGAGAGAGAGAGAGAGAGAGAGAGAGAGAGAGAGAGAGAGAGAGAGAGAGAGAGAGAGAGAGAGAGAGAGAGAGAGAGAGAGAGAGAGAGAGAGAGAGAGAGATATATACCTGCCTTATTACCAATTTTCCAAATGAGGAAATAATGCAGTTTGTACTTTGAGGCAAATGAACAAAGAAGAAGGGAAACTGAAATCTGTGACTGATGCAAGAAGGAATGGCAGATGGGGATAAGGAAGTCTGTAGACAACAAAAAGAGTTTGCTTTTGGAAAGTAAGGGAAATCTCATCAAGATGCATTCAAAATAAAAGATGGATCTAAATGCATGGCCACCCTGCACTCACATGTGTGTTCAATAGGAACAGAATAGGAGGAATAGAAATACAGAAACCAATAGGAGGAGGTAAAAAGGATGGAAAGTTTCTGCTGGTTGCTACGCATTACTCACTGCATTTCTGAGAGGAGCTCTATAATGACCCATCCAAGAAGTAACTCTCAACAAATTCAAAGTATTCTTAAAATGAATAAGGAGAGGTTTTCTTTTTTTTTTTTCTGACTCTGCAGGTTGAAAAGTATTTTCTGACTTCATCAAACATACAGTATGGAGAAGTGTAGTGAGAACCACAAGTCACCAGGTGTCGCCGATAATGAACTGGGAGCTTAGGCCCAGCTGTGCCCAATAATTAGGGCCTGCCCCAGCCGGAAATGGGCAGGGCTGAAGGGCAGAATAAAAGGCATGGTCCCAGAAGCAGAGAGAGAGGCAAGATGCCTGGGGAGAAAGATGGTGAGAGACCTCCTGAGAAGAACCGTGTCCCCAATTGTTGCGGCGAGCCCTTCTCTCGGGGACACGGTTCTTGGGCACAGCTGGGCCTAAGCTCCCGGTTCATTATCGGCGACACCTGGTGACTTGTGGTTCTCACTACAGAGAAGTCCTTAGACGACTGATATTAAAAAACTGGAATAAGTCCAAGTGCTGTTATTGTTTGCACTTCACTTTGAGCAATGCAATTCAGTAATCGTGTGGTTTCTGAATCCTTTAGCTTGTGCTAAGATAACTCTTTTAGCTTTCTTGCGTATAGATCTGTTGTCAAAAAAAATCTGAGTTGATAAGAAACAGAAGAGAAGTAATCTTTGAAAGTTATTAGTTAATTTTATACTACGTATTTGCACTTTTACCAGTCTATTAAAAATAAACTTTTAGTATTCCTTCTGAGTTGCTGAGACAAAGTCCTGTGATGATACACAGAATCCCTTCTTTGTGCTTCTGCCACTCATTAAGGCCCCTCTTGTCTCTGCCTTCATAATCCACTGCTGAAGAACAAGGCAGGCAGTTTCCAGTCTCAGTAACTTCTCATTTTGGAGACATGCTTAGAGTCTTTTCCTAGCAAGCAACCTCTCACAGAAGACTTTAAATTAATTTGTCATTAGTTTGGATTCTTTTTTCCTTGTGTTTTGCAATTTACTGGCTTGAAAAGTTTTTTTCCTGCTTCCCCTTTGGTTTAATTGGATCCCTTTAAATTTGTTACAGAAAAGAACAAAAAAATGCAGCTAAGCATAACTAGGTAAAATCATCCCACCAGCAGAGCATTAAGAGATTAATTGCTCTCATTTTGCACCTCACATATTTTTGTACTGTTCAAGTGCTATCATCCATTCTTTTCTTTCTGAGGAAAGTAGAAAAAAATGCATCAGTGAGTACTATCACTAGCCATAATTGTTACTATTAATGCATGCCATTTTCACTAAGTATTCATCTTTGGTGGACTATGGCTCTGCTAACCTCATATGCCAAAATAATAGAACATATAAGTAATTAAAAATGTGTATATATTGTCAGTGCCATTGTTCCCATTAATCACTGCAGGTGAAGCAAAACCAAGGAGATCTCAACCAGCAGGAGAAGACAGATAAGAGAAAACTTAAAACAGATACTTTGAAATAACTTCAAGAAGATAAGATTAATCTTAGAAAACTAAAAATGGTCTATTAAATTGATAGAATCACCAGACAGACACTCTGAGATCTCCAAGGGAAACAAAGAGATTAGGAAAAGGCAAATATGTTTCCTCAAAAAAAGACAGAACTGAGATAATTATTGGAATACCTAGAAATATTCAAGTGTAAATAAACTATTAGTAGGCAAATGAATTAAGTGACATTGAGATGAGTTACAACAGAAGTGGATTTAATTTATAACAAAAAACAAAAAACAAAAAAAACAAACGTCAAATGAAGGTAATTTCCTTACACAAGATTCTGAGTGTGCTGGGAATGTTTAGCCTGGAGAAGTCTCAGGAGGATCTTAGCCATTTATATAACAACATGATGAGAGTTCAAGCTCACCTTAATGTTCCTTTTGCACAACCTGCTTGCTTTGAGCAAGGGTGGGAATGGGAGGTCTCCACAGGCACTGGCCAGCCTCAGCCATGCTGTGATCCAGTAACCTGACAAGACAACAGCTTTTACAAAATGTAACTAACTTTTCTAAAGTTATTCACTCTGGTTTTCCCATAAACAAGTTGAAGCAGTGGGGACATAATGAAAATTTTTAACACCAGCACAGATTCAGTTCTTGCACGTTCAGTGAAAAGCCATTAATGTTTCACTGAAACAATGGATAGGCTTAGAATCATAGAATGGTTTGTGTTGGAAGGGACCTTAAAGATCATCTGGTTCCACCCACCCTGCCATGGGCAGGGACACCTCCCACTATATCACATTTCTCAAGGCCCCATCTAACTTTGAACACTTTCAGGGAAGGGGCAGCCACAACTTCCCAGGGAAACCTATGACAGCATCTCACCACCCTCATAAGAAAGAATTCATCTTCATGTCTAATCTAAATCTTCCCTCTTCAAGTTTTAAACCATTGCCTCTTGTCCTCTTTCTACACACAAAAAGCCTTACCCCATCTTTCTTGTAGTCCCCCTTCATGTACTGGGTGACACACAACTCTCCAGCCAGTTCCTTAGAGACCACAATGTTGTGCAGGACAGTGTCAAATGCTTTGCACAGGTCCAGGTGGACGACGTCCCTTTCTCTGCCTATTCACTGAGGCCATGAACCAATCATAAAAGGCCATCAAATTAATCAGATAGGACTTCACCTGTGTTTGGCTGTCACAAATCAACCCTTTGTTATCTGCATGCCTTAGCAGAGCCTTCAGGAGAACCTGCTCCACCATTTTTCCAGGCACAGAAGTGAGACTGACTGGCCTGTAGTCCTCTAGTTTTATGGGTTTTTTTCTGTTTTTGAAAATAGGGGTTATGTTTCCTCTTGTGGAAGCTTTGTTTGGGTCTGCATCTTTTCTATCCCACAGATTAATTCACTGTAAGAGGATGTTCTTACTACATTTGAAAACAGAATAAAAATCTATTCATGTTATATATTCCATGTAAAACTTATTTACATGTAATATAGTCTATGTAGCTGCATGTATTTCCTGTATTCAAAATGAAAATAAACAAGGTTGAAAGGTTAGAACTGTAGTTCCAAAATACATTGACAGCTTAGGGAAACAAGGTTTAATTAATTAGAAGCTTGTCATAGTCCCTTAGAGAGGCACAAATTGGCTAGGAAGCAATTCTTTAGAAAAGAAACTGATAGGTTATATGTTATTGCAAAATAAACTTCAATTGGCAAAGACCTGCTCTTAGGTAGTGTAAACATTAAGTAGAAATATACAAATATGAATACAGAATGCAAGATAAATTACTTAACTCTTCTATTATGCTCAAAATTGATAAAAGTTAACCTAAAGAATTCCAGCCATTGATTCTGAAGGAAAAAAATTCCCCCTTTAACTTCCATTGCCTCTTGATTAACAGGGTCTTCATGATTATTCACTTTCCTTTGTAATGCAAGTATGGAAAATATTAACTCACCAGTATGGATTTAGTATTCAAGTAATTAATTTTTTAAATCTGTTGTGATAAAACGTAATTCTTTTAATATTAGCACTAATGTACATGTTCTAAGCCTCTAAAGGAATAATGAATTCTGTAATATAAGAGGTATGCTTTTGTCCTTAGAATGATGCTACATGCATGGGACTTCAAAGGCTTTATGCTTGAAAATAATTTATTATTAATCAATTTTACATGCAGCCATGATATATTTTGTGCTGAAAAGGAAAAAATAGTTTTCTGGAACGTAATGAAAACCCTATCATCTAATTTTAAAAGTAAATTTATTTTTAAAGAAGTATTTATAATTCACTGAGAAGTGTTTTTGAATCATTTCCTACATCACAGAAAGCACTGTTTAGCTGCCAGTAATAGTGAAAATATGAACCAATTACATTTTTTTTTTTTTTTTTTTTTTGGCTCAGTATTCCTATCCTAAGCTAAGAAATAAACAACTTCTGATAGCACATCGATGCATACACTCTAGAAGGATTTGCCAAAACAACAGAGAAGACAAAATAAAGATTGAAAAATACATTATACTGTTGCATATTCTGTTAGGGGAATGGCTTCAGTGATTTAATAACTTTTCCTTTTTTACTCTTGTTTATCTGTGTGGTAAATCTGCCACTTTATCATTCTTCAATGTTCTGCTGAGAACTGTTTAAAAAATTTAAATTTTTAACTCTCCATTAGAGAAAATAAATAAATGCAATCATCCACTCCAAAAAGGAAAAAACATTTTCTTCCATACAATTTTTCTAAAATTTTAACACAGACTAATGAAGCATTTGTCTTTTCTGTTATCATGTTCCTTATTTCCTTTAGCATCCACCATAATTCTGAAACTTGCACAGATTACTTTGAGAAAGAATGAGTAACCCATTGCTGGATGGAAAACAACAGGTCAGCATTAAGCCAAACAGTACAGTCATTAGATACACTAGATACCTCTGGATACAAACATGTCATCTGCCCTCATAACACTCCTCTATAATGCTGCCGGAGGGTGACCAAATTCAATCCTGCCAAAGCAAAAATCTTTAGATTTTCTACAGTGAAACTCAGCTTTTACTGTGGACTTAGGTGACAATTCAAATATAAATAGAGATTCCGTCAAAGATTCGGACTTGACTAGTTTCCTGCCTTTACAGTCTTAAATTTTCTGATTACATTGTCAAATCCACTCAAGTAGTCTCCTAATTAATGTAAGAAGAAAAATTTACTCAAGACATATTTAAGTCCTACAGTTAAAAATGCCCAACAGCATAAACCTGCACTCACCCATATTGTCTATAGGAGATATTTGCTGTCTCCAGTGCAGTCCATGAAGCCATGGGTTTCACATACAGTCAGCTGTTATCTTTCAGCTGCAGGCAGGTTCTGGTTGGAGAAGACCTTTAACATCAAGTCCAAAGCCTAATTCCTAAGAACCACATTTACACATCTTTTACACAACTCCAGAGACGTAAGCCACCTCCCTGGGCAGCCTATTCCAGTGAAGATTAGCTAGAGTAATCTTCACTGATAGATTATTTATCAGTGAAAAAGTTTCTTCTAATGTCTAATCTAACCCTTCCCTTGAGCAACTTAAGTCCATTTCCTCTCATGCTATCACTTTTTACTAGGGACAAGAAACCAGTCCTCACTTCACTACATCCTCCTTTCAGATAGCTGCAAAGAGCAAACAGGTCTCCTCTCAACACCCTTTTCTGCAGACCAGAAAACCCCTGTTCCTTCAAATGTTCTTCATAAGACTTGTTCTTCAGACCCTTCACCACCTTTGTTGCCCTTCTTCAAACATGATCCAGCACCACAGTGTTCTTCTTGTGGTGAGGGGATCAAAACTGAAGACTATTATTTGAGGGGCAGCCTTACAAGTGCTGAGTACAGGGGCACACTGTCACTTCCTTTGTCCTGCTGGATACATTATTTCTGATACAAACCAAGGTGCTGTTGGCTTGCTTTGCCACCTGGGCATGTAACTGTGCATTTTTTTTTCCAGAATAGTAGGTTTCCCAGATATAGAAAAAATAATTTAGTAAGACATCAAGCAAGGACATTTTCAAGTCATTTGAAAATTTGTGATAGTTTAGAATCAGAATCATAGAATGGAAGGGGTTGGCAGGGACCTCTGGAGATCATCGAGTCCCAGCCCTGTGCCAAAGCAGGATCATCAAGAACAGGTCACACAGAAACACATCCAGACAAGTCTCAAAAGTCTCTAGAAAAGGTGACTCCACAACATCTACAGGCAGCCTGTTCCAGTGTTCCATCACTGTCATTCACCGCAAGTGGGGTGCGGCACTGCCACGTCTCACAAGATGAGCATGGTTCCCCAGATGTGGGGGACAAACCTAATATCATGCCCCACAGAGTGGGCATGGGTAGAGTTCCCCAGAGTGGGGATCGACCCAGGGAGATTCGGACTAGACCCTCTTGCTTTCTCAATTTCTTCAGAGAGGAGCCTAGGTGCTGCTGGGCCCAATCCTTCTCTTCTATTTAATCTCTTTTATCAACACATTTGGCAAGAGTAAGTTCGGAAACTCTCTGCATGATACTCAAGAGTAAGGTTATTACCCAGGAGGTTTGTATATTAACACAACTTCGCTTAAAAGTGAGTAAAATTATAAAGCATGTCAAATTACAACTAGCAGATTTAGAAATTATGCTACTTTCAAAGCGATAGATTACAAATAGCAAACTAAGGAAATTGTTGAAGCAACAGTTACAACTAACAAAACAAATGAAATAATTTAAGTATTAACACTTAACAAGTTTGAAACTATTTTACCCTTATGTGCTAAGATAAGATTAGAAATAGAGACAGAGAGAAATAATGATAAAGAGATAGGGAAGATATCACCACACTTGGATCCTGTGATGATCTTGGTAGGTAGTTCAGGTCCTTGGATGGTGGGCATGCATCCAGCATTTTGAGTGTGCCTCTTTTATGTCACCTGACCCCATTTTTTGGGGGGGGGTTGGCATATCTTGCAAAGCCAGGTGTTCACTTGGGCCCCTCCAGATGGGATGACACAGCAATAACCCTTATTTATTTCTGATCATATGCCCACTTCAGTGGCTTTACCTGGGGCACACACAAGATGTCACTCTGCCTTCCCAGGGCACATCTTGCCTGTTCCTGTCCGTTACTGACTAAGGACAGTGTCCTGCCTGTCAGGGTGGCCATCAAACAGAGCTCCCCTTGCAAGAACAGTGTTTAGCTTATCAGGATGGTCACCGCAGGAGGAGGTCTTGCTCTTGCAAGAACTGGGCCCTGTTTATCAGGTGGTTACCCAAATGAGGATCTCTACCAGAGAGGGGAATCCAGGTGAATGGCTTATGAACGAGGCCTCCACCAGAGCTCCGCCAGAGCTCAATGTCCATTGAGACAAATATCCTTTTCAGGATTCTACAGCAACCCTTATAGTAAAAACATTTTTCCTCCTATTGAAGTGGAACTTCTTGTGTTCCAGTTTTAGTCCATTGCCCCTTGTCATATCACAGGGAAACACAGCAAAAAGACTGGCCCCTTCTTCTTGACACCCACCCTTCATATATTTATAAACGTTAATAAGATCTCTCAGTTTTCTGATCTGCAGGCTGAACTGTTGCAGGTTCCTCATCATAAGACAGGTGTTCCAGTCCTTTGATCATCCTCATAGCCCTCCATTGGACTCTCTATAGTATATTCCTGTCCCTCTTGAACTGGGGACCCCAGAACTGGATGCAATTCTCCAGATGTGGTCTCATCTGTGACTCTCAGATGTGGGACCTCCCTTGACCTATCCTCACTCTTCTTAATGCACCCCAGGATACCATTCACTTTCTTCGTCACAAGGGCACATTGCTGTTCCATGGATAACTTATTTTCCACCAGTACTCCAAGGTGCTTCTCCATGAAGCTGCTTCCCAACAGATAAATCCTTAATCTGAACTGGTGTATGGTGTTGTTCCTATCCAGGTGCAGGACTTTACACTTACACTTTTCTAACTTAATTAGGTTCACTTTTGCCCAACTCTCCAGTCTCTCCAGATCTTGCTGAATGGCCAGGTAGCCTTCTGGTGCATCAGCCAATCCTCCCAGTTTCATGTCATCAGCAAACTTGCTGAGAATACATTCTGTCTGCTCATCCAAACTATTGATGAACATATTGGAAAAGACTAGAAGATTACCATTCCTGTTTTCCAAGGACAGTTACTGAGTAAGAAAGACTCTCTAACCAGAGCTGACCCATTAACACGGGTATTTCCAATGCACATAGTTATCTAGATTATTTTAACATTAGGCAATCTCTTTCCAAGAACAAACTATTCTTGCTAGTCTTTAAGGTACACCCTGAATTTCAGAAGTCAAAGAAAGAAATCAAAGTGTTTTGTAAGTAAGTATCTTTGACATTTCTTTAAAAATAAAGTCACTCTTCATTTTGGTCTATTCTCATTTTTAAGTATTGTCATATATTATTGAATTTTGAGGATGTAGTATTCTTGTAAAGAGTAATGCAAATATAAAATATTGCAACATCATTTAGTCCAACAGATAAGTAAAGAAATGTTTCTGTTCGTCACTTTTTCTTCTTTGAAGACCTGTGGGAATTAAAAATCCAGTGGTGCACATTCAATAAAAATTAGAAATATCTAATAAAATGGTCTTTGTGGGCACAGACCAGCTGCTGGAACTCTGCAATATAGTCAGAATCAGCAAGGATGTGGAACAAAGCAGCTGTGCCTTTCACTTGTTTTACTCAGCTACCGCTGTTAACATTTATAACAGAGGAAACAAGCACAGGCACCATCTGAATTTCTACAATACAAATGTCTGCTTGATTCTCTCTTCTCTCTCTGAAACTACTCCATGTGTCTCACAGAAAGATGATTGTAGGGCATGTTCTATTTTGTTGCTTTTGCTCTACACTCAGCTTCCTTTCCCTTCTGTTCCACAGAAATTGAGAAAATACCAATATTTTTTCCTGATACCAAAGGAAAATGGACTGTTTTGTAATAGTCAACCAGTCTGTGTGCATTTCTAAGTTGCACAGGGAGATGTTTTGGATCCCAGAGGCACAGTTCCTTCTCAAAGTTAAAATGAGATAACAAAAAAAGAAAGAGTATTGTGACTTTTTAAAAAATCTAAAAATCCTATCTACCAAACAAAAACAAATTTTACATAAACATTAGCAGTGAATTTATACTTGAGAAAAAATTCTGCAGAGCCTCTTCGTAGGGACTTTCCTAATGATAAAAAGAGCTATTTGAGATAAAGCACTGGAAAGGCTGTCCATGCAATGATCTTGAATGCTAATGAGCATTGCTTTATGTAGAGATGGTGCTGAACTTCAGAAATGAAGCAAATTATTCCTCTCCATTGCTGATGACAAATATTTTAACCATAAGACCTGATTAAGTGCTAATTGCAGCCTGGCAGTGAATTCTTTCTGTGGCATCTTAAAATTAAAATGAGGATGTGTAACCAACCAAAAAATTCACTGGCTTGGCAATGACCTGCTCAGAGGATATGATGGACATTTAGTGATATTTTAAACTATTTTCATGATGCAGTATTTTTTACATTCTGATCATTTGAATGAAAAGATATAGTAGCAGAAGAAACATTCTCTAAATGGCTTTTTATTTAGAATTTCCATAAAGTACATGTCATTCCCATTGAGCTTAATTTTTTTGAGAATATTTTGATGTATTACCATATCATTCAATATAGCTTCAAGAAAAAAAAAAAAAAAAAGAAAACAAAAACCCAACATTAATAAACCAGAAATTTTTACTATGAGTTGATTAAAAGTTACATCACACAAGTGGACCCAAATAACATTTAAGCTTAAAATATGAGACCTTTAATGATAGGTCAAATTACCTCCTGTAGATAATTCATCAGAGAAGTGCAATTGATTTCTTTGTTCAAAAATCCTTTATTGGTTTACTCCAATTCGATAAGCATAAGTTGGGATAGATGCATGAGTGATTATAAATAGATATTAACCATCTATGGGCATATCCTGAACAGATTATGCAAACAAGTTTTCGCTGCTGAGTTGTTCACATAATGGTGTCTCCATCTGTTCCAGACATTTCAGCTGGTTACATGAAACATGGGGCTATTGTTTCTGCTTTCCCAGAAGAGGACAGGAAACTGATGCAAGCCAGTAAAAGAACAGAGAGAATAACTTTTTTTTTTTCTGTTGAAAAATAATCTGCTGCCACCAACTTTAAACTCTAGTTCTTTAAGGACTTCTGTGTATATTTTTTATATCAGCAGAGCAAAAATGCCTGTATTTAATTATAGAAGCATAAGAATGTTTATCTAGAGAGTTAAAATATCTGAATCCATTCTACAGCACAAATAGGTACATAATCTGTCCATAACAAAAAATATTATAATGCAGTTCATTTTAATTACATTTTTTTTATCCTTGATAACAGCTCCAATTTTCCCTGCCTGCTCATTCCTTTCCTTACTGTTGTAAAGAACAATGTTTCACAACATGCTGTTATGTGCCATTTTGTTAAAATCCCACCTTTCAGTGTTGGAAAATGGTGCACATAACAAAATGTACATGGCTAAAGTAGGCACAACTTTCTGTCTTTAATTTCTCAAGCAAATGTGTAGAATACTGGCTTACTTATCTAAAGCTGATTCTTCTTTGGATTCTAATGGTTTATTATTAATAAGTTTCAGTTTGTAATTGTTATTTTGAGTATTTCTGAAGTTAGAAGGTCTTCACAGAGAGTCTTCTGTTTGTCAAACCAATGAGGCAACATTTTCCTCCAATCCAGACTTTGGCTTGCTACCTAAAACTTGGAGAAAGAAATCAGTTCTATTTTCTGGAAAGATAAAAGAAAGTGACTGTCATCTTAAAATCACTCTGAAAAATGAGATGAAGATTAGGAAAAATTCAGTGCTGAAAACTGATAATTTCTTGCCTACCAGATGTTGACATTGCAGGTGGTCACTTCTGTCTAACAAAACTAGAGAGACTATGCTGAGAGATTACTTTGGTTTTCAAGCATGTAAACCAGAAGGCCTGGTTTTCAGGAGTTTCAACATGGATTACCACTGTAACTATAATTTCTTAAACTCATACAGCTTCATAGGCAAGTGATGAAAAAATAAGTGTCTCTGAAACTAAACTGACAGCCACATACTGGCAGAAATTCTCCTTCTTTGAATGTTTCCCAAGCTTGGCAAGATACAGTCCTCACTGACTTCATTTTGTTTTGGCTACCATTCCACCACAGAGGGAGGCTGGATGAGGTATCCTGCCAAAGTTCCTCCACTCCCATGATGTTGACCTCTATGTGCTATTACTGCTCTTCAGCAATTTGTAATCATCCTTTCAGATGAGAGACAATAATTTATGGTGGAAATGCATTTCAGTGCAAAGTAAAACAGACCCTTGCAAAGTGTTGCCAAGGTTAGTTTAAGCAAACCTGTTCCACTTTGCTCTGAAATTGACTAGAAATGCTCATGTCATCAGTTATCAGGCCCCATAGCTGAGGCTCCAACAATTTCAAACAACTGAAGGTTATTAATGAATAGCCACAGGGTAATGACATCTTAAATTGCTACATCTATTTCAAAAATGGATGTATGACTGTGCCCTAAGGTTCTCAGTTTAAAAAGGATAGATTATGAGAAATTAAGAGTACTGGTTGGTAAAGACAGCTGCACTGACAAAAGTACAAAAACAATCTAAAATTTATACTCCAGCCAAGGGAAAAAATTCTATGGATGATTTTCAGACCTAATTAGCTAAATAATCACTTCAAAAAGTATATTAAATGCAAGTAGAATAACTATAAAGATTGACATAAAGAATTGTTCAATAAAGAAATACTACATTTGAGTCATCAAAAAGCACAGGGAATAGCTAAAAAAAAAAAAAAAAAAAAAAAAGCTGATGCTGTCTAAGTAGATTAAAACAGAAAAAGGATGTTTGTAGAGAAGCCACAGAGCTTTCAGGTAAGAAGAGGTTAAGATTAAGGCTAATTAAGACATATTTCCAAAGCTAAGCTAACATTTTGCCACAACTTCAGCTAGGATAAGAGCTTGAGTGAGGTATGAAAGACAGAATAAGTACTAAAAATAAAGAGAAAAAAAAATGGGAAGACTATCTTAGGAATATACAATGCTGACAGAATGACCTGAACATAAACAGGCAATTTAAGGATCAGTTCTCTAATTGGGATATTGGTAACCACTAAGATAACCTTACTTGCAGGGATATTGGGGGTTGAATTAAAAAAAACTCAAAAAGCACAAACTCCCAAATGTATTTATTTTAGAAAAACTAAGGTTTTACAGTGTCCTCACAGCTTCTTGTGTTTCAATGTTTGTGCAGGTAAAACTGCAGCTATCCACCCAGAATGCAGAATGATTTTCATTTTTAATTTCAGGAAAAGAAAGTTTCTTCATAGAGCAGCTTGGTAGGGAAGGGTAGGGAAGGAAAAAGGGAAAGGTAGGAAAAAGGGAAGGGAAAGAGCACCTGTATACAAACACATATTCCACAAAGATGTGCTGGAGGACATGGGTGCTGTATGACATAAAACATCATAAACACCCCATCTTACTCAGGTTTACAGAGAAAAATGGTTAATCCCAGAAATAATGAATGTGATGTTGAAGGTGTTCCTGTTAACTGTAATTATCCTAACATGTGCATTAGAGGGTAAAATGTAATATTCTACTTGCTGGAAAATACAATTGCATTAAGCAATCGAATAGGCAAAGAACTGTTGAAGAATTAATCCCTTATTATGTCCATAGACTCATGCACATATAGATGTGTAGACACATAGCTTGGCAAGTTCTTTTAGGGGATATCATAAATTAGGAGATTTAGTACAGTAATGAAGTTTTCCTTTTTGTTATAAGAAATCACTTTGACCTAAATAATGGCATAGTCTAGTTAGAGAGCAGTGATATATAGAGACAGCCCTATCCAAGTAAAAGAAAGTTCTCTAGAGTATTAAATACTATCTCAAAAAAACATCAAGATAAAATTGCATATGCTGTATTTGGCCTACAGTGTGAGGTTCTGCTAAAAGTGGTCTAAATAAGGGTAGTTTACAAACCTAAGTTTAATGGAAAAATTATAAAAAATACAAAACTTCAAATCTTTTAATAGAAGCATGTTGAAAATGTGCATTTCAGTATAGAACTACATTAATTCTGCTGGAACTGTGGATGTTTGTGTATCGGTGAGACAATAAAAATTTCCTCTAACACTCTTCCCAACAGTTCCATTTTAGAGAATTTCTAAAAATAAAGATATTTTGACTGGAAGTATCATATTCACATTTAGGATTTAGACCAGACTGTTGGGATTTAACTGCACATGCTGTTGATCTTTTCCTAAAATAATGACTTGGAGGCAGCCAATTAACATCTATAGTGTTGTTATCTTAAAAGTAACAGATCTAGTAACTGCAAAACTGAGTTTACCTTCAATACATATTCTGATCAAGATGAAGTTTAGGCAGCAACAGAATATGCTCTGATGTCATTTGTATGCTAAATCTGAGAAGTATTTTTGTACTTGACACTTCTGACCTGTTCTAGATTACCTAATTTCTGAATCTTAATATTACTTTCCAAGTGCACTAAGGAAACTGAAACTAAAAAAGACTGACATGTCTAAAATAGGTCAAAATATTAATGCATACCTGTAACTTTGATATCAGGAATGTGAAGCTGATGGAAACAGATAACTGAAAGGGCTAGAAATTATTTCATATCCCATACTGTGAGTACTGGCACTTCAAATGCAACACTGAAGATCAAAATGCATGACCATCTGAATATTCAGTAGACTCTATGAAATGAGCCGGTGGATCTCAGTCTGGTTTTGAGCAGCTGTAAGGCTGCTGCAAAAATTGCAGAGACATGGGGGATGTACAACCCAGAAAACTATATTACACTATAGGCACAAGAGGAAATCTTTCCACCATATCTGTGATTGACACATCTGAATTGTGCACACTGTAGGTCTGGCTTTCCAATCAGTAATTTTTTTATCATGGGCAAATCAATTTTCATGCAAGTAGTTTTTGTACCTGCTTCTCAAAAGGAGTATGCTTGCACACTTGGAGCTGACACATTGGTTTTACATAGTAAAAATTGTATCATACGTCTCTCAAGCAGATGCAATTTCTATTTCCGAATTTCTGCTAATATTGATGATAAAGCACTAGTCAAAATCACAGTGCTCTAGTGCCCCTTTAACCAGGTATTCCACCTGAAGCTATGCCCTCAAACAAATGAGCCCCACATGATCAGAAAGTGAACTAGATGTCTTCTATTGCAACAGACATAGGAAAAACTCAAGGAAATTAAATGGGACAAGCTGGGGAACAGCAGCTCCAAAACCCTTTCTAAACATAAAAGAAAAACAGAAATAGACTGATGAGTCAAAACTAGGGAAAGACAAAAAAAATCTCTTTCTGTCCTTAATATTATTATGTGATAACTACATAATAATTGTCGTGTGGGAGCATATTTGTAATCAGAATGTTTTGTCAGGCTACAGAATGTGCTGGGGTACAAGGTTGTGATTACAAGAGACATTGCTAAATGGCTGACTCAGATCCTATAAATGGAGATAAGTTTGTTGACCTCCATGCTAATGGCTACTGGTGCACATCAGAAAACACAACCAGCTGACAGAAATGACAGTCAGTGGTCAAGGGAAAATTAGAAGCTATATATACCAAATCCAAATGGCACAGAAAAGAAGAGATGAAAGCTTGCAAGTTATTAACACACATTATAATGGAATCTCACAGATATCCCTTTCTGTGATTTTTAAATTAATTCAGAGCTCTTTATAAAGAAATTGCATGGGCACATGTAGCTGTGGAAGTATTCTTAGTACTTTAGAATAAAGTTATATAAAATTAAACTTTTCTGAAGATATACTGAATACCACAGTCACCAAACACACATACAAGAAGCCCAGGTTTCTTTTTTAACAAACATTATTTCCTAACTTTTAAAAATGGCTTTATATATAACTATGTCTATGTGCATATAGCTGACAAACATTCATGAGCCTACAGGAATGACAGATCACCATAGAAGCATGTCTATGCAAAGACAGAAGGAATATATGTTTAGCAAAATATATGCACTCTAAAGTGTCTGGGACATCCAAATTGGTCTGCAAGATATGCCTTGTCACCTATGGCACATCCACATCATTCTGAAGAGACAGCTGTAACCAGTGGCACATACTGATGCATCTGAAATGTCTACAGACACCTAGAGTTATGCAACTGAACCATGTTCACTGAGGCAGTGGCACTTGATGCAGATTTTATGGGTATTACAATCTAAAGTTCCTCCAACAGCCTTTCAGCATGGTGCTTGAAAACTCACCACCTCTAAAGATATTAGTAAAATACAGTCTATCACATGTTATTTGTAATGGTTGACCCCTCCATCAGCATGAGGTTTTTCAGACTTTCTAATTAAGAACAATACCAAAAGCCTATGAGTAAGTCTATCTGTTTGCAATACTGGAGTCCACAACATGAATATTTAAACATAGCAAAGTACTTCTTAATAATGGTTTCAAAGTGGATTAATACTATTCTAAGAGTTAGAATAACTAGCTGTGTTATGCAGTATAATTATATTGGAAACATTCCCAAGGGGATGAAGATTTGAATGGCCTGCAGAATAATTAACATTTTTGTGACTAATGGACTAAATTAATTTTGTGAGGCTTTTTCAT
This sequence comes from Heliangelus exortis, assembly GCF_036169615.1. Classification (NCBI taxonomy): domain Eukaryota; kingdom Metazoa; phylum Chordata; class Aves; order Apodiformes; family Trochilidae; genus Heliangelus; species Heliangelus exortis. The sequence goes on from NC_092454.1 coordinate 45,109,385, forward strand.
GTATAAGCATTTTGATAAATCTTTGATATTCACAAAGATATTCATGATTCCCGCATAAATCCTTTCTAGAATGGTAGCTTCATTACCCTACCACTGTTAGGATATCTTTCTGAAGACTGAAAATTTGTATCAGAATATGTTAGAGTTGCAGGCAACTTATGCCCTTTGACTTGGTATAAGATTGCACTAGCTGAACAGGACACCAAAAACTACAGAATGACTTAAGAAAATTCTAAAACCTATAAAACTAAGATTGAGATCATGAGAGTGGAGCCTCCTGGGTTTACCTGGCAGGAAACCCTGAGCTTGGTCAGTACATCTGGAGAAAGACAATTAACCAAACTCACTTCAGAGAATCAATACATTTCCATGTTGAGAAGGAACATTGGTAACAATGGTGATTTTCCTGGCCAACTTCAAATCACCCAGAGTAACAGATCAAGCATCCAGGTATCACCACATTGATTCTCATTTCAGCTCTCATAGCATCAGTTCTCTACCACCCCTAAACAGAGCTACTATTTGCTAGTTTTTTTAAAGACTTCAGTTCTCTATTAGGAAAACATTACAGGTCGTAAGCTGTACAATTCTACCTGTGAGTAATGCAGGTGGCTGGGAAAGACAATGGCATCCTGGCTTGTGTTAGGAACACTTTGGCCAGGAGGTGATCATCCCTCTGTACTCAGCTCTGGTGAGGCTGCATCTTGAGTCTTGTGTTCAGTTCTGGGCACCTCACTATAAGAGGGACAGAGAAGTGCTGGAGCATGACCAGAGAAGGGCAACAAAGCTCATGAAGGGCCTGGAGCACAAGTCCTGTGAGGAGTGGCTGAGGGAGCTGGGGTTGTTCAGTCTGGGGAAGAAGAGGCTGAGAGGAGACCTTACTGCTCTCTTCAGCTGCCTCAAGGGAGGTTGGAGCAAGGAGGGAAAGAAACAGCCTCTTCTCCTTAGTGACAGAGGGAATGGATGGAAACTGCACCAGGGCAAGTTTAGGCTGGATGTTAGGAAATATTTTTTCACTGAGAGGGTTGTCAGGCATTGAAAAAGCCTGCTCAGGACAGTGGTGGAGTCACTATCCCTGGAGGCATTTAAAAGGCATTTGGACCTGGTCCTTAAGAACATGGTTTAATAGTTAACTGTGGTATTAGTCAGAGGTTGGACTGGATGGTCATGGAGGCCTTTTCCAACCTAAACATTCTGTGATTCTGTAATTTTGGTATCATTATTATTCATAATGACTGTTCAATTCCAGTTGATTAGCTTCTAAGCATTTGTATGTATATCTATATGTATATATACATGTATATGTATATGTATACACATGTATATTTGTATGTATTTGTATACATAATCTGGCACTTTTCTACTTCAGCAGAAAGTAATAATACGAAGATATTATAAACCTTATATATAGTTAAGGAAGTGTTTCCAAACTGGAAAAGAGTAAATCTAATGTTCCTCCCCACAAGGAGGCAATTATGTAATTATGTTCTTTAAACTGTCAGACTCCATGGAAGGCTGACATCCACCCTAGTTACAAGAAGCTCTGGCGAACCTGTGTTCCATTCTGATTTGAATGTAATGGCCTGTGGAGAAGAAAGGGAATATGTAACTCCAGTGATAACAGCAGGGTAGAGCACCGATAAAGGGGAAAGAATGATAAATAACTTAAAACGGCACCAGTAATTCTGTGTTATTTAGAGATGAGACAAAGCAATGATCTCCTGAGAAAATAAAGTTATAAGTATTTCAAGTCTATGCTCAAGAATGTTCAAATCTTCTACCACTCCACCTCTCTCTTCCTCTCAAAGATGAAGATATGGCTTCTTTTCTTTCTTTTTCTTTTGTACGCAAACAGAACGCTTCAGCTTGAAAAGTTGCAAATAGAAGTATTGAAAAGCACAGGCCATATCTGACCTTAAGGGATGCCTGTGGAAATCTCAAGGGACTGGCTATTGAAACATTAGAAACAAAGAGCTGTATTTATGGCTTCCAAAGAGAGAAGTAGTTACAGACTAGATAGAGGAAGGATTGCCCATATATGGGGCTCGCTGTGCTTGGTAGGATGAATGAAAAATTATAAAAAGGTGGATGCAACAAAGCCGTACCAGCTGCCCAGAAACACAATAATCTGGTAGTACAATATTGTGACAAGAGCAGTTGGAAAGTATGGAGAACTGTTTGACTCCATACCTACAATAATGGTATTATTTAGCATTTATATAGTACATCTCAGCTGCACAGCTAAAGCTCTTTACAAAAGATAGAGAACATTATACTAATTGTGCATTTGGAAAATGAATATGTAGAGAGTTTAAGCCAAAATTTTAAGAGTTGGCTCATTTAGGGGTTTCAAAAGAAGACAAGGGATCTGACTTTAAAGAGGCTCTAGGCATCTGCAACTTCAATTAGAATGGCTGGTAGCTGCAGGTGTGCATCAGCAAGAAAAGGATTTTGCAAATGCATCAGGTTGAAGACTTCAGAATCCTGTATCCCACATTAGTGGATGCTTTTGTGAAAGGTAGACTGGCTGATGTAATAATGGTCACTTCCAAAGCTGAATAACAGGAACAGAATCTAGGTTTCCAGACTCCCGTCCTATATAGTGGATTTAACTACAGCACCTTAACTAATATAAGCTCACTATAATAATAATAATAATAATAATAATAATAATAATAATAATAATAGATAAATAAAACAAAAGTAGCAGAGGCAATGGAAACTTATAGAAACATAGTTTGGGGAGATTTTTTCTTATGTAAGAAAATCAAGACAAATTTTAAAGCATAAAGCAGGTAGCTTAACTCAGGATAGATGATTTACTCTATAATTGATAACAAGATGGTAAATTGTAGGAACACAGCAACAGCATGGTAAAAATATCTGCATGACTTAGTATAGCTTCCAGGGTCACAACAGCTGCACATGTAAGGGACTAGCATGATCTAAAACACAGCCTAGCTCAGCTAAAAATCCAAGTAATGTGACTATTTTGGCTATAACGATCAAACCAGTTTGAAAGGATTCAGGTAGGAGCTGGATGAATAATACACATTGTGACGTAGAGGTATTGCTTCATGTTTACAACAATTGCATCACTATCCCCAGACAAAGAGACAATGAAAAGGTGACATTTGCTGAAAATTAATGAAGCTGAGTTCTCTAATCCCCTCTTAGATTAAAGATTTCCAAGTATCTAAGGCCTCTGGAAAAAAGGATGCAATTATAACATAGAAGGCTGGGTCCCAACAAAATTTCCAGCCCTGTCCCTGTAATAGTAACTACTAACGCCCTTGCCACAGTTTGCATCTGTTCCAGTGTGCAGCTCACTACAGAAAAAAGCTTCCTCTTGAGAACAATCTCATAAGGCAGAAGCATCTGCTCTTGTTCCTCCTGTTCTCCCTCTTCAATTCTTTGGAGTCGTGTCACTAAATTTCAAACGATAAGTTTGCTTTATTACTTTAGCTTTCAGTGGAGTTTAGGGACAAGTTGGTAGCAAGACTTAGACTTCAAGCTGTAATGCATGAGAGCACAGCCCTGGAGCCAAGGCCCAGCATTGCTTTCTTCCACCCTTAGAGTTGTTGAACTAATGAAATTAATTTACCTCTTTAAAATTTAAAATAAATACAAGATGTTTTGATTTTTTTCAGTAATCTACACTGGCCAAAATGAAGAGAAGTTATTTGTATGCTGATTTGTCTGGTGAAAAGCCAAACTGCAGATAGTTTGGCATGGTGCCAGTCTGCGTTGCTTCATTTCTTCTTTTCCCTGAGCTCACTGCAGGCAAGATAGATACTGTGCACCAGTGGTTGGGCTGGAAATTTAAAGAGCCGGAAGTATAAGAGAGAAAGTCAAGAAGAGACAGACAGTGAAATGGCCATCTTGAAAGTTGCTACACCAGGCCTGACATTATTTTGTTAACGTCCTGAAGCACCCACAATTACCACCATTTTTTTCAGTTTTAGAACTTCTGTCTTTTATATGTAGGAACAGTTTGCATAGGTGTCTGCTGCATTTTTTTCAGCTACTTATCAGCAGGAAACATGAAGATTTTAATAAATCTGTGTCCACAAAACAGACACACAACGGAGTAATCTGTTAACACACCCTCAATTCTCATCTTTATAAATCCATAACTAGACTCCAAAACACAGCATCTATGGCAAAAAGTAATTGCATAGCTGTGAGGTCCTAATCTGCTTTACTAGGAGGGTATGTTAAGGTGTCCTCAGATCCTCAACATAGATGTGCCTAAACAGGGTTTTAAGTGAGTCTCTAGATGAGACAGAAGGGCTTCAAACCCAAAAAGCAATTATGTGTGTGAATAAAAACTAGAAATTTAATTTTATGAGAAAGATTACAGGAGGCAGAAAAAGAAGACTAATTCTTTACAGGTCAGTTATTTGAAACTGAAGAAAACCCTGCACAGTGGGTTTGTTCTACCTCTCCTGACTAGATGCTTCGTGCTGGATTTGGTTTTATTCACCATGTCTGTGTTTGACTTGCATGGTTTTATCTCCTACTGTGAGTATCTCATTTCCTTTTGCCTATTGCATCCAGTATTCTCCAAAATCTTCTGTTCCTGGAGATGTTAAAAAATTTTTCATTAGAAGACTCCCTCTTTTGCTGTCATGACCTAGGAAAAAGGAATAGAGAAAATTAAACAGTCACTGTAGGCATTATCCATCCCAAACAAGCAAACAACATGAGCTGGAAGAACAATACAGCAAAGCACCAGTAATGCAGGAATTTCTTGGAATGCACCAGGAATGGTGCATTGGAGTGGAAGAACCAACAAGGAAAGGTACTATGCTGGACCTTGTTCCTACCAGCAGGGAAGGGCTGGTAAATAATGTGAAGCTTAAGGGCAGCCTTGGCCAGAGTTACTACAAAATGCTGAATAGAGGATCCCTAGGGCAAAAAGGAGGATAGAAAGAAAGCTCACTACCCTGTATTTGTGAAAAGCACATTTTGGCCATTTCAAGGATCTTAAGGGATTTTATTCCTTACCATGGGATAAAGCCCTGGAAGGGAGAGGAACCACGAAAGCTGGTCCATATTCAAGGACCACCTCCTCCCAGCCCAGGAGCAACGAATACCAACAAAGAAGAAGGTAGGCAAACATGACAGGAGAACTTCATGGATGAAGAAGGAGTTCATGAGCACATTTGTATGTAAAAAATAAAGTCTACACATGGTGGAAGCAAGGACAAGTAACCTGGCAATAGTAAAAAACAGTTGTCTGAGCAGCCAGGGATCAAGTTAGGAAAGATAAAACCCACATGGAATTAAAGCTGACTGAGACATCAAGGGTAACAGGAAAAGCTTCTACAGATGTATCAATGATAAAAAGGAAGAATAAGGGTGAAGTGGAACCTCTCCAGAAGGAAACAGGAGACCTGGTCATGTGGCGAAAGAACATGACCTGGTCATGTTTTCTCCATGTATGGAGAAAGAAGGGATACTCAATTTTTTGCCTCAGTCTTCACTGGCAAGGGCTCTAGCCGTACCACACAGGTTGCAGAAGGCAGGGACTGAGGTAAGGAAGATTCCCCCACTGTAGGAGAAGAGCAGGTTGGAGAAAGAACATGAAAACGCACAAGTCCGTGGGACCTGATGAGATCTATTCGCAGCTCCTGAGGGAAGTAGCAGATGAAGTTCCAAAGCCACTTTGCATCATATTTGTAAAGTTGTGGCAGTCTGGTGAAGTTCCCACTGACTGGAAAAGGGGAAACATAACCCCCATTTTCAAAAAGGAAAAAAAAGGAAGAACCAGGGAACTACACGGTCTCACCTCTGAGCCAGGCAAAATCATGGAATACTGTTATGGTCCGATGTAACATTAAAATTCATTTTTGTTTTGGATCTGTAAAAAAAAGTCCAACCATAGAAAGGTAGGGTGCAAGCAGACTTTTATTTGACAATTGACACAGGCAAAATTATAGAGCCAGGCAAAAGGGGGGAGAGAGGAAAAGGAGAAGATATAAAAGAGTGAGAGAGAAAGATGAGAGAAAATGGGAGAGAAAGGGGTAAGAAAGAATGAAAAAAGAGAGAGAGAGAGTCACCACCAGGGGTGCAGCTGTCCAGTGAGTTTCTTCAGGACAGGATCTGATGCAAGACAACAGTGGGTCAAGAGATGACAAAACATCCACAGCATGGACAGCCATACATACCCCAAAGGGGCAGCTGTCAGTCAGCTGCCACAGAAGCCAGGGGCATTGGCATCAGAGCCATTGCAGACAGGCTGCCTGGAGGGGGCTTCCAGCACACAGATCTTATCTCTTTCCAGGCACCACTCCCCACTCTATTCCAGCCCCCTCAGCCGGGTACATCAGCATCAGTACAATCAAGGTGGTTTCCTCCACCCTGGCCCAGGTAATCCTGCCTGGAGGGACGTCCTAGCATTGAAGGCCCTCAGAGAAAGGGGAGTAGTCTCCACCCAGTCATTAGTTCTTATCTAATCTATTTTATCACCCCCTGCTCAGCTCTGGCCAGGCCAGGTCCTCCACCCTAGTCATGGCTATTCACTTTAAAATTGTTCTTTTTGAGGCAAATTCAAATCAGTGAGCTCTCACATCTAAAAGCTCTGCTAAGGAACATCAAAAATAGTTCGTGGCAACGAGCATGGCTTCACTAAGGGCAAATCCTGATCGATAAATATGGTGGCTTCTTAAGATGGAGTGACAGCCTTGGTAGATAAGGGGAGAGGAACTGACATCATCTAACTATACTTGTGCAAAGTGTTTGACACTGTCCTGCATGACATCCTGGTATCTAAACTGGAACAATATGAACCTGATGGATGGGCTACTTTGTGAATAAAGAACTGGATGAGTAGTGGCATTCAAAGAGTTGTGGTCAATGACTCAATGTCCAAATGCAGACCAGTAACGAGTAGCATCCCTCAAGAGTCTGTACTGGGGCCTGTGCTGTTTAACATCTTTTTCAGTGACATGGAATGTGGAATTGAGTGTATCACCAGGAAATTTGCTGTTGACAACAAGCTGTGTGGTGCAGTTGACATGCTGGAGGGAAGGGAGGCCATTCAGATGGACCTTACGAGCCTTGAGAGGTGGCTTATGCACACTTCATGAAGTTCAGCAAGGCAATCCCAAGTACAATTGCAGGTTGTGTTTGTTGAAAAGTGGACTTGGAGTGTTTGTTGAGAAGCTCAACCTGAACTGGTCATGCTGAGCAGAAAGAATAATGTATCTTGGGCTGCACCAAAAGAATTGTGACCAGCAGGTCAAGGGATGTGATTCTCCCCCTCTATTCCACGCTCATGGGACCCCACCTTGACTACTGTGTCCATTTCTGTAGCCCTTCAACACAGGAAGGACATGGAGATGTTGGAGTGAGTCCAGGTGAGAACATAAAGCATTAGGACCAAGGGTAATGACTTACGAAATGGAAGAGGATCTATTTTGCTGTAGACATTAGGAAGAAATTCTTTATTACGAATGTGGTAAAACACTGGACAGTGTCTTAAAAATTTGACAGATTGCCCATGGAAGTTGTGGATTACTCCTCCCTGGCAGGGTTTAAGGCCAGATAAGATGGGCCCTTGAGCAACCATGTCTAGTGGGATGTGTACCTGCCCACACACAGTGGTTGGAGGCAGATGATATTTAAGGTCCCTTCTAACCCAAACCCTTCTATGATTTTTTTATCTTTTTTAAAGATAGCCTTTGGCTACAGACCTCATGTAAAGCTGTGCCTATAATATTGACTCATGTATGACACAAAGACAGATTTCATTTGATTTGCTGCAGTCTGCAGCAGATATTTCCAGGATGGTATGTTGTATGGGTTTTGGCTGGGATAGAGTAAATTTTCTTCAGAGTAGTTAGTATGGGGCCATGGCTTTGATTTGTACTGCTTCTTACCCCACCCGACCAGTACGTAAGCTGGGGGTTCACAAGAGGTTGGAAGAAGACACAGCTGGAACATCTGACCCCAGCTGACCAAAAGGGTATTCTGTAGAATTTGATCTCATTCTCAGTAGAGAAAGTTGTAGGAAGAGCATTTTTCTTCCCAAATAAGAGTTACACATGATTGGAGCCTGGCTTTCCTGGAGATGGCTTAATACCTGCCTACCAATAGAAAGAAATTAATTAGTTCCTTGTTTTGCTTTGTTGGCATGTGTGAGTTTTTGCTTTACCTATTGAACTGTCTTTATCTCAACCCCTGAGTTTTCTCAGGTTTAGTCTTTTTATTCTCTCCCTCATCCCAATGGGGGAGAGTAAGTGGGAGGCTGTGTGGGGCTCAGCTGCCTGCCGGGGTTACAGTATGACACATGTTTACATAGCCTTAAGTCTAGATTGATATCCAATCTTCTGTTCATACTATGTGGGCATATCCATTAACAGCTGGGGAACTTTGCATCCACGTTGCAAGCAGGATGCTTTGGGCTGGTGCCTGTTTTCAGTCTTAGTTCCAGCAAGAGATAAACCATTGTGGTTGTACCAGAAGTGCCTTTAGTTGAATAATACAGTATAGATACAAAGCAAATTTTCACCTAAAACATACCATCTGAAACTCAGCTCAATGGACATGGCCATCACACAACAACATCGGCTTCCAAATCCCACTGGTCTCAACAAATTGAAAAAAAAAGCTGAGTTTTCTTGTCAGGACCTTGTCTATTTATGGGCTACTTGGACACCAGCCATCATCAATGAAGAGGGTGTGAGTTTGCATGACAAGTTATTGGCAATGGGACGGCTACACAGGTGACTTCTGTCACCAGCTGCTAGAAGGTGCCCTTGTGTCTGTTAGGGCCAAAGTGAGCCACCTACAAGATGGACCCTCTGCTGAGCACATTGGGGGTGTTGGAAGCAGCTCTGTGATAACATATGTAATAAGGGAAAAAAAACTTCACAACAGCAGCCAGAAGTGAGGAGTAAGAAGATGTGAAAAGAACAGCCCTGCAGAAACCAAGGTCAGTGAAGAAGGGAAAGGAGGTGCTTCAGGCACCATACCAGAGATTTCCCTGCAGACTGTGATGAAGACCATGGCGAGGAAGACTACCTTGCAGACCATACAGATCCACAGTGTAGTACATATCAACCTGAAGTATGCAGAGGACTCATGTAGGAATAGGCAGATGCCTGAAGGATGACGCCATGCTACGGGAAGCCTACACAGGCCAGACCTGTGGGCCCATGAAGAGAGAATCACAGAATCACAAAATGTTTTAGATTGGAAGAGACCTCCAAAATCATCCAGTCCAGCCTTTGACAGCAGACATCTGATAAGTTGGAAGTCTGCCACAAGAACAAGGGGAAGCAAATCTGAAACCTTCCCCAACTGCGTATAGAACAGTTCATCAACATCCTCACCCTGGATGGGTGGTCTATAACAGGCCCCTACCATGATATCTGCTTTTTTGGCATTCCCCATGAAGCATTCGACCCTATCGTCGCTATCATTAATGCGCTCAAGACCTTCCCTAATATAGAGGACCACACTCCCTCCTCTCCTTCCATGCCTATCCCTTCTGAAGAGCCTATAGCCATTTAACCCAGCACTCCAATCATGGGATGCATCCCACCATGTTTCTGTAAGGTCAATTATATCACAGTTTTCTTGCTGGACAATAGCTTCAAGCTCTTCCTGCTTATTGCCCATGCTATGCCATTAGCATAAATGCATTTTAGTTGCTGTACATTTCTGCATAGGAGGGGTCTACTCCCTGCCAATGAGCACTTAAACAGATCATAATTGACTGGTCTGCAATTGCCCCCTCCCTCTTCAAATCTAGTTTAAAGTCCTATCAGTGAGCCCTGCCAACTCCTGTCCGAGAATCTTTTTCCCCTCTGGGACAAATGTATCCCATTATTTGCTCATAGCTCTGGTGCCTCGTATACCAAGTTATGATCAGAGAACCCAAAGCCCTGTTGACAGCACCAATCCCAGAGCCATCAATTGACCTTTTGGATTGTCCTGGTTTGGGCCAGGATAAAGGTGGTTTTCTGTCTTGTACTTTTGCTTTTAGCTAAGTCTCTTGTAAGTAGTTGCACTTGCTGAAATTAACATCAAGTTTCTCAGACAGTGTGTGTTTCTAGAACTGATAACACTTGATGTTTATAGTTACTGCTAGAGACTGGTATGCAGAGCCAAGGACACTGCTCAACTCTGAAGAAAACATAAAGAGGTCCCACCTGCATCCCTCCTTTGGGGAGGAATGGACAAGATAGATGCCAGAATTGACCAAACAGAGTATTCCATCCCATATACGTCATCCTCAGTATAAATTTGAGGGATCACGAGGGCTAAGCCAGATTTCCAGCTTCTGGCTGCCTGCCCTTCCTGCCTTTCCTGCCTCCCTTCCTTCACCCAGCATCCTGGAAAGATCCCGTCCGTTCATCTGCCTGTGCTCCTGATCCGTGCCAGCCCTTATCTGTGTGTTCCTGCCTCCAGCTCCCTACTGCTGCTGACTCCAGGAGTCCAGCCTGGACTTTCCCAGGGCTGCCCTGCAGCCTCGGTGGTGACATGAGATTTATTGGGCGAGAGGGGGGAGGAATGTGGTATCCATTCTCTTGTATATTTGTATATATTTAGTAATTTTTCCTATTTATCATTACTGTTTCATTAAAGTTGTGTAGTTTAGTTTCCAACCCATAAGTCTCTCTCCCTTATTCTCTCTCCTTTCTTATAAGGGAGGAGAGAGAGATTAATAGAGAGCGTCTGTTACTCGGTTTAATTGCCGGGCCAGTGTTAAACCGTGACATGGATCTTTCTATATGTTCCTCCATTCACCCCTGATGTCAGAGGGGTGGAAGAGAACAAAGCTTGGGCTCCTGATCCCTTCACCACTTGCCCCAAGGCCCTGAAGTCTCTCTTAACTCCCTGTGTATCTCTCATTATTACATCATCACTACCTACTTGAAAGACCAGAATTGGGTAGTAATCTGAAGGATTTACAAAGGTGGAATGTTTGCCTACAACATCGTTTACGCATGCACCAGGGAGACAGCAGACCTCTGTATGGAGTGGGTTTCGTCTGCATATGGGGCCCTCCACTCCCCTCATCTGGGAGTCACCTACCACAATGACCTGTCAATTTTTCTTTTCAGTGTCAGTTTTGATGGCCATAATGAGGGCAGTCGGCCTTGGTGGTGGTTTGGGATTTTTATGAGTCCTTGATCTTGCTCACAACCAGACCCTCCCTGCTGAGTCCCATACCTGTATCAGCCCCATACCCATCTGCCCATAATTGAAATCCCAAGCTCAGAAGTTATCAAAACTCCCTGGTGATTCACTTAAGTATTTGTGTAAAGTTTACCCATTCTTTTCCTTTGGACAAGAAACATACCTAAGGCACACACAAAGTCTTCACCCTCAGTGTCTGTAGATCAAAATCTGATTTCTCTGTATAAAAAAGATCATTCATCTGTTTTATGAAATATTGTAAAGAAAGAGACATTCATCAAACTGCTTTTCCCTAGCAAATCTTGGAGAAAATTTTGAAGAAAGAATCTTTCAGCATCCTGTGGAGAGGAACAGCTGATTCATGGTGCAACCTCACAAAGGAGCAAGGAGATTCTAGCCAGCCATGGATGGAAGTTCAGGGTGGGCAAAATGAAAGATCTAAAACAATAATTGAAATATTTATCCCTTAAACAGAAGTGAGGTCTTTAATGACTAGTAGTTGCTAAGATACTAGGTCTGGACATAATCATACAAAAAAACCAACATTTGCAAAAACAGATGCCTCACTAATCCCTGCTGGGTTCAGTGCAGTGTTACAGAGGTATAAATGGCACAGTTAAATGCAGACATCAGTTGGCCTTTGGAAGTTTAATACTTAAGCAGCCATTCATTAGTGATCTGGCACACTGTATATGTGTAATGATTAGTTTGTTATGAAGTAATATAAATCACTTACCTTTTACATTTCCTAAGAATTACTTATAAATTACCAAGTAACTGCCACCAATACTTTAATTACAGGACCAATATTTTTCCAGCAAAATATGTCATCCATAAATATAAAACCAAATGTATCACTGAATTAAGTAGTATTTAATTACCAGCTCAGCTATTGCTGTACTTCTTAAGTGCTAACTGCCACTACTACAGGTATCATGTAAAATGGAAAAATTCATGTGTTGCTGATGGTAATTAAATTTACTAAAGTTATACTTTTGCACTCTACTTAGAAGAGATGACCATATAAATATAATCATTACTTTACACAATAGAAGCAGAGTTAGTACAATACTTTCAGGCTACAAAGCCAGAATAGGTAACACTGTGGGTGAGAATCATAAGTCATATAAAGCTTGAATATGTTCAGGTGAAATCAATATATATCTTTGATCTCTTTTGCTAATCATTTGAGTAGAGAAACTCATTGTACAGAAAGCCTTGTAATTTACTTATTTACTTAACAGTAATAACCATTACTAGTTCAACACCAAAATGTTACCAAATTTAGTAACAGAAAAAATAGCAAAAGCAACAGACTTTGATTTCTTCAATTTTTTTGCATCATTCAGCTTGGACACAAAAACTCTGTGTGACCATATGAACTTCTTCCTGGTGATTCTGTTGGAGTTTGTCATGGTGATGCTAGGGGGGAAACTGATTGCTCAGCTCAAGTGTATTTACACCAATGCATGCAGCAGGGGCAACAAGCAGGAGGAGCTGGAAGCCATTGAGAGGCAGGACAGCTATGAGATAGTTACCATCACAGGAACATGGTGGGACATGGTCATGGTGTTCATGACTGGAATGCTGCAATGGACAGCTCTTCAGGAAAGACAGACAGGAAAGCAGAGGCAGTGGGGTGGCTCTATATTTTAGGGACTGTTCAATTGCATAGATCTTGATGGAGACGATGGTGATGATAGTGTTGGGTGTTTAGGAGTAAAGATGAAGGGGAAGGCAAATAAGAAGGATATGCTGTTGTGTGCATGTTATAGACCACCCAACCAGCATGAGGAGGAAGATGAGGCATTCTACAAGCATCTGTCAGAGGTCCCACCATTTTTAACCCATGTTCTGATGGTGGACTTCAACCTACCAGATGTCTGCTGGAAGTATATCATAGCATAGAGGAGATAGTCTAGCAGGTTCCTCAAGTGTATGAAAGATAACATCCTGACACAGCTGGTAGGTGAGCCTAACCTTCTAGCAGGGAGGTGCCTTGTTAGGTCTACTGTTCACCAAGAGGGAAGGACTGGGGGGAGGGATGTAGTGGTTGAGGGTTGTCTTGGGCTTAGCAACCACAAAACAGTCGTTGTTCCCAACAACTCACAAGGTGCTTGTGAAATTAAGCATGGAGTGCTTGGCCTCCATGCTTCCAGACTTCAGATGGGATTCCATCAACCCCAGCTGCCTTGACAGTTTTCAGCTGCTGTATGGCCTTCAGAGTCTCTCCATTCGGTTTTCACCAATTGTTGTGTAATGTGCTGAATTGCTGAGCCTTGGACTACATGGCTGGCACTGAAGAGGGTCTGAAAGTGTTCAGACCATTGGTTAAGGATGGAGGTTTTATCTGTCAGAAGCATTTGTCCATCTGCACTGAGCATGGGGCTTTGGACCTGGTGTGTGGGTCCATACACTGCTTTCAGCACTTCATAGAGCCCTCTGTGATCACGCATAACTGCGCATAGTTGTCTTTGCTGCTAGGTTGATCCACCACTTGCTCTGGATGTCTCAAAGTTTCTGCTGGAGCTCACTGCGTGCAAGATGAAAGGCTGATTTTCTTACATGGCAAGATGGCTGAGCAGGGTGTGCTTGGTGAGTGGTTCTCTTCTTTGTCAACAATTCTTGGATCTCCTGATTGTTTTCAGCAAACCAATCTTTGTTTTTCTTTGAGGAGAAAGAACCCTAGGGATTCTTCAGAGGACTGCAGGATGCTATTTTAAATGTGTTGCCAAAGCGCTTCAGGAGAGGGATCTATGGGATGATCTACATGTCTAGCTTGAAGGTTTACCTGGAAGCTGTTTCTCACTGCATCTTTTTGAAAATCATTAACTTTGAGCCTCCTCCTTTGGATGCCACTTCTCTTAGGTTAGGGCTTAAAGCAGAAGGTAAGTTTACATTGCACAAGGCACTGATCTGTGTGACATTCTGCACTGGGCATCGCTCAGGTATGACGGACATCACCAACATTTCTCTGGCACACTAAGACATAGCCAGTGAGGTGCCAGTGCTTGGATTGAGGATGCATCCAGGCTGTCTTAAGGCTGTCTTTCTGTTAGAAGATAGTGTTGGTGATGGTGAGCTGCTGTTCAGCACAAAACTCTAGCAGGAGACATCCAATGTCATTACAGTTCCCAACACCATCCATGCCTAGTTCTCCTTTCCCGGCTTCATAGTTCTTTCTTATTCTTGCATTGAAGTCACCAACTACCACCAAGCATTATGATCTTATCACCTGCAGGAACCCTTTGGGTGAGATGGTGCAGGTCGGTGTAGAATTTGACTTTTTCTGCATGGTCACCTTGGAGGGTTGGTGCATAAATACTGAAGAGATACACATGTTGCTTGTTGTGTAGTGGGAGGTGTAAGGAAATAATGCGATCGGAATGATCCATCACCAAATTTTTGAGTTTGGAGGCAATAGAGTTTTTAACCATGAAGCCAACTCCTGAGAGCTGTCTTACAGTTTTGGTTTTGCCTGACCAATAAAGTGTGTAAGCAGCACCATGTTCTTTAAGACTGCCTTGCTCGTGAAGACAAACTTCACTGAGAGCAGCAATGTCAATGTTAAGTTGTGACAGTTTGTGGGCAATCAGAGCAGAACAACAGTCAAAGAATGTTTATCAATATGGTGATAGGTGCTTTAAATGTATAAATATAAATATATACATATATATAAAAACCTGCTGTATCAAGCATGGTTCTGATGTTCCAACATGTGAGTGTCAATCTGAACACACCTTTAGAGGCAGGTGTATGCCTTTGACTCTCTGTCTTTGTTCAACCACATCAGAAGATGCCCATTGACTGCGGGTAGCCAACCAGGTTGGGGGCTGGGGATGAGCTTTGGTTAAGCCACCTTTTCCAGGCCCCTCTCTGTGTGGAGCAAGCGGTGCTCTCCTTGAAGGAGGCTGCTTGGTCACTGAGGATATTGCCCAACAAGACTGTCATCTCCTGGGTTAGCCTCTAGTGACCAATGTCCTGAGCTGCCTGCGTTCAGGGTTGGGTGTGCAGCTCCCAGTGCCCCTTTCTGTGCCAATTCATCCCCTGCCTGTCACTGCAGGGATTTACAAGTGTGGGTTTATCCCCTGGGACTGTGTTTATCCCTGTGGCTTTTTTAGGTGAGGTGCAGCGTGCATGGAACTGGCCCCACCCTTTACTCCTAAGGTTCTTCTGCCAGGGTTCAGCAAGCTTGGATGGTGACAGCAAAGTCCTCAGGACGTGGGTTTAGTTAGAGTGTCCTTCTCTTGGATAGATGGCCTTACAGGGCTAAGCAAGCTCCATCTGCCCGGGTTTGGAGTTAGAGTTGTCTTCTCCTAGGATGGCTGCCTGAAGGCTGCTGAGCCCATCCTGCCCATGGACACACTTTGTCTGACCCTTCAGTTGTGACCTGTCTGGCACGGGAGACCCCACTGGAGGCAATGCCATCACCAGCAGAGCTCACAACCTCACAGGAGCACGTGAGCTTCTCCCTCACAACAAGGGCGTGCCTGTGGAGGAGAATCAACTTTAGTAAATCAATTTTAGAAGTTCAGTTTCATACAAGAAATCCTAGCAGTCAATTGCTCTGTCAGGTAACACATTACACTGTTGTGGGAAGGCCTGTATTTGTGTGTCCTCCCAGTCAAACACATTTTTCATGTGTCCATCATGGGATGGACAAGAGACACTGCACAGTAATCAGAAGTTAAAGGGAAGATTGTTCATATTGTTATAAATAATATGACACAAAGGGTATCATCTGGAATTTAGGACAGCATGAAAGACAGGAACCAGATGGAAAGCAGTGGTGAAATGTAAGTTATTTCTACCTCTACATCAGTAAATCAAAGGAAGTTATAATGTACCTAGGACCTGTGAAGCTAAAAGCAACGATTCACCTTTTTTCACATCAGCTCAGGAATGCATACAGAATTATTTCACATTCTGGATTTCATGCCTCTGTCCCTCTTGGGAATTTCAAATCTCAAAGGGTTGTAGGAGCCAAGACTATTTTTCTTCTGTAGATAGCACTTCCAAACCATCACTATATAGGCACCAAATCTGTGATGCACATTGTGATGTATATTCTGTGGTATACATTATGGTATATGGTCTTTCATACAAATTTTCCCTCAGTGTCTGTATTCACATGCTGTTTTAAAGCCATTCACAAAAGATTTATCTATTTATACTTCTATGGGGTTTATGTATCACCAGACATTCAGCGCTTGGCTAAATGCTAATGAAAATTCTTTTTCTGTGCAGTCACAGAGTTTACAGAAAAGTCTGAACTTTGAACTTCACCAGCCCAGTAGTCTTTTTGAGCTTGGTGACAGAATTTACTGTGCATATCCATGTCTTGTGTTAGTACAACAGTGCTTTGGAAACTTGGGGGGCAAAGGGGTGGCTCCTGTGAGAAGATGCTGGAAGCTCCCGTTGTTCCAATTTGGTTTCACCTCTGGCCATGGCTGAGCAGATATGGAAAGCTGGATGCCACACTGAGATTTGCATGTTCAAGACAGGGAAAACAAAACAATAAATAAAAAAAATAAAATAAAATAAAATTAAAAAAATAAAAAAAAGACCTTCAGAGCAGAGGAAGAGGAGATGAGGAGATGAAAGCAATGCCAGAGCAAAGCCAAGGCCAGTAGGGAAGGAGGGGGAAAAGAGAAGATGCTCAAGCAGAGATTTCCCCGCATCTCAGGGTGAAACGGCAGGCTGTCCTTCTTCTGCCCATGGAAAGGCACATTGGAACAGTTGTGGAAGGACTATGATGGGGCAGAATTGGATTTTCAGCCCCTGAAGGATCATGGTTAACAGATCTGGAGCTGCTGCCTGTGCAGGATCAAGGTGCAGATGTGGACCAAGAGAGATGGAGGACATGGATCTGCAACTGGGGAGGATCCCATGCCAGGGGAGGACATGGCTGTGTGCAGCCCAGGCTGGAGCAGTCTTTCCCTGAGGGACTGCACCTGGTGAGAGGGACTCATGTCAGAGGGAGTTGTGAAGGACTCTCTCTCATGAGAGGGACCCCATGTTGGAGCAAGGGAAGAATGTGAGGAGTCCTCCCCCTGAGGAAGAGACAGCAACAGAATCAGCATGTGGTGTACTGACCCTGAACCTCCACTACCCCTCCCCTGTGCTGCGGAGGAGAAGGCAAGAAGGAAGTATTTTTGGCATGGGAAGAAGGGAGGATTGGGGGGAACTTATTAAAATCTTGTCATGTTTTCTCTTTCTCCTTGTAGAATAAATTAATTTTATTCTTCTTCAAGTTGAATCTGTCTGGGTTTTGCCCATGACCATAAATGGGAAGTGAAAACCTCCCTTTGCCTGCCTTGATTAATGAACGTTTATGTGGATTTTCTCCTGCCTATCCCACAGTATATGTGGGGGATGAGTAAGCAGAGTCTTGAGTGTTACCTACTGGGCCTAAAAAGCTACAATCCTGCTCCCCAAAATACCCAAACCCAAGAGAAACCAGTTGTCTCATATACAAATAAAGGAATATCTGCCTGTCTGGGGCAATTTCCAGACCAAATTATTGTTTACCAGAATAAACAGCACAGGTGTTTTTTTGAAGGAAAAACATCTTCCCTAAATTTGTATTGAAAATATTTTTCTAGCCTTCCGTTGACTGAAATGGAATAATTATTTATGCTCAAGCAAGCACATAAAATTAATCACCAAGGAGAAGTTAAATAATTGGAAAAAATCCATACAGATATATCACTTAGGAAAGAGCAGAAAAATTAAAGGTTAAAATTGGAACATTATATTACCTTTTGTTTTCCATAATGAAAGTAATTCAGTTTATGAATAAAGTTCAGTGACTGCTATGCCTCTCAAAGACCAATATTTGTAAACATCAAGCATATGTTTCTTCTTCCATTTCCAAGCAAAAGTCAAGATACTGGGTGAAACACTATGTATAACCACAAAAAGAATATTTGTCTCTAAACATCCACCCTGACCAAATGGACATAGCCCTCGGGTGGAGGCCTCATTCATAAGCCATCTGGACTCTGTTCTCTCAAGGAGAGACCCTCATTTGGGAAACCACCTGCTAAATGGGGCCCTATTCTCTCAAGAGCAGCCCCTGCTTTAGTGGTTTCCCAATAACCTGAACACTGTCCTTGCAAGGGGAGCTCTGTTTGATGGCCACCTGTCCTTCGTCAATAAGGGACAGGGGCAGGCAAGCTGTACCCTGCAGAGGCAGAGTGACATCTTGTGTGTGCCCTGGGTAAAGCCACTGAAGTGTGTCAGCATCCAGAAATAAGGGTTATTGCTGTGTCATCCCATCTGGTGGGGCCCAAGTGAACACCTGGCTTTGCAAGATATGCCAAAGTCCCCCCAGAAGGTGGGGTCACACAACATAGAAGAGGCACACTCAAACTTCCTACCAAGATCATCACTGGATCCAAGGGTGGTGATATCTTCCCAGTCTCTTCTTTATCATTATTTCTCTCTGTCTCTCTGTCTGTGTTTCTAACCCTATCTTGGCACATGAGGGTAACACAGTTTCTAACTTTGTTAAGTTTTACTCCCCATTACTTTGTTAAGTTTTTTTAGTTGTAACCTGTTGCTTTGACAACTTCCTTAAATCTTGCTAAATTGTAATCCATTGCTTTGAAGGTACCACCATTTCGAATTACTCTAGTTGTAAACTGACATACTTGATAATGTTATTTACCTTTAAGTAAAGTTGTGTTCTTATACAAATCTCCTGGGTAATAATCTTACTCCCGAGTACCACACAGAGGATTCCTGAACTTAATCTCACCCAATGTGCTGTTAAAAGAGATTAATTAGAGGAGGAGAAAGATTGGGCCCAGCAGTACCTAGGCTCCTCTCTGGAGGAGTTCAGAAAGCAAGGGGGTCCAGTCCAAATCTCCCAAGGTAGACCCCCAGTCTGAGGAACTTTACTCATGCCACTCTGTGGGATGTGATATTTTGCTTTGCCTCCACATCTGGGGAGCCGTGCTCACCTTGTGAGACGTGGCGGTGCCGCACCCACCTTGTGGGGCGTGACACAGCATGTAAAGACTAACAGCATTTGATGTGATTGTACAAAATACCCAACAAACTTATGCTGTTTAAGAATGAGTGTGGGTTTTTCATGTAATCATAGTACACTTTGGTTAATTTTATCCTTCAGCTAGGAGAGGAATCCACAAGAAACTTTACCAATTATGGCTTCTTTCTCCTGGAAGGAGATATTTTCAGTAAAAAGAGCACCAAAAATATTCAAAATATTATGTATTAAACAATTTATAATGTCCTAACTTTTATGATTGCAAAGCTACACTAAGAAATGAGAAAGATGTGTACACAATTCTAGTGATTTCTGGGCAGATATGCACATGACACATAACCCTGTGTGGTTTGTGAAGCTGCGAATGGCAGTCAGTCCAATCTGATTTCCTCACAGCTGCCAGGTCAGGAGTTAAAAACCTGTTTTGGCATATAGCAAGATTTCTGCCAATTGATTTTTTAAAAATATTTTAGACAGGGGTATCAAATTTTCGTATTCGGATTTCAGACCTCAAAATTACTGGTCCTATCATATTTCTTGTTAAGAGTAAGGTGACTGGCAGAATGAATCTATCTTATTCCATCACAGTCCTCTGCCTTAGGGCTGTGTAGGAAATATTTTTCTTCTTTTCAGAAAAATAGAACTCCTCTGTTAAGTGAAGACCCCAAAACTTTCTAAGAAGTGCACTTTTCATCCTAGAAATACAGCCTGCAAAAAATACCGACCCATCTTACAGGATGTTGTCTGTTGAATCAGTTCCTTTCTAAATCAGAAATCTTAGAAAACAAATGGCCTAAATTTCTTCTCAGCAATCTTTTTTATCAGCATAACACTACTGTCAACTATGAAATCACCCATTGAAACTGAGGGGAGAATCAGGTCTATGTGTTCCTCCATTGGTTTGATAAAACACATTATTCATCTATTAATAAAGTAAGAGTTTAAAAATCATAGGAGTTTCACTATAGATTGAGGTGTATTGACTATTGAGTCATGTTGCTTAAGAAATTTAGCCTCTTTTTTTAAATTTTATTTTCTATTGTGTATTATGAGATTAACACACTTAATGATGAGCACTTATTCTCTTGCCAACTAGCTAACTTTTTGTTCAAGCAAAATATTCTGAAACTCTGCCAAAACTCTGAATGGCAGAGAATGCAACTTTATGCTTAGAAAAATTCCATTACCTTTTGTCTTGCTTGCTTTTCTTCCCACTTGTTCTCAACTGCCACTAATAGCAAAAATTAGAAAACTAAACTGGAAAAACTATTCTCTAAATATGCTTGACCTGATTTAGAGTTGGAAAGTACTTAAAACCTTAAAAAAATCCTTCTATTTCCTCAAAAGCCTATGCTTTTATACAGTAAAACAAGATACAGATAATTCTAAATCAGATTTCTGCCTAATTTTAACTGGAACTGGAAAAACACATAACCTTGCAAAGCAATTAAGAGGAAAAGATTTCAACAATTAGGTAAAGCACTTCACACATCCTGAAGCAATTTGCAAGCCTACTTATCTATTACAAGCCACATCTCTCCATCATAAGTGGAAAATACTTGCCAAATTTGACTGCTGTTGTCAGTTTTACAGTACACACAGATAATTGACAGGGTAATGGCCTGTACTTAGTTTCATTTTTTCATTTTTATCTGGAAGACTGAAATCAAGAGGATAGCAAGAATTCAGTATGTGAAATTAGTATATGAGGAGCAAGTAGCTCAGGATTGGGAATTTAAAAGTAATAATTGTTTTGTTGTGTGACATGTTTCCCAAGATTATAGTCGATATTCCACCACAATACAGAATCACATAATCACCCAGGTTGGGAAGGACCTCAGAGATCATCAAGTCCAACCCTTAATCCGCTACCATCATGGGTACGAGACCATGGCAGTGAGTGCCACATCAGTCTCTTTTTAAAAAGCTCCAGGAACAGAGAATCTAACACCTCCCTGGGCATCCCATTCCACTGCCTGATCACCCTCTCTGTAAGGAATTTTTTTCCTAATATCCAACCTAAGCCTGCCCTGGCAGAGCTTAAGTCTGTTCCCTCTTGTCTTACTGGTAGCTACTTGGGAGAAGAGACCAATCGCCCCCTGGCTACCCCCTCCTTTCAGGGAGTTGAAGAGAGTGATGAGGTTTCCCCTGACTACTATGTAGTAACTTGTAGTTTCTGCTGCCTCTGAGCTGAAGAGCTCAATATTTTAGCACAAGTTCACAACTTAAGGCAGGAAATACACAGGCTCAGGCTTTAAAATAAAACTTAGCAGCTTTTCCATTTGTGAATGTCAGTAGAAGACATCAATTAGTAAATCCCTGTACAAATCCTAGCCATATAATAGCTCAGGGGTAGGTTTCACAGTTCATATCGCCTACATTATTGTAAAAATTAAATGGATCTTAAACCAAAAATGTTTGTCTTCAATTCTGAGTTGGTAATCCACTATAGAAAGTAAATCCTAGCACTTTCTGTCTTTGCTGTGAAAATGCTTAGGATAAACACTTCTCTCAGTCAGAAGTGTTACTCTGACAGAAGGAATTTAATGAGTATATCCTCCATCAAAGTATGTTGCGTTAAGCTACAGCAACGGATAGTTAACTACTGTACTGGGCATGACAGTGCCAAAGAAGGGAGAAAAGGCAATAAATTCTTTAAGTGTCTTTAATCAGATGGTATTATACGAGACCATTTTCCTATGAATTAATGGCAGCCACTTCACATAAGCAAGGACCCAGGGAGATCTTTCAGTGTCCTTGGTCTGAGGAGATCTCAGTTGTGATCTTCTAACAGTCCAGAACTTAGAAAATTTTCAGAGAAAATCGGGACACTGCTTTGTACCATAGGGAATCAAGAAAAGCTGCCTTATGCCTTGATCCACTTGTGTCCTATTGGACTTCAGTGGTATAATGTAGAGGTGCCTTATACTACTCTGGACTGCAGCAAAACCCCTCTACATGGTGGCTTCTCTTAGCAGTCACCCATGAGATCATCAGGGTCAGAGTAAGCAAAGAAAGTGTAGGAAGTCCAGCTCAAACCTAGTCATCTTTTTGAACTGATCATCTGACATGCCCACAGAGAGGCCACACTGCCACATCATGCTAAGAAGCCATCTGGGTCAAACAGCTTTCTGTATGGTAATAACAATCCTAAATATAAGATATATATCCCTCTGTTCTGAACTAGGCTGGTTAGTAATATTCTCTCTCCATAACCAAAACCAAAGGAAAACAGCCTTCAGTTTCAAGCATTATATTGCAGAAAAATCAACATACCTCTCATTTAGCCAGCCCGCATTTGTGAATGACATTCTCTTCCTTCACCCTTCCTAAAGGAATCCTCCTACCATGTTACTCATAATTCCAATTTATCCATTGAAACAGGATGCATCTGCCACATAATCTGACCATAACGATGCCACTCAGTAAAAATTTTTATTTCCATTGATGAAAGACAAAGGAGCCTCATAGGCAGACCTGGATGGTGCAGAACTTTCTAGGAAGAATGTGAATGGATTGTTATATGTTGCAATTTTGAAATAAATAGGTAAAGAAAGAATTATTAATCATGCTGAGAAATCACTATACTGTGCATCATTTCAAGCAAGGTGGCAATGTCAGACAAAACTAAGGACATGTGATATCCATGTATCAGAACTACAGGCATGGCTTTATGAAATCCATACATACTACACCTGCACCAGGAAGTTTCGTTCTATATCATTTGCTTGTGGATTATAAACAACAAATAAAAAATTCAAAAATTACTAATATATTTCTTAATGTGTTTCCACATGGTTAATGACTCTTTCCACTCTCAAGAACAAATGCAAGTCTATCCTGCAAAGGCAAGAAATGGAAATTTTTGTGCAAAATAAATTTTAACGATTCAAATTCAAGAATTTTCATACAATTAAGAAAAGCATCTCAACACACCACATGTGGACTTTAATCACTCTTGTTTGGCACACAATAAAATAGGCCTGTTTGCTAGTGGAATAGCAACATAAGTTTATTATTGGACTAGTCTATTCTGTTCAACACTACAGTAAAATCTTAAATGGAAAAAGTAGTAATTTCTATATTTTGCTTCAGAAAACTCTATGAGCTTTTGTGGTGCCAAAAGATAAAAAGAAATTAATTTTATTCTGAAATAAAAAGGGTTCGGAGAGATTTTGAAATGAACAACTACAACAACAGATGTAGAAGTTTTACTCAGTCTGAAAGAACGGAATACTGGCTTTGGCTCTTTTATAGCCTCCAGATAGCTTTTATGTATTATTGTTAAGTTACCTTGTACCCATATTATAGGAATTTGTAGCAGTGTTGTGATTTATTGTTCTGCCATGCTTAACATTTTAACAAGCCACAGGTCTTCAATATAACCCAGTTGTTTTAGAACAGTCTTGAAGGTCTCCTGTTAGCCTGGGCAGTAGCAAGCCCCTGACCAAGGTCATGAATGAATTTAACATCTAGTTTTATCTACCTTTATTCCCCATATATGCTTTGGGTTTGGAGGTAGAGAAATACTACAGTGAAAAAGCACTTCTGCAGGACTTTAACACTTGTCCAGATCTGTTGTAGATTATGACAAAACCACTCTAAGTAACTGCCCATAGAAAGATAGACAGAATCATATTTTGCAGCAACTGGTAAAGACAAGGCTGGTGTATTTTTGCAAAAGCTTTTCATTTTTAACGGGCTATTCTCTTTCGGTACTCATTTTATTTAATAGCTTAGCTTTCTAAGACTCTTCTCTCTGGTAGCGAATTACTTTCCAGAAATAACAGGGAATTTTAAGCATCATCATGTTGCTGGTATTGTCTCTTGAAAATGTGGGTCGCCATCACCTCATCACCCCATCCTGGTTTGCTCATTAGTGGCACTCTGTATGGAAAACTTCTGAAGATCATTACCACTGTAGTCTAAAGCCAATGTGCCAGCATAATGAAAAACAATTCAGCAGTTCCCTATGCTCTGTTAGTTGTGTTTGTCATAAATGAGTTGTGGAGATTTGGAGCGAATGATCCATATCATATTGAACTGTCCTTTTTATCGCTGACAATTGAAGGTGACTGAAAAGCTGGGTCAGTGTCAGACTGTGTCTAATTGGAAACCTTTCCTCATTAGCACTCAATGTTGACTTGTATTACTTGATGAAATTAGGACCACAGTGGAATGGATTTTATTACACAGAATGAGCTGGTTGAGCTCTCTTCCATTTCAATGTTTTTTTAACCCCACCCCTGGCTGCTGGGGAAGAAATCCAGAAGCAAGGGAGTTGTGAGTGATGCAGGATTAAGAGGAAATCAAGTTAAAATGTCAGTCAGTGCTGCTCAGAAAATTGAAAACATGTGCGTATTTATACTACATTTACTGCAGCAAATCTTTTGTGAAAATACTTCCTTACAGATCATCTGGGGTTATTTTGTGGGCTTGAATTATCAGGAGGAGAGAAATGCTTCTCAGGTAAAAGGAAAGTGGCAGATAGGGGTGGGGGAGGGGAAGTGTTTGTTCTCTGAAAGCCAGAAATAAGGAATTTTTTTTTTTTTCATAGATTATATAGTCAGTTTTGCAATAAGACAAAGGTAGCATTCTCTACAAAGCTACCCCCAATTCTGAATAACCCATTTTGTATTTATCAGATTCTGCAAAAAGCTGTTTCTTGAAGGAAACCAAGAAAAATCTTCAATACTATAAATATTCACTATAACTGCATAAACCTACAGAGAATATGCAGGAATCATGTTATAAAGATAGATAACACACAGAATACTAAGTTTTTCTTACACATTTGCTGACATTAGAACAGCAGTAGTTTCTATGAATTTATTTTAGGAGGAAATCATTGCAGCTAAATTGATCACAGGACAGTCTGATACGGGATCATGATGCCTACAGACTGTAAGACTGAGGTAAATTCTATCATTATAGAAGATTAGGGTGGCAAGGGAATGCTTAGCACACAGTGACTTGCTCTCCAAAAAACTCTGTTAAATGATCTTGTCTTCAAATTCACAACTCCTCTTAAACATAGTCTTTTTCTTATTTAATTTTGTTTTTATTTCAGCAGCAATTCATTAAAAAAGAATGCATGTGGTTATCCTGCTCTCATCTTGTTATAGCTTATCCATAAAGTGACTCTTAAATCACTGCTAATTATAAACAGAACCTTGGAACATACTTGGAAATGAGATTTTTAAGATCAGATCTAAAAAGAGCAAGGTCTTTCTTTCAATGCTACTTGTATCAATCTCTCAAAGGTTTTAAATTTTCATCAGACTCATGATTCAAAAATGTTTGCCTCATTTCTTCCTCATTTCAAAAAGATTTGTTTGCCTCAAATCTTCCTGAAATGAAAAAATGTATATGTGGACCCAAAATTTCACTTGCCTCTGCATCTCAAAGGCATGCTAAAACCACCATGCAAAAGAGAGTCTGATCTGGGAAATTCTTTGCTTAGTCTGATTCAGACAGGAATCTGAGCTGTTCTATCCATGCCTCCTCTTTTTGCATTTAGTCAGAAATTGACCCATCTTCACTAGGTCTTGAAGCTATGCTAATTTGTTATCATACTCACCACATTGCAATCCTAGATGCCATGTTATAAGAAGATACAGAAAACTGACAGTGTAAATTCAGAAGGAGATACGTAAGATGGCAATAGAGTAAGATCAAATGCTCTTTTCATATCTCAGTAACAGATTATCTGGTATGTTGCTCAACTGTTTATCTTAATTGCCTTTTGCTTATGTTTATTTCTTAAAAATTAAGCTAATATGTTCTAATACATCTTTTAATACAGTTTTATGTTTACATTTTATAAATGTCTGGTTTAAAATTTTAGATTGAAACAAAACTCATACTTAAGAAAAAGAAATAAGCATATTTTATCTGCCTCAGTTAAGAAGATAACCCAGAAACTTACTCAGTATTATGAGAAACCCACATTATAAACCAAAGAAATTATCTCATGTTTTGGAAAGACAGTCTCATAGATTATTCCAATATACCAGTGGACAGAATTAGTTTCACTTGCCTTTAATCCAATATATTTTGATTTACATAATACAATAACTTTCAAGTCTCTTTTCCTACACACCCATAGTGAGAACAGACTCGACAATAGTTTACAAATTCAAATTACAGAATTGTCACAGCTGGAAAAGACCTCTACAAACACCGTGTTCAACTGTCAACATACCCCCCCCACAATAAAATATCCATATCAATATCTATATCACCCACAAGGTCATGTACCTCATCTACACAGTTTTTAAGTACTTTAAGTTATGGTAACTCCACCACCATCCTGGGCAGAATGTTCCAATGTCTAAATACTCTCTCAGCAAATAAATTCTTTCTCATAACTAGTCAAAACTTCACTTGGTGCAACTTCAGGCCATTTCCTTCAGTGCAAGTGTTGTTCGCTTCAGACAAGAGGCCAGCACCCACCACATTATAACCACCTCTCAGGTGGCTGTAAAACCACGTTTCAGGTAGTTGCAGAGAGAGACCAGTAAGGTCGCCTCTTCTCCAAATTAAACATTCCCACTTTTCTAAACCTCTCAACACTTCCATCCAACCTGGTGTCATCTGCAAACTTACTGAGGAAGCACTCAATCACTTCTTCTAGATCATTAATGAAGATATTGAACAAGACTGGCCTGAAAAGTGAGCCATAGAGAACACCACTGGTGATTAGCCACCAACTGGATTTAATACCATTGCCTACAATTCTCTGAGTCCTGCCATGTAGCCAGTTTCTAACCCAACGAAGAGTATACATGTCTATGCCATGACCCTCCGGTTTCTTGAGGAAAATGCTGTGGGAGATATCAAAGGCTTTACTAAAGTCCAGGCAGACAACATCTCAGTCTTCCCCTCATTGACTAGGGGGGGCCAACTGGTCATAGAACAAGACCAGGCTGGTCAAGCAGGAGCTGCCTTTCCTGAGCCCATGCTGGCTGGGACTGATCCCCTTGCTGTCCTGCAATTCCCATGTGAACATACTCAATATGAACCATTCCGTAATTTTTCTGGGCATCAAGGTCAGGCTGACAGGCCTGTAGCTCCCCAGATTTTCCTTCTGGTTACAAAGTTGCTACTTTGCTCCTAATCCCGGTGCTGCTGGGTTTGAATGGCTTGTTAGATTCAGGTTTTACTAAAATTTTACTCTCATTTTATAAGAAAACTCTGCCCAACTTGCAGAAGACTTCTTTGTCTCAACATAAAAAGACAGAATAAAGAACCTACAACTTTATCTATCTCCCCAGAATCAATACCTGGAGTGTGATGAGTTTCTTGCAATATCCAGGTAATACTTGGAAATTAACCTTGTTACAAATAATATTTTAAATCTCCTCAGTTCCACAACATATATAAGCCATAATATTGGCATTTATATACTGATAGAAAATAGAGTAAGAGAAAAGACAATAAAAATAAAAAATAATGTAACATGAATGTTCAGTGGAAACATTTTAGGTTTACACACACAGGTGAAAATAAAAAGTTGTTACAAAAGTACAGAAGATAAATCTTTGCTTAGAAAAGAAGGTGATGTCCACAGCTAACACCCTTATTATATTGAGCAAAAGTAAAGAAAATATTTAAAAGCATTCTTTGGAAAACACAGGTACAGGCACATCTGTTTTGATTTTTTCCTTTCAAATAATCCCTGCCTTCACTTGGATATGACTGTGATCATGATATGACTGTATTATTTCCATTCTCTACTTTTCATGTTTCAGGCAGTTACTCTTTTCCTGTTGCCCAGAGCTATGTGGGACTGTGGCACCATTCATGTGATTTTCACATGCATGGTGTCAATGTTCTTGGCTTTTTCAAATCCATTAATAAGCTCTTCCTCGTTAACCTACACTGTATTTGTGAACCATGATTACTAAGAAAATATCATTCAGAAACCAAATGACATCCAGACATGAGCAATTAGCAGTTAAATTCACATGGCTTTCTTCCCAAATTATCATTCAAGGACCTTCCTTCTGAGGCTTTAAGTGCTATTTAAGAAGATCTTACAGTATTTTGTTGGCACCAGACTTGAAATTCATAAGGGACATATTATTTGCTGGCATTGTAATATAGCATCATCCATATAACATAAATGAAAAAAAATAATTGATGGTTAAACTCCTAATTGTAATAATTTGGAAGAGAAAAACATCAGCTGAAACTGAATTGCAGTCATTCAATGAGATCTGACTTTGGACTCCTATTTCAATCAGTATCTATAATTTGACTTGATGATCCTAAAGTTCTTTTCCAACTGAAATCATTCTGTGATTCTACGATTTAAACCAGAAAATATCTTTAAGATCATCAATTAATTGAATTGCCTAGTTCAGCACTAAAGTATGTCCCTAAGCGCCACATCTAATGTCTTTTAATACCTCCAGTTATGGTAACTATACTACTTTCCTGGAAAGCCTGTTCTAGCATCTGACAACCATTTAGGTTAAGAAGTTTTTCCTAATATCCAACACTGAATGTTGTAAACCTCATCCAGTTGGCCTTGGTCAGCCTGTTCAGATCACTCTGCAGAGCCTTCCTATTCTGAAGCAGATCAACCCTCCCTCCCAGCTTAGTGTAATCTGCAAATTTACTGATGAGGCATTCAATCCCCTCATCCAGATCATTAATAAAGACATGAAACAGAACTTGCCCAAACATTGAGCCCTGGGGAACATCTCTTGTGATGGGTCACCAGTTGGATTTA
Organism: Heliangelus exortis; assembly: GCF_036169615.1. Lineage (NCBI taxonomy): Eukaryota > Metazoa > Chordata > Aves > Apodiformes > Trochilidae > Heliangelus > Heliangelus exortis. The sequence continues at coordinate 45,138,292 of NC_092454.1, forward strand.
TCTTTATTCACCACAATGCTTTGGGCCTGGACATCCAGTAACCTTTTTTACCCAGTGAAGCCAACACCAACGAAAGCAATGAAGATCCAGTTTCACCAGGAGAACACTGTGGAGAAATGGTGTCAAAGGCTTTCCTAAAGGCTTTGATTCTGTAAATAAATTTCCTACCTACAAGTCCTATTTTGCTAGGAGTTTATATCATATTTTCTTCTTTCTGGTATGTAGGCAAATGCAAGAACATGACTAGTTGATGCTTTGGTTATGATCAGGTTTTTTTGTTGGCATGACAATTCTAATATTTTACACTTAGAAGTGAAGTATCTCTCCATCACTAAAGGGTCAGGAAAAAGGAGACACAAACATCAAAGCCCTACCAGCTGAAGTTGGCACTCGAACAAAATGTAAGACAGAAAGGACATAGAGAAAGAACAGTAACTGAAGTAACTCTTTCCAATCTCAAAATACCTTTGAGTTAGAAAAACACTTCACATGCAGCTCTACCAAGCGGTTACATTCATAACTCTTGATTTCCTAGACTCCAGTAAAGTTCACAATAAAATGAGTATTGAACCAACATACTGTTTTTTTCGTCACCATTCATGAGCTTTTATTCATTTCTCCCTTGAGGTACATTTTTCTTCCTTTTCTCAGAAAGCAGTTTGGTGCCTTTTTTCTGGGAACGGTGTCTTGCCATCACTATCACCCAAGCTGCTGCTTCCCTTCCACTCTGCAAAAGCATGTAACTGGCAATGCAAGAAACACTAAAAGAGCATACAATAGATACAATAAATCTGTGCCACACATGTATCTGTCATAGGTAAAAGACACAACTGCCAGTGTGTAGGGATGCTAATCACCTTCTCAGTTTGTTTCTTGTACTTCAGGAATGTTCAATTTAGGTAAATGCAAGTACTTTAGGTAAGTGGAAGCAAATGCCTACATTATCAGCAATTCCTTTCCATTAAAGATGCTGCCACTCCCTCTTAATACATAACTTCGATTAAATTCTAAGCATAAATCCCATTTTATCTGGGGAGTCCGAACAGCTCTTGGCTGCATGAGAAACAAGATAGATTAATATCCTGTGTCAGCAAAGACAACCTTGTAAGAAAACAGTCCATTATTATGAATACATACCTATAACCAAGCTGTTTGTAGGAAAAAGAAGCCCTGAGACACCCAGGAGCACCAAAGAACAAACTGTCCAAGGATGAATGTCAGAAAATGGCTGTGAGATCAAAATGTATGTGTGACATGAATGATTGTGACTGGGAAGCTAGTTGCTCAACACAATTAAATCACCATTTGAACACTAGAGAAAGCACTCTGAGTTTTGAATTCAAGGGTTGGACTGTTAACAACATTGATAACATGTTAACAATGACTTGCCATTTAACTTTGTTCTTTATGTAATCCAGTTACCTGGAGCATTTAACTGACACGTCTGACCTGATTTGATGTGGTTAAAGTATCTGATGGTTCATTTCATAAAAATATCATAACAATAACATTCTTGTGTTGTAAATTAATAAAAGAAATGCTGCCATTCATTTATTTATTTATTTAGCTAGTTAGTTAGCATGTGTTTCTCCTATAAAAACTGCAGTTAAAATAACTAACATTCTTTTTGGCTTTCTGGAATTTTACTCAGAAATAGATATTATGCCCTTACCTGATTGTCTTAATTTTGCAGGAAACAGGACACTATCTGTATGTCCCTTCTGTGGCACACAACGTGCAGCTGCTATAAATCAAAGAAATTATGACTTTACTGAAGGAAGAGAGCACTACATGTAACATTTTTCTTGACCTCTTTGCAAGAGAGGCAAGTCTAGAGTTTAATGAAATGAAATCCCTTTCAAGGGAATCCGAATGAGGATGCCTCTTGAGCACTGTTCTGGAGAAATTATTTCAGCTGGCCTCTGAGAAGATTTACGCTTAGGTCTCCAGTGTCAGAAGCTAAGGCAAGCTGTATTCACTACCTGGGGACCTTCTTATCACTTCTTATCCCAAAGCCAAGAGTTGTCTCTGAAATTGGTTGAAGTAAAAATGTTTCAGGGGCAGAAAAAGATATAAAAAAAAAATTAAATAAGAGGCCAAGATCACTATGACTTTCTTATCAGTAAAAATGTTAGTCTACATAGGAATTTCCTGACCATAATAGGGAAAGAGATTAAAGTTGTTATTCACATGAAGAAGACCAAAGGAGACAGTAAGTTATTTTCTTCTTGTTAATACTAGTGATTGTTTCTATTAAATAATTCTTATACTAGATAAAACCTTTAGTCAGAAAACTGTCTTCCCTGTAGCCAGCTGAGATAACAATTAAAGTTTATTTTTCCATATAACTTTCCTCATGAATTTGGTAATTTTTCTTCAAACTACCAACTCTGTTGACATAAGAAAAAGTTTCAGTAAATAATTTGTTACTGCTTGACATTGTTCAGTAAAAACACTACATTCAGGTAATTTTCTTAAGTATTCAAACAGCTAAGCTGCTGAAATTGGAGTGAATAGGAGAGTTGTATAAATAAAATGTTCTCCTTTCACAAGGGGAAACAACAGGTCCTTCCATCAGATATTTGCAAATGGTAATACAAATTCCTAAATTAAATGTTTTTATGTATATTACACCCTGTTTAATAGGAAAGAACAGAGACATCAAATAGCTGTATAACCATTTATATGGCTATCTAATCTTTAAAATTACACATTTTAAGAGTTTACTTAAAACTGAAAAAAAATTAAAGGTACTCAAAATTCTTAATACAGTGATTGAAAAGAAAACTACCAAACCTCCTGATCTGTATTAGACAGAGTCACCTCTTCTTCTGCAGTACTGTAAATGGTCTGAATACTTCACCAGAGAATACATGCAGAAAGGTCAACAATTATGCAAAATAAATAATGGGTTTAGAACAATCACCATAACCAGCTGCTGCAGAGTAAGCACACTCTCTAAGTCTGCTTGCCAGGTCCAGGGCCCTTCTCCATGTGGGAATGACCAAGACCTTTCAGAAAATGATGCCATAAACAATATTGCTGGGTACCCTAGAAAAATACCTACTAATATGTTTGAAAGCATGAGGACCCTAGATGCAGATAATGGAAAAGACGTTTACTTTGGCAGATCAATTTTATTTAAAAATAATTTATTTTTATAAAAGAAATTTTTATTGTTACTACAAATTTATAATCTAAAAATAAATACCTGGAAATGTTCATGTTTTCTTTCTGTTGGATGAATCACTTATATTCTGAATGGTCCAGCTTCATGTCACTAATTTCAATAGTTGTATAGTTCCATGTAAACATATTGAGGGAATTCAACTCAAACTATCATCACACTGGAAATGTTATTAACCTCTCTAAAGGGAAAAAAATCGGTATTTGTGATTCATGTGTTCAATTTCTTTGTCTTTGAATGATCACTTTCAAAGAGAACTCTTCATACTGCATCTGCTGCTTTTAGAATTTGCCAGGAAGATTCATCAATATTGAATATCGGTATATCCAAAGGAAGAGTAGTTCAGTTAGGAATTTATGTAAGCCAGAGGTTTTGCTAAGGTTATTAATCCTGTCTCTTATAGCCTCAGTACAACAGCAGAGTGAATCCTAGTATCTGGACTTACTCTCGCTCCTAACAAACAACTCAGAATAATCTTTCCCTCACTTACTCAATTTTTTTACCTTTCTATACTCAGAAAAATGAGGAACCATGGCCAGAGCCTAGCATATGGTACATGGAGCTCTGCCAGTGCTTCTCTATTCTGATTTGAAATATCCTTCCTGCTGTTAAAATCTTTGGTTAGCCTGAATAGTTCTTAGCAATCTTGAAGAATGAGCTGTACTGTGTTAGGAAATGTGCTATTAAGTACCGTTAAGTGTAGAAACTCACCAGCTATGTTATTATTTGTATTTATTTACTGATCTGAAGTATCTGAGGGCAGGAATCACAAAGCAATAAAAGATTCCAAGGCCTTTCTTGAGCCAGGAATATGACTTAAACTGTCTGTACAGTTCACAATGCACAGAAATGCAACAGCAGGTATGAAAGGGGTACTTTTGTCTTTTTACAGCTGCCAAGTATTTCTGAAAAGAGGAGGTGAAGTTAGAGCAGAAGGAGATATTATCAGAAAATGTTTTCCTGATGTGTTGTGGTTCTCCTTTCACTGACAGCAGGGTGAGCAGCAAATGGAAGACCAGCAGAAAGTCAGACCAGTGTATCCAGAGCTCATGAAAACTCCATTTTGTTTGGAATTGAGAGACAGCACTCTTACAGGGCAAAAGGAGGAAGCCTTATCAAAGATGAAACACTGGAGAATTGAGGAACAGAAAAGCCCTAGAGAATCAGCACATTACCCACCTAAAAAATAAATCAAAAAATAAATTAAAAAGGATGAAGCAGCACAGGCTTAGGCATAGATCTAGAATTTGTACCACCTCACCATCTAGATGCAAAAAGAAACAAAAACTACCTCTAAGCAGGAAGGTGCCTAAATTTGTGAATATGATATTTAATCACTGAGAAGTCAGTGCCCTCATTTGGTTTGGTTGCAAGCAGAAGAAACTTTCTGGTAGTTTTTGAGCATGCAGTCTAAGCACTGGCAACACACCAGCTTGATAATTGTGTATTGATGTGTCCTAGAAGCCTAGGATAGTGAGACCCAGTTTTGTTATTAACTATCTCCGTATTTATCTGTAGCTACTGGTGGACCAAAATCACTTCCACAGCCACTGAAAGTAGTGGTCTGTAATATTTCTATGAACTAGAAAGAACAGGGACAGTATTTCCCTGAGATGAAAGACTAATCAAGGGTAACTCTGGCTTCTCTCTTTTTCGAGTCAAAGTCCCAGAAATATAATAAAGGAAAATAAATAAATAATTTTTTTTAAATTAAAAAAAAAATTAAAAAAGCTCTCAGATGATATTTTGGCTATGTGACTTTCCTCTGGCTTTAGTATGATGAGAACAAGATCAAATACAGCCAGGTCTATTTTTTCCCCTAGTCAGAAAATAAAGGTCTGAGAGCTAAAATGTCACAATGCTTCTTATTTTCAATTTGCAGGTTGCAGTCAAAAGCTGAGGCTGACATTTCATCTTAAACTCTCATAGTTGCAAGAAAACAAAGGAAAAGCACAAAGGTGTAAGGATTTATGGACAAATCCCTCAGATTTCCCTCCCTAGTTCCTGGATTTTGGTTTCTCATGACTGTTACTGGGCCTCGTGCCACTCAAGCCTTGCGAGTCCGTGTTGCCCATCCTGGCTGCAGCCAGCATCTTCCACAGCACCATCCGGGTAAGGAGCACTGTGGGTTCCTGGCCTTTGACCATATGCACAGATGCTTCTAGCTGCTGTGTCAGCTTCTTCGACAATCACAGTTAATTTTAGTTCCTGTGTTAGAAAGCACTAACATTCCCTTCTCGTTGTCCCAAGGTTATATGCTGGGTGTTTCATTAAATTAAATCAAATACACCATAGACACTCAGATTATAATGATTTTCCCTGTAGTTTTTAGAGTGCTGCATACAGTGAAGATCCTGGTTAGACATTAATTCATCTTCCTGAAATAAATACATACATATTAGGACTTCATAAAGGGCTGAATTTCTCACACAGAGAATTGAAACAACATTGGTGCCATTTTTTCACAATTAATTTTGATCAGTATAGGTACTACTTGTCTTTTTTTCATCCTCAGTAGGTGGAATCTTGCTCCAGTTTTTTATAGTCCTGTCATTTTCTGATAGCTGGAATGAAGGAGAGAGTTAACTCATGAATTCAAGCCTCCAGAGCATGCACAGTGGTAAGTGCCATACTCATGCTGATAATCCAGGAAGTAAGCACAGCCAATTTATAACGGGTCAAATGCATTATTCCTTAATGTTAACTGCCTTCACTCTGAGACCAAGATGAGACATTGCTACAACTATTTGTGTTGCTGACTTACACATTTCTGGGGTAAGAATTTTTTAAAAAGCTGACAACTTACAGTACTAGAAATTTATTATTACTTTTACATTTACAAAAATTCTTTTCACTTATGCCCTATTTGTTGTCTATTCCAATGTAATGGGCACAAAAAATATTTGGATGCTTGTAGATGGTTGTGCCCTTCTTATAGTAGTTTTGACTCCCATTCCTTTGTATATTATATCCTTCTGTTCATTACATTACTTAGACCCAGTTGCTGTTAAAGACTGAATAGAAAACCTGGCTCTTATGGTAACAGCAATTTTTTTCCCTAAAATAATTTCTAGCATCACTTATATTTTTTTAATGTTTCCACTTAGAAAAATTTGTAGCACAGATAGTATGAGAAAGAGGACAGAAAAATAAGAGAGAAGCTATTAAAGTTCTGATAAATCAAGATATAAATGGGCAAAAGAGGGTAAACAGACAGATGCAGTGTGCCAGGATATTTACCCATCACTAAGCAGAGACTCTTCACAAGGACAATAACTAACTGTTACCTACATTGCCTGTTCCAACTACTTTCCCCCATATTCTCCCTGCCTCAGTGGAACACACAAAACATACAAATTTTCCATTAATCTTCCTGTTTGTTTTCTTTGTTTTTCCTTTTTCCCAAGGCAGGTTTCCACATTAAGATACCATGTAATCTGACTACATAACCTTAGAGCAACATTCAGAACAGAAATGAATGTGGTAAGTGATGCATACCACGAGACAGTCTTCTGTCATTTTTGCCCTTGTACTTTGTTATGGAAAAAAATAGAAGGATAAAAAGAAAAAATGGAAAAGTGTTGTCAAGGTCACCAACATTTCTCTGGTGGAAGATTTCCCCAGGTGGAATTATTTTAATTTACAAATTTGCAGACATAAAAAAGGGCCTGCTGTGAAAACCACAACTAACCACAGCTATTCACTGTAGCATGTGGTGCTGATGGGTTCTACCAGATGATAAAGCAAATTGAAATCTCACATTTCTAAGACCTTCTATTAGTGGGGGGAGAAAATCATGTGAAGAGTTATAATGTAGTTAATAGTTTTGCAGATCTCACTAATTTTACAGTTCTGTAACACGCATAGGTTATCATACTAATTAGCTTCATTTGGAATAGTAGTCATCTTAATAGAGGGCTTTCATGTTTCCTTCTACTTCAGTTCTAAAGCTTGCAGCTTGATGGTTTCAGACTGCAATAAAATTCAAATCTCACAAAACAGATCAAAACTAGATAATTGGATTTTATACAAACCACTCTGCTTCAGGCATGCCACCAGAGGGAAAATAGCACAAGAGATCTATCCAGTAGTTCTCAAATCCAAGTAGCAGAGGCAAATACCAAGAGTCAGAAAAAAATCTGGCATGTGCCAGATATTCCTCTCCATCTGCTTTTTTCTCAGATTCATCCTGCAGGGTGATGTGATAACTAATATCTCTAAATACATAACCAGAGTTAAACTACAGCTAAGCTTTATCAAGTCATGCTGCCAGCAGACAGTGGCTCTTACAGTAGAAGGCAAGCACTAAGGTTATTTCTTCTCCTTGGTATTAAGACATGTATGTACCTGTACTTAACAATTAAAACATGCAACACCTCCATCAGTGAAAAACAGATTCCTGAAAAAAAATTATCAACTACCAAACAAAAAAAATTACCTCTTTAGTGACTTTGTTTCTTTTAGTGTTCCCCAGAATTTTCTAGCGATATATTTGTCAACAAACAGTTCAAAGAAAACTCACTGCAAAATATTTTGCAGTATTTTCTAAAAATCTCATTTAATTCTACAAATCATAAACTTTTAATGCTTTAAACTCTAAATCTGAAATTATATAACATAGTCCTATGATATGCTTCATTTCAGTTAGAAGAATCCTGTCTTGAATATTTAAATTGACTTCTTTGTGTATCATGTGGTTCCAAATTATCTGTGAAAGCAACAAACGACAGTTCCAGAGCAGAATTTTCTTTTCTAAACACCCTGTCACCACTTGGGAACTCTTTCTTAAGCTTTTCCTTCGCTCTTAGCCAAAAGCTTAAAAACCACAAAGGCAATATTAAACGACAAACATATCACAAGCAATATTGTACCAATTATGTAGACTTCACTAACAGGAAAAATAGGAAAAAATATTTTTTGCACAGTTAGACAAGTTATGTGGTAGTTTTGGATAAAGTCTTTCATTTGATAAAGGATTATCTTTTGTTATGGTAACTCCTTGTTTCACAGGCTCCATAGAGTTCAGAAATCCCTCATCTTCGAGGCACTTAGATGAGCTATATTCTTTATTGGGAAAAAAAAACCAAAAAACAACCAAAAGAAAAGAATAATTTTTATTGACCAGCCAAAACCATAATAGAATGAGTTTTCAGAGCAAATAGTTTCTTGTTCAGCAGAAGTCTGGACAGGGTCTGGAAAATATTCCTCTCTCTATTATTTTACTAATGCAATCATGAGATACATTTGAGGATAGAGGGTTCCCTGGGTGCTGTAACCTGAATTATTTTTCTTAATGCAGATATTTTCTCCTAATTATTTTTCCAGGACAGGAAACAGTGATTTTTAAGATGTGTTTTTTTTAATTTTCTTTACTTTCTGACTTTAGGGTCAATTTGACTCTTCCAAAAGTGGAGTAATTTATACAGGCAAGAAGTCAACACCTTTGTGAAAGTATACACTTCATACTTTAACACTGTTGAAGACAACAACAGATGATAACTTTTTGCAGGATAATGCATACCTTTTTTTGTGTCTATGCAGATAGAAGGATAAACAGTTTCTCCACCAGAGAAAATACTGTCAGAAATAAAATCTCTCTGGTGAATGCCAGGGATCACTCTTTCAAAACTAAAAGGGGCAAATGCCAAGAAAGGGCTAAGAAATATTTACAGCTATATCACTTTAAAGGATGAGGCAAGGAAAAATCATAGGCTTATATGGACAGAAAACAGCTAGCCATTTGAAAAATAGATTTTCAAGTTGTATCTATGGTACTCTTAGGTTGCATGATTTTACATAAAAGGAAAATAATAAAAAATAGTGTTTGGTTTGATTTGTCAATGGAGACTCATAACTGAGTACACTCAAGATGCTTTTGGAGCTCTGAAGCTGTCAATAAGGCAGTATTTCAGTTCATGCACAGGAATCATTACATTAAAGGAAAGGTCTGCCATTGCGTTTAGCTGCTCTTCTCATCATCACTGGAAGGTCTCCATAAAAAAACACGTCTGAAGGACACAATAATATTTAGCTATGCTACAATAAGAAGATGATTTAAGCTTTTTCCAGACTTGGAGAACCATTAATTTAGTATTCTCTTCAGAGAGAGAAATTTGTTCCTATTCATGGCACAGGATGCAATTTTATTCCTAAAAACAAATATTTAAAAAGGTGGTTGTCGGAAGTGAATGATTTTATGCTGGACATACCTTATGCCCTGTAAGGGTCACAAAAGTGTGGTCTCTACTCTCACGGAATGTTATGGAACTAAGTCAGTGAAATAGGAACAGAAGAGTTAGAAGTAAGAGCAAGTCAGTGGCAGTGCTCTACTTAAATGATCTCTGGGTTTTAGTTATCAATCCCTACTCCAGAAGCTTTTGCACAGTATTCCGCGAATAAAATAGAGTGAAGAAAAATGTGTAGCCTTTGTTTTTGGAAGTCCTAGATATTCCTCAGTTCCATTTAGAACTGAGAATGCAAAGTTCAGGCTTAGAAAGAAAGACCTTTGGTAAGTTAATAAATCTTTCTTTGTTAAGGCTCATGAACATGGGAGACTGAGGATCCAAATGTTTCTACACAGAGCAGCAAGATGGAAAATATTTATCAAAGCTTGATAGTTAAACTTCCTTATCAGCCCTATGGAAGAGGATTCCATATGGGTGGTAAGTAAGATATGTTCTGTATAGTCATACTAGTTAAATGTGATCAAACATAGGAACAGGTCTACCTTTGTCACTGAAGAGAACTGAGAAGTTAGTTTGCTTTTATTCAAAAGGCCTAACCTCAAAAGGTACTCAGTGTCCTTCACCCTCAAGGGACTGGCTCAGCACACTGCTGAAACAGCCACTAATTGCTTTGTTAGATTATTTAATTAACCCTGAACAAACTCCCTTAGGGGATGCAGTAGGGACACGTAACCAATCTCCCTCCATGTGAAAACTTTGACTAGTTGAAACGAAGAAGGGAGAAAAAATGGTCCCACATGAAATTACATCAACATTTTGCAGAGTGATACATACTCAACATAGTATTTAATTAGCATAATGTCATTTCACACACCTATTTTTAGATTACTTTAGAAAAGTTGGGAGTATACCCTGTTTTCCTTCGGATCCACTTTGGAACATGACATTGCTTTTTCCTGTATCTTATTACCCCACCTATTTATTACATAATTTGCTGACAGCCAGAGGGGTAACAGCTGAAAGAGAAATGATGCTACAGATGTTAACAGGACATGAGTGACTTTGTTTCAAGTGACTTCTCAGGACAGCAATAGCTGGCACTGTAACTGAGAAATCCTCTCAATGACTTCTGGCAATATAATATAGAATGAGATGGCATGACAATTAAAGTTAATCCAGCTCTGACACTGAAAAAAGGAAAATAAAGTCCAATATATGTCTATCATGCATAAGGTACTCTTAGGCTGTGCTCAAAAAATGGTCATCAGACACACAGCATACACTTATAGGCAGCTCAGTATTGAGTCTTAATAGGAACTCCCTCACAAAAGCTGTTTTAGATTCAAGATTTGGAGAATAAAAAAGAAAATCCAGACTAGGAAATGTGGTAGTGTAATTTACCTCAACTGACCAGCCTTGTTTTGTTGAGAAAAACGAGTGTTCTAAGATTTTCAGTTTAACCTTTGGTGGTTTTGGCAAGGACTTTGGAAACTGTTTCTTAATTTAAGAACAAATTAAACAAACATGATATCATACTGCCCATGAAAGCTACTGTAGGATATTTTAATTGACATGGATGATCCTGCTGGGGTGAACAGTTAACAAACACTGATATCTATGCAGGAATGAAGCCACACATAATGTGAAAGTTTACACAGCTGCATCCTTTTGGTAACTTAGGATATATCTGCTAAATTGTAATATCCAGCATATGGGTCTTATTTGAACATTGTGATTAAGATACCGAGTATACCCACAAATGGCCAAATCAGGAACTCTGTGTGCACTTTGAAATCTAAAGTTCAACACACTACTTTTTTCTCAGAGTTCTCTTTTCCTTCATATTAGTCAACAGAAACCAACAATCATAATCACATGATTTTGACAGGGCTGTTTTAATAACTGTATTTTTAAAGAGTTTTAAAGCATTGTGAATAAAATCCTCTGTGTCTTTTAGTCTGAAAACACCAGGAAATTCAGGGATAGAACTCATGTTATTAAAAAAAAAAAAAAAGCCTTTCTTCAAGTGATTGCAGAGCTATGAAAAACTCTTAAGCACTGAAACAAGTGTTTGGGGACATGCTGAAATATCATGTCAAGGATCCTGAATCTACCATCATTTTCTGTCTATATGGAAAGCCCAAGTACCTCAGTTAACCTCAGTTCTGTAGGTTCAGGATTTTACTGGTAAAACTCACTACCTTATTTTTTTTCGAAAAATCTGTTCGAAACCACTTTTGATAACTAGATGGAATCCATCAGAGTGATCATACCATCCATTGTGAAATATGTTTATTCTTGCATTAAAATCCTCTTACTCAGATGTTGCTGCTGCCAACAAGCACGGAAGCAGTTGAACTGAGCCTATGCCAATGGTAGATGGCCAGGCCATTGTGATGAACACCATTCCCTTGTGCATGACAAAAAAGCAGAAAAAAGCAAACATGCTATTGGAGTTTTTCTGATGTCCAGCCATATATACAGGCTCTAGTACGCCACCATAAGAAGTGTTTATAAGGAAATCTGATGCACCAGCATAGCATCATGCCCTATCTGTATTTTGCCAAGGAGCACAAATTAAAACAGCCTAAAGGTTGCCTTGAATTCTGCTGGCAAACAAACCATTGACACAAAGGCCGCTAGAGCCTTTTTATGCTTTCTTTCCCACCATACACCAGTGCTTCCAGCCAAACCCTATTATCCAACTTATTTAATGTGGAAATAATGGTAGGTAATGGAAATATTTTTTTGTAGTTTGGAATGAGATTTGACAACCTATTCCCTCACTGAAAGATATTTGGCACATTGCAGTTTACAATAAAAGTTTGTATTATAAAGTAAAATGCTGCTGTGGTATTTGACTGTAGTGTAAATATCATTTCCTAATGTATTCCATGTTTCTGCCAACGCTATTTTTTCTAGCTGGACTTATATTTATTGGCCATCAAAATAGAATATGGACAATGTCCTTTATTACTTCATGCAGAAAGATATTTTTAATTTTGCAGTAGAAGTCCTGTACTATCCCAGTGCCGCTTCTGTACTGCAGCTCAGTCATCTGAATTAGAAATAAGCTTATGCTGGTGTTAGGGTTAGCTAGCGATGAGTTTCGCTCTATTCCAATATTTATGAAAGCTTTTAAAGATGTGATTAAGCAAAAACTTTCCATGTGGCTTCGGTCAATATTTCTTGGAGGACTCTTAAAGCTGTAGAGCTTTACATTCTTTCATGGTACCTCACTTTCCTCTGCCTTTCTTCTCTTCAAATGCATCACTGAACCCTACTTCAGTGTCACAGTGGTCATGGAAAGTTGCTTTTGTTTCATCAGTTGCTTTTTAGCAAAAATGTATCCATGTTGCCTGTAAGTCAAGCAAGAAACTGAAATGAGAACCAAGAAGCCCCATGCATAACTTCCAGGCCACCACAAGTCCAGTAATTATTATCAATGGTTTAGTAGCTGTGAGAGTTATTTGACCTTCTTTAGTTGCAGCTAGAGCTTTTAAGAGCCAATTTTTAAAGAGTTTCTTTGCTGTAGAATGTTTCTTGGGATTGACAGGAAAGTGTGAATCTTGAGCAGAGATTTCCAAACCAACCCACCTCCTTTTAACAGGGGAATATTAACTATGAGAAGAGGCTAGAAACCACAAGCATGGCAAGAAAACAAACTGTGGTTGGTGATTGGAACTTATAGATAGGTTTGGGGCACCTTCTGAAGCATCTTGCCCTGACTGAGTGTCACAGTTTCGGGCACAATGGGACAGAGAGTGGGGGTTCGCCCCCTGGTGTTTCTGCCACTCCTTCCTCTTTAGAGGGAGGACTTCTCACATTCCTCCCCCCACTACAACATGGAGTCCCTTTCATGGGAGAGAGTCCTTCACAAACCCCTCTGACATGAGTCCCTCTCACCAGGTGCAATCCCCCAGGAACAGACTGCTCCAGCCTGGGTTACCCACAGACTTACAGTCTGCTTCAGGAGCCATCACCTCCTCTGGCATGGGATCATGGCTGCCAATCCACATCTGCCCCTCTCTATGATTCCACACAGCCTGCTGTTTCACATTTGCCCACCTGTGACACTTCAGGGACTACAAACTTTCATTTACTCCACCATGGTCATTTGGGGACTGCTCCACCATTCTCCTCCATGGGTTGCAGTTCAGCCTGCTGCCACCTCATCACTGGCTGCAGGGAAGTCTCTGCCCAGGCAACATTTTATCCCTCCTTCACTGATTGTGGTGTCTTTCCTCTGACATTGCTTTCTCACCTCCTCCTCTCCTCTGCTCTGTAGGTCTCTTTTTTGTTTTTTTTTTCAGTTTCGATTTCCCTTTCTTGAATGTGGTACTCACAGAGGTGCATCCAGCATCCTGTATCTGCTCAGTCTTAGCCAGAGGCTGGTCCAGAATTGGGACCTGGGGATCTTCCATCACTTTCACAGAGGGGCCACCCCCACTCCTGCCGTTTCTTGCCCCCCCTCACGCAAGGGCACAACTCAGATAAGGCCGGCCAGCATCGCCAGTGTTTCTGCTACAGCTGCAGCTGCTGCCTCTACCCCCACAGACACTGCTGCTGCTCAGAAAGCAAGCCCTGCTGCTGCTACTGCTGCAGATACCACAGCCTCTCCCCCTCAGCCCACACAGCTACTTGTTGACCCTGTAACTAGGAGAAAAGGAAAACAATGGAAATCAGAAATGAGCCTTAACCCTTCCAAGTCTGAACGAGACGACCAGGTGATAGAGGATACTGCCTCTCCTCATAATGCAGCTAGAAGAGACTCTAAAGCGGAGTCAGCTGAGGACTCAGACTCAGAATCTGCTCAGTCCTATTCCATGAGAGACTTGCATACTCTGAGAAAAGACTACAGCTGACTTTCAGGTGAACCACTTCTCTCTTGGTTACTCCGATGCTGGACGGAAGGGGCTGCTACCATAACATTAACTCAGAAGGAAGCCAGACAGTTGGGATCCCTGGCCAAAGATGCAGGTATTGATCGAGCATTTGGGGAAAAGGCTGGAACCACCAGCCTATGGAAATGACTCTTGTCAGCTGTAAGGGAGAGATATCCCTATAAAGAGGAAATAGACTGCCCACAGGTCAAAGCACCCACACTTGAAAAAGCTCTCAGGTATCTGGAGGAATGTGGTATCCATTTTCTTGTATATTTGTATATATTTAGTAATTTTTCCTATTTATCATTACTGTTTCATTAAAGTTGTGTAGTTTAGTTTCCAACCCATAAGTCTCTCTCCCTTATTCTCTCTCCTGTCTTTATCAGGGAGGAGAGAGAGATTAATAGAGAGCGTCTGTTACTCTGTTTAATTGCCAGGCCAGTGTTAAACCATGACAGATTTATTGGCCACCCCTGTGGCTCCTCCACCTTCCAAAATACTCTTGCACTAACCCAAGACCCAAGAACTCCTAAGTACTCAGTAACACTCAAAGGCATCTTCCAGGGCATTATCTTCCAAAATTTAAATTATTTTTTGAGAAGTTATGATAATTTAATATCTGATCAAAAATGAAATTGTGGGCACAGCCTGAACTAAGTATGTTTTCTTTTTCCCCAGTAGCTCCTCAGCATAGCAGGGATGCCTAAGCAACCCTGAAGACCAGGATCTGTTTTCATCATCTCCACCTTCCAAGGGTTTTATCCTAATCACTGGATTTTCCATCCTGCTCACTCTTATCTGTCTCTTATCTGTGTCTCTTCATTGTGTTACACTATTCCTTGCAAACTGAACATGCTAGGTTGACCAGTTTCCGTTCAGCTTTCTATACCACACGTTTCAAAGAGTAAGATACACCACAACTATATAGACAGAGAGCTGCTGTGGTTTTGGATGTAGCCTCTTCTAAGTCCCGGTTAAACTTAATTTCACATTTTTTCTTTCAGTTGCATAAAGGGCAACTGAAACCCTAGAAAACTGTTTTCAGATAACACATGTTTTCATTGTACCAAGAATAAATCACAGAATAACTTGGACTGGAAGGGACCTGCACAGGTCATCTACACCAACCTCCTGCTCAAATCAGGTCCAGTGAGATCAAGTTGCTCAGGAACTTGATCAGCCCAGACCACTGGGCCATCACTAGAAACAGACTGTGCACCACTGCCACAGTTAAATGCATTAGTCTACATGAAAGGGAAAAAAGCCACAGAATTTGAATTTTGCTTAAAGCTCACTTTTTATATTTGCAGTGTTAATAAATGTTGAATGCATGTAGCTGAAAGTCATATATAGATGTAGACATAACTTTGAACTTGTGCTATACACCCAAAGTTTTTGGAGAGCTCTAGAGAATCTAATACATTTCCAAGAGGAAATATATAGAGTGATATTAACATCTTCAAATTATATAATCAGAATACAAGACAGGAAGTCAAAGCAAGAAAAGAACCACAACCAGCAACTCTCTTCTTATAGAAGACAGAAGTTTGAAATGAGAGTCATCAAGCAGCTGTAACATGCAGAAACGGAAAGGACAAAAACTAAAAATTTCAGTCATGTCAGAAAGGTGAGGTGTCTGGGCTAATAATCTTGCAGAAGCAATTTGCCTTCTTTGTCATCTCTTCTAAGTTTAGTCTTCTTCATAAGAATAATGTCAAGACAACTAATATCTCCACTTCAAAGAAGATCACTGCAGGGAGCCAGGAGTGCCAAATAAACCTTCTATAATCTTATGTAAAAGATACCTAAGCATCTACAGTAAGCAATTTGCTGGCCCATAAAACCACACAAAACAAATAATAAGAGAGAAGTTACTGCCAGATGACTACCAGGAGCAGGCACTGAAACTAAAATTTTGCATACGTGCTTTTCTTCCCTGAATTCTCTAGGATGGGAAGGTGGAAAAAAAATTGCTTATTTCAATAATATGTTCCCAAAAGAGCAATGATCCTATGTATTTTGAAAGCTGTTTCATTCCAAAACAGTAAAACACAATCCATTACTTTTCTTCTTTAAAAAAACAAATAAAATATCAGACACCTAAAAAGTATCCAGGTAACATTTTTTTTTCAGTAAAAGGATTTGGATCGAGTTCTTTCTCATTCTAAGTCCTTGTAAACGAGGGAAATATCCTAGCTGCAGACAAAGGTGAGGAAATCAGTCGTAACATCTATTCTGTTTAGCACTCTACACTTGCCCTTGTTGATCTTTATGAGCTTTTACTTCACCCAAATCTCCAGATTGCCCAGGTAACAATGAATGACTGAACAGCCTTCAAGTTTCTCAAAATTTTAATGAATTACACAATCAGCTCATTGCAAAAAAGGCAGTAGGTATGGCAACAAGATATAACCAAATGGTTTGTTATTTAAAGACTTATTTCCAAAAACCTATGCCTACAGATACTGACTGTAATATTACAATACACTGGAACCTAACAAAAAAGCACCTGTTGAGACCACTGGCTTCTTGAAAAAAAAATATTTGTCTATTTCTGACTAAAATATAGTCATAAATACAAGGAGAGTCTGCATTTCCCTTAACTAGACATGTTGCTATATGTAAATATCATGGATACAGACAGAAGAATAAAGATCTTCAAGAAAAAATAATTGTTGAAATGTCATTTTAGAAATGTTGTTTCAAAAACAAATATTTTTGCGGCAAGAAAGTTAAGTACTCAACAGATGTGCATTGAACAATTAATAGAGAAGTAGAGCCATGTATGACAGAACTAGGTACTACAATACAATAAGCTTAAGAAGACTGACAAAAATAATTGCGCTGGGTACAGTAGCTTTCTTTTTGTCTGCTAAAAGCACCAACACCACATTTAAATGCTGAAAAGACAAGGATGACTTCTTGGTGAAAGACTCAAGGTGAGACCAAAAAAAAAAAAGTATTTTTTAACCACTTCTGTTACAGAATGGTGGAAGGAATTAAGTAATCGTGAAAAGCACTGTAAGCAACCTTTAAAAGACCTTTCAAAACTACATCTTGTCTCTAGGTTTATATGCATGCACACAAAAACGGTAGAGTGAAGATACTGAGGAACATATTTAGCAGGACTGGTATGTGAGAAGGGACCACGGTTCATCTTTCATGGGCACAGAGTTTCATAATTTTTGAAGTGTCTTGTGTATGTGTTCTGTTGGAGTTAAGAGGCCCCAGTGTGTATCCATAGAGTTTTCTTCACAGTATTGGTCCTTCGCAACACAATTCTAGTAAATTCAATAAGGAAACAAGGGTAAAAATTCCACCTTCAAAGATGGATTATCTTTTCCAAGGACTCAAGGAGCTCAAGGACTGTCTTTTGTATTTTGATTTTGTTTGGGGACTGGATGAAGCACATCAGTGGTGAGAAATTCACTGAAAAAAATTTCTTATAAAATGAAATAGATTTTAACACAATATCATAATTAATAAATGGTGGTCTAGATCTTTTGGGGTTTTGGTTTTTTTTTCTATCCTGTAAGTCAAGTAGGGTCAGAAACCTCCTTCTTGCCAGCTATGTGCCTGATTTTTCATAAGCGCAAGTATGTTTGGACTCTAATGAGGAAGAGAGGTTGCCTGGAAAAGTTTGTGGCTTTCCAGATCAGACATACACTGTGAAATATAAGTTAAGAAGGGACAACTTTGCTTGAGAGCTGCAGAATATCAAGTCTCCAGAGCTTTGCTAAACTCCTCTCCCGCTGACTCACCTCCGTGCTCCAGACTATCCTATTGATATTTGGGAATGCTGAAAAGGCACAGTTACCTTCCTCAGATGTACATCCTCAGAGCATATCCACAGACAAGACTACTCTGCATTGCCTAATTAAAGCACAAGTTGTACCTTTTAATAGGTTAAAAAAGCAGTATTAAGCAAACCAAGCAAGTTCTCAGACACTTGTAGTAGAACAGCTCATGAATGCTGATTAGCTACTGGCTTCCTTATGATATGTTTTATGGTGTAGCCTTGCTCTTGCTTTTTAGGTTCAGAAAATTCCTGCATTTCCTGTAATTTTTGGTACACAGATGAAGTACTTTTATTCCCAACCACAAAGTGTTTCTTAACTGTAGTTTCCAAATAGCAAAATTCCACAGCATATTCTCACAACTCTCTAAGAGCTGCACTTTCACCTGTCACTTCTAAATACTTTTTTTAGAAAGAGGAACAGAAAAGGAAGATACTACGTCTGCACATTTCTGCCTCAACATTTAGTAGCTGATATCACATTTTAGGACACCCAAAATATCTAGCAGAGCTTATATGCCTCCCAGGGACGTAGAATCACAGAATCACAGAATGTTTAGGTTGAAAGAGACCTCCAAGATCATCCAGTCCAACCTTTGACTAACACCATAGTCAATTACTAAACCATGTCCTTTAGGACAAGATACAAATGCCTCTTAAATGCTTCCAGGGATGGTGACTCCACCACCGTCCTGGGCAGGCCATTCCAGTGCCTGAGAAACCGCTGTTGTCATCAACAGTGTTTCTTGCTTGAACAGTGTTTCTCATGTCTTGTAATCCAGTTATTTTGATGTTGTTTTAATTATTAGGGTTGGCAAGTGAATGATCTCATTAATTATTAGAGAGTTATTAAATTTTCTATTTACTGCTAATTCTGTCTTTCTGCTAAAATGGGAAAAAAAATCAACTTAACTTCATCCAGTTATTTAGTCTGCACAATAAAGAATGCCTTAGAAACTGAATGCTCTCATTGGCCAGACTGTAGAGCAGCTGAATTCACCACTCAGAGCTTATTAGCCTGTTCATTTAATTAAGATTATGCAAATTCTTTGGAAAAAAGTAGCATTTTATAATAAAACTACATTCTCCTATTCAGACATTCCACTGTTTGAATTGTACTAGAGGATGTTCATTTAGGACAAGCAGCTTTGATCATAAATATGCACTTATTCATGCCCTGCCATGTCTTATTGGTTATACAGGATAATTTCTCTCTTGTTAGAATGAAGTATCAGTTCAAAGGTTTAGGAAAACATCCACTATAAGAAATTCGCAAAGCAAATAGGCAGTGCACTACAGCCTCCAGAGAATTTCAGTGTTCCTTCTTCCAAAGCTTCTGTGGAGTTAGTGCTGAAAAGAGTGTGTATGCATCACGCACTGCAGTTGAAATTTATAATTTTTTTAAGAAAGAAGTCTCAGAGAAGATGAACATGCACTATGTCAAATGTCATAAAATCAGCACGCAAGTGTCCTTTTTATTTATATGAACATATCATGTATTTAATCTCGTTGTGCAACTTACAAGTTAAAGCTGTGGCTCATCTCTCCTTAGAGGACCACTAACCCTTGTACAATATTAAAGAACAGCAATCCCAAAATGTAAAAAAATGTACTGAAGCCCAGATCTCTCTTCTGTGAAGTAGGGGTATCTCTGATGGTTTTTTGTGTATAAATTTCAGCAAATACATCTCTTTTCAGAAGTAAAAAATAAAATAAATAAATAAAAACCCTCTTGTTTAGATGGAAGTTCTAAATTCAGGGGGGTTTGGTTTGATTTGAGGGGTTTTTCCCTCCTGTTTTTTTCCCCCTAAAAGCTCTGCGTGATTTTCAGTTCTGTGAAGCTCTCAGTAATAATTGCTCCTATAGCAAATGGAAACTGAATGTCTTTCAAGCCTCAGAGAGAATGCACTGAATAATGAAATAAAACAAGTCTTTGCACTCCCACAGCAGTGTCTGAGGTTCTCTAAGCATTTAAAAAAATAAATGAATTCTCACAGCACCTTGGCAATGTGAGTAAGAACAGGAGATGGTAATGGGATTATTATCCCCATTTTGTTAATGTAGATACCAAGACAGCAAAGGTGAATGAATCTGCCAAACTTGTGAAGAGAAAACAGATCTTCTGACTCCTGTTTCTGAATATTAACAAAGAGCATTGTCAATGGTTAGCCAAAATTTGCTAACCTCAAACCTCACAAAGACTCTCCTGAGATATCATGTAACAACCAGAAAGCTAGGGCACAATCCAAAATGTGTAAATGCTAATGGGAATTTTTCTACTAGAATAAACACACCGAGAACTGAAGATTTTCCTGAGCCTTAGTCAATCCTAATTCTACAAAAGTTGAATAGGTTTTACCACTTCCTGCCACACTGCCAGAAAGTGATCTAATAATTGCCTCTTTTGCAGAGTTTGGGAATTACTTTTCTAAGCACTAGTGAAAGCAAAGTAGCAGAGTTCTTCAGAGAATTCCTGCCCTCATGCCTGGCATAACAAGCTCTGGTTATGCCAGGTGGGTAGGCAGTTGTTACTCTGGGAGATTACAGGATAGGCAAGATGCTTTTTTTTCTGTATTTTTCTCAAATACATAGAATAGCATTATTTGTATTTTTAGTCATAGATATATTAATATGTTTTATGTTTGCTTCTCACTTATAAAGTGGTCACTGAATAACCTTTCAAGAGACTTAAGAAAATGTCATAAATTAAGAGAAAACAGAATTTCAGAATTTGATCAGCCCTGCTCTACACCATTCACTTTTTAATTTCTACATCCTTTTTGTCTTGACTTCTCATATCCTCTCTCTCTCTGCATGACAATGTTACAGGAGTCCAGCTCAGAGGTAAGAGTGCCACCTATTGAGTGCTCGGAAATTTTTGTCATAGTCCACAAAGGAAACAAAAGCTTAGATATCATTTCTCACGATGCACCCACATATAAACAAAAGACAAGCAATGTCTTCCCAGCTGGACTCCAGACAGTTATGTAGTCACAGAAAACAAATGCTTGACAAAGAACATAAGACACAGGGTCTCCATAAGGACTACATGTTTGAATATATTTTTTGCTTTAGAAAAAAGGGAAAGAATTAAAAAAAAAAAATAAACAGGGAAAGAATCAATAATACCAAAAAGGTCAAGTATTCATTATTAAAAATGCCTCTAATAAAAGGGCAGTTTGCTTAAAAGAGTTCAGTTATAGTTCAGGGTGAGTTTGTCTCCTGGCTTGACCCAGAGAGAATTTTTCTCCTCATCATATTGGCTAGTCATTATACTAATTAAATACTTTACAAAGCCAGAGTGTGCTAGATGTCACCTTGGAAACACTTCAAAAAGTACTGAGTAATATAAAAGCTGAATATCAGGCAGCCACATTATGGGGTTATGTTCCAAAATGAACGAGCTTTTCTCTTTGGCAGCAAAATTGCAAAGACAGCGCATATTTTTTTAAATTGCTGGAATCTTTCAAAAGTGAGGAAGACAAAAAGACTTACAAGAACACTGATGATTTTTCCACTCTATTACACTTGTGCATGAATCGCATTTTCCTGGCATTTCAAACATGATGACATATGAGAAACATGTATATTTTTAGAACAGTTGTATTACATATATATACGGAATTTAATCAAGAGAAGTCCTACCCATATTATATGTTTCACTTCATGGGCACTAGCTAAATAAATGAACCATTTCCTGAAATGTGTAGAAAAATAATCAGAAGATAAAAATATCTTAAATTCCATCAGTACACAAACTATTATCACCTCAGACCAGGGAATAAATGTGGGTACTTCATTTGAACTTTCACTGAAATAGTCCTCTTTTTCCTTTCCTTTTCTGGACATGGCACTGTACTACTTACCATTGCTCCAAACAAGAGTTTGCAGACAGTACGTATGTCGGTAACCTGAGAGAGAGCTCATATACAGTATGGGGGAAAAAATCAAAGAAATGCATTCAATTTAGCTGCACCCTGAACTAACCAGATCCTGTTCACTTTACAGGCTCAGCGTCTCTCTCAGAGCAGTGATGTTAGAGAACTTACAGAAGGTGAATTGTAGTAGTGTTACTCTGGTGTCAGTGTGAGCATTTCTTTCACAAAACAAATATAGAGGGAGAAGAAATGCTCTGAGGAATAACAAAAGAGATGGCAGTAAAGGGGTATGCAATTATTGTTCCCAAATGACCACAGTGATGATTTGATTGCCCCACAGGCAAACATGAAGAGTTTTCACAAAATCCAGCATCTGAAAAATCATGACTGAGGGATGGATTCTCCCTCCTCATTATGCAAATGCATGTGAGCATGCAACAACTAGCCATCCTCAATCCAGGGGTGTCTTTTTCTCAATGTTACAATGAGGTAGTCTGCTAACATTTCTGGGAGACCTACAAATCTGACCAGCTTGCCATGCAGACCAAAATCAGAAAAGCCTAATCAATAAACTTGGTCTACATATGCTTATTTATTCCCTGCCCTTCAGGAGGCAAACTTCCCTAAACTCCCTAGTGGTACAAGGAGAAAATCCTTTCCTGTGCTGTTCAAAAACCAGGGCAGTAATTTCTTCTGCAGATAGATGAATAAATAAGAAAATATATTTCCCACAGCCTTGTTTACTTCTCAGAAAGGTCTGAGCCTTTTATACATAGGCAAGAAAATCCGACTGCATAGGAATTGCTGAAATCACTCAGAGGAGCCTTTATCTACCAGGGGTATGATCACTCCCCACAGAATGATGTACTCACAGAACATCCAGGATGGTCTGATCCTGCCTTTCTACACATTTTAAGTTTCTCTTCATCTATCAATGCCATACATTCAGATACATGATGTATTTGTCACTTCTCACAGAACAGAGGTTATTCCTAGTCATCCTCACTTCCTGGACTTCATGCCATTTATAAACTGGACAGTGATGTTACCAGGATGGATTGAAGAAAGGTAGAGAATATTTGCTGCACAGCACATAAACTGACTGTAATGCTGCTGAACACCTCTCTTTCATTGACTGTGTTTTGAGCTTGGGTTTTGGCAGCAATCACAGCAAGGTAAAAATCACTCCAAATAAGAAAAAAAGGAAAGAAAAGGAACAAGACAAAACAAAATAAAACAAAACAAAAAAACACGTTCTTTCAATTTGATATAGAAGTCCTTTTAAGGGCTCAGAGTAAAAATCGCTCCAAATAAGGATGAAAAAAAAAATTAAAAAAAAAAAAAAAAAAAAAAGAAAAAAAAAAAGAGAGAGAGGCAGAGAGAGAGAAAGCAAATATGCCAAACAAAACAGGCTGTTTTGTTTTAGAGGAAAGTTATTCTGAGGGCTCAAGGCCTGAGCCTATGTTACGACTGCTGCACAGTCTGGATGACTGCCAATATATCAGGTTGCAAGAGGCCATTAGAAAGGGCTGAATATAGATAATCTTCCCTAAGGGCTGAGCAGAGTCATACTGCCTTGATTACTTTTTTTAATTTAGATTAACAATCCCTATAACAGTTGTAGACTAATTGGAAAAAGACTTTAAAGGAGCTTTAGGAAATTAGGTAAGAATACTTTTTATTATTGTAGTGTGCAGCAATTGCTGCAAACCTCTTCCTCCTAAAGGATGAGGAGTCAATCACTAGAAACTCTTATCAGAACAAAAAACCTTGTCCCTTACAGGATTTTGTCTTTTGAAAGCTTGTTTTCCTGTGACCATTTTATTTCAAGTCAACATTGGAGATCAAAACATGTATTGGGAAGGCTGGTCTCTCAGCAATCCAGGCACTTGCACAATGTTGTTTTAAAAAAAAAAAATGTTACCTCCACATGTAGGTGACTAGCCACCATAATGATGGGCCAAACATTATGATCTGCTGAATTTTGACAAAAAAAATTTAGTATCAGTATTTAATTTAAAATAGGGAATGTTTCTGATTTGAGCATTCTAGACTTGAAGGGGAAGGGGGATAAAACCAGGCTCACTGAGGACGTGCCTAGGGATGGCCTTCTGTCTGCCATCCCACTTGAGGTGGGAATTTCTGGGTAGCTGGGTTTGCACCAGTGTTGCAATGTACTGGTCTGAATGTAGACCAGAAGGAATCCCATTCCCCTAGGGTGGGGTCAGCAGGCTTAGCCTATAACCTGAAATGCCTGTACACAAATGCACAGAGCATGGGGAGCAAACAGGAGGAGCTAGAGATCTGTTACGGTTCAAAGTAACATTAAATTACTTTTTTGGTTTTGATCCACGAGAACAAAGTCCAACCAGCATAAACTTTTATTTGACAATTGACACAAACAAAATGATAGAACCCCGTGAAGGTATGGGAAATATGTTGCCAGGTAAAAGAGAGACAGAGGAAAAGGAGAAGATATAAGAGAAAGAGAAAGAAAGAGAAAGTCACCACCAGGGGTCCAGCTGTCTGGCAAGTTTCTTGTTTAAGATGGCATTCCGATCCTGGATGGGGCCCAATTCAAGATGCTGGTGAGTGGGTGCAAGATGACAACGATGAGGATGACAGAATGGGGGCATCCTTATATGCCCCTAAATTCCTGCCATTCTAGAGCAGCTTCTTTGTTCCCAAGGGGAGCTGTCAGTCAGTTGCAGCAGGAGCCAGGCTCATGAGCATAACTACAATAAAGGTGTTCCCCCCACTCTAGTCAGGGCCATTGAAGGCAGACTCGCCTGGAGGGGATTTCTGACCTCTTCTCACAGCTAAGGTGCTCCATGACCAGCCGAGTCATTGAGGGCTGTCCCTCAGGAATGTCACCTCCCAGGTGGTCGATTGCCACATCCTCAGGAAGGGGGGGTGGGGTCTCCACCCACTTATCTGTTCTTATCTCCTTAGAGGCACCACCTTTAGCTCCGCTCTGGTCACCTTTATTCACTTTTATAATTGTCTTTTCAGGTAAAGAAAATCCCAGTCAGTGGGATCTCACAAGTGGAATCTCACAAGATCTATGTGAGGTCAGCGGGCTATGATCTAGTGGGGATTTCAGAGACATGGTGGGAAAGCCCACATGACTTGAATGTATTGAGTTCTGTCCAGGGGTAGATGAGGAGCAAGGTGAGAGTCTGTGGGTGAGAATTAAGGGGCAGGGTAATAGGTGGGATACTGTGGTGGGTGTCTATTACAGGCCACCTGATCAGAATGAGGAAATCAATGAGGCCTTCTACAGGCAGCTGGTAGCAGCCTAGAGATCTCAGACCTCGGTTCTCATGGGAAATTTTATCTACCCAAATATTTGCTGGAAGGCTACTCAGCAGCCATTCACAGTCCAGGAGGTTCCTCCAGTGCACTGATGATAACTTCTTGGTGCAATTCTTGGAGGAGTCAACTAGGAGAGAAGCACTGCTGGATCTTGTCCTAACCAGCAAGGAGGGCCTGGTTGAAGAAGTGAAGGTTGATGGCAACCTTGGGTACAGTGACCATGAGATGGTGAAGTTCAGGATCTTATGTGGCAAGAACAGGATTTCAAGCAGTATCCGAACCCTGAACTTCAGAAAGGCCAACTTTGCCCTCTTGAAACAATTGCTGGGGGAAATCCTAACGGACAGGGTACTAAAGGGCAGGGGGGCTCAGGATGGTTGTTTAATATACAAAGACCTCTTCAGAGCTCAGGACTGATGCATCCCAATGGGAAGGAAACCAAGAAAGTGAACTAGGAGATTAGTGTGGTTGAACAGGGAAATGTTAGGTAAACTCAAATGGAAGAAGAAAACCTATAGGTTATGAAAGGAAGGGCTGGCCACTTGGAATATAAGGAATATAAGACTGTTGTCTGACAATGCAGAGAGGCAACGAGGAACAATAAAGCCTCCTAGGAATTAAACCTTGCAAGAGAGGTTAAGGACAACCTGAAGGGCTTCTTCAAATACACAACAGATAAAACCAACACTAAAGGCAATATAGGCCCAGTGCTGAATTAGGTGGGTGCCCTGGTGCCAGAGAATACAAAGAAGGCAGAATTGCTAAACACCTTCTTTGCCTCTGTGTATACAGCTGGAGGATCCTCAGGAGCCCCAGGCCCCTAAGGCCAGTAAGAAAGTCAGGGTAAAGGACAAGTTTGCTTTGGCTGATGAGAGCTGAGTTAAGGATCAGTTGATGAGGCTGGACATCCATAAATCCATGGGTCCTGATGGGATGCACCCATGGGTGCTAAGGGAACTGGCAGATGTCATTGCTGGGCCATTCTCCATCATCTTTGGTAAGTTTTCAGGAACAGAAGAGGTGCCTGAGGACTGGAGGAAAACAAATGTCACTCCAGTCTTCAAGAAAGGCAAGAAAGAGGACCCAGGTAACTGCAGACTGGTCAGCTTCACCTCCATCCCTGGAAAGGCAATGGAACAACTCATTCTTGGTGCTGTCTCCAGGCACATCAAGGACAAGAGACTTATCAGGAGCAGTCAACATGGCTTTACACAGGGGAAGCCATGTCTGACCAACCTGATACCCTTCTATGAGGATTTAACCAGGTGGATGGGTGATGGCAGAGCAGTAGACATAGCTAATCTTGATTTCAGGGAGGCATTTGACACCATCTCCCTCAATATTCTTGGAGTTAAACTGAAGAAGTGTGACCTGGATGATGGGTAGCGAGGTGGATCAGGAGCAGGTTGAAGGACAGAAGCCAGAGAGTTGTAGTCAACTGGATGGAGTCTAGCTGGAAGTCTGTCAGACTCAGCAGAGTCCCTCAGGAATCAGTACTAGGACCAGAACTATTCCATATATTTATTGATGACCTGGATGAGGGAGTAGAGTGTACTATCAGCAGGGTTGCTGATGACACAAAACTGGGAGGAGTGGCTGACACCCCAGAAGGTTGTGCTGCCATTCAGAAGGACCTGGACAAGCTGGAGAGTTGGGCAGGGAGAAATTTAATATATTAGAACAAGGACAAGTGTAAAGTCTTACATATGGGAAAGAGCAACCAGTATAGTTTGGTGACTGAACCGTCAGAGAACAGTGTAGAGGAAAGGGACCTGGGGGTGCTGGTGGATGGAAGGATGACCATGAGCCAACAATGTGCCCTTGTGGCCAATGGCATCCTGAGGTGCATTAGAAGGGGGGTGGTTAGTTGGTCGAGAGAGGTTCTGCTCCCCCTTTGCTCTGCCCTGGTGAGGCAACATCTGGAATACTGTGCCTAGTTCTGGGCCTCTCAGTTCCAGAAGGATGAGGAACTGTTTTAAAGAGTCACATGCAGAGCAACCAAGATGATCAAGGAAGTGGAGCATCTCCCTTATGAGGAAAGATTGAGGGATGGTTATGAACTGGAGCATGGGTGGTTCCATGTAAATATTAGGAGGAATTTTTTCACTGTGTCAGTGACAGGGAACTGGAACAGGTTGCCAAGGGTGGTTGTGGAGTCTTCTTCCTTGGAGAAGTTCAAAGCCCACCTGGATGCATTCCTGTGTGACCTCTGTAGGTGACCCTGGGGGGATGGAACAGATGATCTTTCGAGGTCCCTTCCAAGCCCTAACTTTCAATGATTCTCCCACAATGCCAACATTTCTGGTTCTTTATCACTCCTGATTAATAATGTTTGAGCCATAGAAATTGCAATGCTCATTTGAGCTCTGAACTCAAAGGTCAGGTAGACCTTCATCATTAAAGACCCAAACCAACATCTAATTTCTAGGAAGAAACAAAAACGTAAAAGTTCTATGCAACACTAGAAATGTTAATGCATGAAAAGCCAGGGTGTGAAACTGTGAAAAAGAGGAACTCTCTTAGCCAAAACTGGTTAAAGGTGCGAGTGTGATCAAAAGTCACATATATGAGAAATAAATCAAAACAATAGACAAAGAAAGCTAGCAGAGGATCCTACCCAGTTCTTTTCAAGTAAATTTGCACATGGGGCTTATAATAGCAGTATCTCTGCAATCATTCTCAGTCTTAAGGAGTTACAAGATAGCTCATAACACCCTCCAACCTGCTTTAATTCACAGCCTTAATTAAAGGTTTGCAGAGGTAGCTGCAGCAGCCATGAAATTCATTCAGATATGCAAGCAAATCATAGTGTTTTCAGGGAAATACTATTTGGAGAAACAGATTGAAATACTGTGATTTCTCGGGGCTGCTTTTCAAGCACTCAGCTCCTACAGCTGATGTTACATTTTCAAACGTGCTGAGAGCTCATGAGCTCTATTGTCATATTTTTTATCAGATATTTTATTTAAATATATATATATATATTCTGAATACCTCTTGTCTTAAGAACCAGGACACATCTCTTTATGTTCATTGTGTGTACATGGAGTAACACTTGAATCTGCAGCCTACAGCTTCTCCAAAACTTCTCAACCCATTATGCTTGTCCTACCTTTATTTTTATTGCGTAGTACAGAAAAACAAGAGTTTTGTTCCCCTTGTAGTCTCAAAGAATATCTGAGGGACCTGGAGCCATATTTTAAGAAGAGAGACTAAGGAAAAAAAATAAATAGAGAGCCCCATGTATGTATCAAAATTGATTCTGAAATAATGTAAAGGCTGCAAACGGCTTCACATAGCAAATCAAACAAAGATGACAAATTTGTTAAACATACTAGCCTTTCCAAGCAACTTCATCCCTGACCCAAGATAGCTATTTACAATTCTTGGCCCTTCCTGGAGGTGAATGTGTCTCAGCAAATGCTGCTGAGTATACCCTATAGCTAGGCATCTGGTTCCACTGTAGACTACTAACAAATGAGCAAATGTTCACAAATCTGGAACATATATTCGAACAGAAGACAACTAACTTCAAAATTAACCAACCCTCTCACAATGTTTACTTCATATACTTGGGGGAATGCTCATTTCATGACAAATACTGACCATGCCATTTGACTAAATCCAGCAATGTAGTTTCTTGTATGTTTTAGATGACTAAAATCATCACAGCCTCTCATATATTGTATCAATGAAAATAAATTCATGCATTTTCATAGCAAAAATGTAAAACATTCATAGATTTTTGGGGTCCTCTGCTGTTTGTTGGTTAAATCCTTTGTAACAAAATAATTATATGGAATGATAGATAGAAAGATCCTTGTTTAAATACTGAGTTTTAATACTAAGTATTTAATTCTTCTTAATAAATTTTTCCCCTTCTGTTTCTGCCTTACAGTCAGTCATACCATAACAAAAACACTAAGGCTGTGGAAAAGTATTAGCATCTTTTTAGTCTGTATTGGAAGAGGTTACAGAGAAGGGTTGTTTTTAAACCTATATATTCAAGACAGTCTCAATTAAGTAAAATGAAATTGCTGCATTTCAGAACTTCTGGCAAGCCAGAAACTTAAGTCTCTATTTTACTCTGCTCAGGATGCATAAATGGCTGTCAAAACCCCCCATAAATTAGTATTAATTGAGAATGTATCCTAAACATTTCTCACTTTTCCAAAGCAGATTTCAATTCTGATTCCACGGTCAACTGATTTAAAATTTGGGGAAAAAAATGGATTTAAGCTTTAAAAAAATTAACAAATTAGATTAGAATATTCTAGAAGTATAAACAATATGCAGCTGTTTTAAATAAATAAAAGAAGGAATTTTTATACATGAAAACTGTCCTCAAAAGAGAGTAGCAGCATTTTTTCATGTTGATCTTCATTAATATCTCCACAGAGAATCCAAAAGTCACAGAGTTTTCAAAAAAGGAAGTGCTAGAAGCTTCTACCACTAGCAGCTTTTGAGCCCATTTATTTCCAGGTGCTGATACGAGTTATTGTAAGTAGAATAATCTAGAAATTCCAGCAAACTATGCCCCATGGTTGCTTTGGCTACATGGCTGATCAGGACAAACTGTCTGCCAGAGCTGTCCCACTTCTGAGAAACTTCACAGCACCTATATATATAAAACAGCCTCCTCTGGCTGACTTCTGCTCCATGATCTGATGCATTTTGAACACATTTCTGGTTCCTTCTGTAATCTTCTAATGCACCCTGCATACCTTCCATTCATTGTCTTCAGTGGAAAAGTAGCTTTCAGTATTTCTCTACTTCTTAGTTCCTGCATAGTGGAGGAGCCTGTTTACCTGAGTAACAGAAAAAAAAAAAGCAGACATTAAATTAGAATTTGTTAGGCTCCCTGATTAAACTATTGAAGAATGAGAAATGCGTCTCACATAAACAGGTTTCTGCACAAAAATTAAGAACTACAGAATAATGTGCATCCATCTAGCTACATGTGTAAGAGCAGAAAGCAGAAGACAACTTACAAGTAGCCCTGTAGAATCAAATCACTTAAGATCATTCAAAGTCTTAAGATCAGTCAGCCTGGCTTGGACTTAAGGAGGTCTTCTAGACCTGGCTGAGCTTGCTGCCCACTAGGGCCTGGTGCCATCTTCCCAGAGCTGCTTCCCAGTCCTGTTATCCTACCTGTGGGGCTCTGCGCATGTTGAATTTCATGGCATCTGAGTCAGTCCCTTTCTCCTCCTGCTGCAGGTCCTCATAAACTGGATGTCAGTCCTTCATTGTACCAACTGATCCCCCTTGGTGCTATCTGAAACCTTGATGCATTTATCCTCCATCCCGCCTCTGGAACACAGATAGTGATGTCAAATAGAGCAGCTCCCATGACAGACCCTGCGGCACCCCAGTTGTTATGCACCTCCACCCAGGACATGTCCCATTAACCATGACCCTTTGATCCCTACTATCCAACTGGGGTTTTGTGGCTTACAGGTCTGTACAGTATAGTACCATGCCTCCAAATGGTATAATTTTCAAAGTGGTATTTAAACAAATTCTAATGGGGCAAAAATACACAATAATTCCACTTGCATGGTTTCTTAGCTTTTAGTGTCTAGAAACCAAGCTGTTTTCATACTTGAAAGGAAGAGTGCTTTTTGGACTTCTTTTTTTTGAACATTTACAATTTCTTTCTGAACACATCTCTCCTGACAATAAATCCTATAGTGTCATTATGTGTTGTGTAGGGAAGAAGAAACTTTGTTTGCTATAAACATGCTGCCAAATAATATAATTTTCTCCATCTTCATTCTATTGTGGGTAAGTCTGACTAATCAGTCCCTGTTCACTTTCTCCTCATCATTCATGGATTTATCTAGTACTTTCAGTCATTTTTCCTCCCAGACTAAAGAAGCCTAGTCTGTTTAATCTATCCTCACGTGGAAATGAATGGAACATCATTATCATCTTTCTACCTTTCTAGTTTTATTGTCTCCTTTTTAAGGTCCTGTAAGGAGAGCTGTGCTTAGTATTAATGATAGAAGTGCATCTTGGACTTGGGGTGTAATAATATTTTCTGGTTTGTTCTAATTTTCCTTCATAGTAATCCCTAACAATTGATTTTCATTTTCAACTGTCTTTGGGCATTAAGCTGATGTTTTCATAGAACTAGCCACAATGTCTCTACCGTCTTCCTTCTGAATAGCAATAGTTCATTTAGAGCCTGTCACTGGGTATATATACACAATGTGTACACACAAATAGTGCTTTTTTTCCAAGATAATTGCTTTTACAACACTGAATTTATCTTTCACTTATTGCTAACTTACTCAGTACTGTAACTTTTGCACTTACTGTAATTTGCATACTCAGTATTTTTACTCCTGCAGCACTTTGAAGTCAGCTGTAATTTAACTGATCTAGATAGTTTTATATAGCCAGCAAACAGTTTTACCTCCCTATATATCTTTCCTAGGATTTTGGTCAGTATGTGAATGAACACATATCTAAACCCAGAAACTTGACAAACTTTAACAATTAATATTGTAACATCTGATGGTTTTCTCTTCTGGGTTTTGTTGTGGGTTTTTTGGGTTTTGTTTGATTTTTTGGTTGGATTGGGGTTTTGTTGCTTGGTTTGATTTTTTTTCTTTTTTTTTTTTTTTTCTTATTTGTAATAGCCATCTTTCATCTTTTACTTTATGTTAATTTAGGGTCTCTGAGAGCCTTTGGTAAAAGAAAGAACATCAAGAGCACTCTGAATGTCCAAGAATGATGCAGCCACAAGATACTGTTCATCCATACTATCGCCGGCACCTAATTCCAATTCTAATACACTTTCAGGACATGCCCTCATTTTGCAGAAGCCAAACTGAATTTTTCCCACTGTGTCATACTTACTCATACATATTATTTTCTCTGGAGTACTGCTTCTTTCAGTTTTTCCACTAGGGAAGTCTCACACACATGCAGTACCCAGGCCTGCTGTGAATTCCTTCCTAAGAGTATGTTTCAAATTTCCCAAATTTGAAACTTCTAGTATTAGGGTAATTTTAAACAGTTAGGTATACATAACAGTTCATAGGTCAGTGATTTCATACGGCCTTTACAATTATTTGTTAAACACAATTTGATCATAGTAATCTGTTTTTTTGTCAATTGCCTTTATTGAAACTCTTCCACTGCAGATTATCACGGTGAATTCTGAAGCTTTCCTTTAATTATGCTTGAAATTTCCTTCAGCTTGGTGCCAGTATAAACAGACAAGTACTGCCAAGCCCACCATCGGTTCTTCAGCTAAAAGGCTGGTGAAACTAACTGGCCTGCAGTCACAACAGATTCCTGATGCATTACACCTGAAAAGTTTTTCTATATTGATGAGCAGCCATCAGTAACCACTCCCACCATCATAATAATAACTGGGTATCTATATTCACTTGATTCTGAAACACATTTCATCTTCTTCTCTTGGAGCTGGACTCAATGAAGCCTCTTCAAGCGCCTAACATTCTGTGAGTCTGTGATTCTCTGGGTTTAAATTTTTAAGGTTTTGACAACAGCAGTAAAACCTCTCCAGAAGAATAGAGATATTTTAGCCTGCCTTTTCTGTTGTGACTCTTGGACTCTTGTTACTGAAGAGGAAAGAGCTGGAAGAGAGAGATGAATGTTTGACTGCAGTCAGTGACATTTGCTGCATATCCACGTTTAAGAGAATATAAAGGTAGAGACTCAGTGCTCTAAATATCTGCCTGTCCTTGTTAGCTTGTCTTTCAGTGTCTGTGGTATTCCTGATGCTCAGTAAATGATTGTCTTCAAATGCCTTTTTGACAACCAAGCTCTCAATCTCCAGCAAAACTTGAGTTGAATCAAGGGGCTGCTTGAATAATTTATATGAGTGTTACTTTTACAACTTCAACACATTTAAAACTAAATCAAATACACATGAACTACTGTGTAACAGTCTATTCAGGCTAGAGAGATCCTACACATTCCCAAGATTAAAAAAAAAAAAAAAAAAAAAACCAAACATGAAAGGGCAGCAGCTGAATTTCACTGGAGCTTTTTATGCATTTGGTAGTGATCTATTGCTTCCAACAAAAAAATTTAAAAACACAAATGGTTTATCAGAACAGCAGCACAGGTCTGTCCAGGAGTAAGTCTTTACCTGTCTCCATTCAGATTTTTTTCATGGAATATGCGGTATACACTCACAATTACTGAGGTCATAAATACATGTTGACTGAATAATTTCCAGATTTAGCCTTGTTTGAAATGTACTTTGCTACATTTCCACTGGCATCAGTTGTATCCAGGTAATCTGTTCTCACCTAAGCTGAGTTAGGCACAGCATTAATTTATACATATAATTTTCAAATTCCTCTTAGGTCATCCTAGCAGTATAACACTAATTACAAACAAAATAAAGAAACACAAAGTAAATTGCTATTCTTTAATTTATTTCACTTGATCCAGTCTGATCATAACGAAGGGAAGGGAAGGGAAGGGAAGGGAAGGGAAGGGAAGGGAAGGGAAGGGAAGGGAAAAGTGTGATTTTGAAAAAAAAAAAGCATTCTGTAAGAAAAGAACAGAACAAGGACAAATACATCGTAGCCTATTTATCCATGTCATATCAATTGTTTTTCTGAATTTGCTTACAAAGGTAAGTGTGTCCTGTATATTGATATGCAATTGAGCAGGATGTAACAGTACTTGAGGGCTGCATTTTCCTTAATGTAGCAACACAATAAATGTGTGAGTGGGGTTTGTCCTCTTAACCATAATTTAAGGTGGTAGGAGTTGTGTAAATTACTAGCTATTTGCATGATAAACTGTAGTTAAAGCTGAATCATGACATGTAACTATACAACTAAAACAAAAAAATGACCTGAAAGTTTTACTTTGTGAGCCCCTTACAAAACCATTGAATACTTGCCTCATTTTAAATCTCCTTTTGTCTCCTGGATGAAATGTTGCCATTAGTGACAGTCATACCACCCCTTACTGATAGTTTTAATTGTATCAGCAATATTGAAGTTAAAAAGTACTGTCTTTTAACTGACTCCTTTATTATAAAATTTATAGTAATGAATTCTTAAAAATTTAAGATGAAAGAATACCTACTGATTAGTCACTGTTATTGAACTATTAGTCACCATAGCTCCAACAATAAGAGGAGCTAAGCCATACACAGCCAAACTGCTCACAGCATTGCCATATGACAGGTGTGGCACTTAGCTTAGAACCACATCTCAAGTTAGGTTTGGTGACACACAGACCTAGAGGGTTCACAGGTGATAGCATCTGAACATTCACTGAGCCAGCTGTGGGGTATTTCCACTGTGTGCTCTCACTGTATTCAGTCAGTGTGATTTTCATAAGGGCTGTAACACACAGTGCCTAAAACAGAGACTTTACTACATGAGTTTGGGCAGCATGTTTTTCTGTCCTCATCTTTGCAACCTTTAAGCAGCAGGCACATCCAAAACAGTCTCATACTAAAGGTACTAAGGCAACATAGAAGAAATCTGAGAAGGAAGGACTTTATTAGTGATTTGTTCAGAATCTAGAAAGGAACATAACAGGCTTCACAAATACTTCCCCAAGATTTAACGTCTGTCTTTGAAGATAAACACTGAATGTAACAGTGCCACCTGGTGACTGAATGATGTTTAACGCTGACATGAAATAACTGGATTAACTATTCTTAAATAGGGTGACTGAAATGACTGAAATAGGGTGCAAATAATAAACAGTCTATTGATAATGTTATATTGCTCAAAACTTAATCTTAAATTTGATAAATGTCAAGATCCAAGCCGTTTCTCAGATGTGGAAATACATACAATACTTAATAACTCAGTGAAGCTCAGGGTACTTAGTAAGTTCAAGATTTGCCACCTGAGTGAGTTACGAAGATTTTAACTTCATGGAATTAGTTTATATTTGAGAAGAAAGTGTGAAGCATAACTACTAATATTTGCTAATGTTTGCTCCAGAGTAAATACAGAGTAATTAATTTTCAGATCATAAGCATTGATCTGGATGTGTCCATAATTGAACACACAATCCCTTTTGTCCACAGTGGAAATAACCAGAATTTGATTAGAAGTCTTTAGTAAAAAAATAAGCTTCTTCCAACTCTCTGTTCTATTTTAAGTATTCTTTTTTTCAGTTAAGGAGCTTGAAAGCAACCATCCACCAAAGTCTTACTAATAATTGTTCCTGATTAACACAAGAACATCAATAAAAAAGAGAATTGAACACTTTTTTTTAATTAAAATAATCAAGTCAAGGAAAACAACCTGTGTGACAGATAGCTTGTATAAAAATAATTGACTCATTAATCTTAACCATACGAACATGTTCGCATTAGCAGGGTCAGCTGCTAGAAAGGATGCTACCATACTTACATATTCACAGAGGTGTGAGGCTGAAGTTAGCCTAATTGCACAAAAACTTTCCTTATGAACTGAATGGAGGCTTTAGAGAACATAGTTATTCAGGGGCAAAAGCAGAGAATGCTTCAGAGGGACTTTCAAATTGTAGAATATGGATCATAAATTATTTAGCCAAAATAGTGTCCTTTCATCATAGTAAATAAAGCAGCCTGCACAAAGATGTTTGGATCACTGACTGATCATTCTAACAGCATCTAAAAAATACCTCCTTTATTTCAATGTAAAGGTATCTCTTATAACCTTTTCTTGGTGGCAAGGCAACCAGACCTTTTAAGCTAGACAGCTTCAGTGCTGAATTATGTTAATGCAAAAGGCTTCACATTTGCTGTAAACACTGATGCCAGCAGATGAGTATATATACATACTCAGGAACAGTTTTCAGTAACATGGGTACAGCTTCTAAATGAAAATACAGTCAGATACATTATAGAGGGTAAATATCTGTAGCCATGTGACCCCATAATGATGTCATTGTCACTACCCTTAGCAGGCAACAGGCTTTGCATTAAGCTGACAGTTCAGGGCTCAGTACCTGACAAGGTCTGTCTAGATTTCATTTGGCTTTCCTGGAGATTTGTTTAGTTTAGCAGTAACAACAACTGTCTGATGACCAGCTAATTATTATCCTTATGAGTTGTTCAGCTTTAAAGATGAACTTTGTTAAAATGGTATCGCTACACAGAGGTACAGATTTGGCAACTAAATCCAGCAAAAAAAAGAGAAAATTGTTGGTGTATGTGGAATAAGAAAGGTGTGTCTTAGAAATGCAGCATAGTTAAGCAGAGGGATCACATGGTAGGAGGGGACTTCAAAGCCCTAGCACAGAGGAATACCAGAGGCTACAATCAGCTGACCAGTCATTCCTGGTCACTGAAGGAGTGGAACCCTGGGAACTGGGTAAAGCCAGTCTGAGTAGTAATACTGGGAACAAAGAACAAGCATCCAAACAAGAGCAAACCTTATATAGCATAACATATATGTTGAAAAGTGAAGGAAGAGCAAGGTGCAGAGCATACTGACAAACACACTGGCATATACTAGGTGGAAAAGTAAGAGATCATTATCAGCTTTGTCTTTCCCCCTGCAGATGGCTCAGGATACAAGCCACAGCCCTCAGTCCTTGGAGTGAAGCTGCTGCCAACCTTAAGGCCCAGAGGACTGAGCACACTGTCAGAGAAAAGGGTAGACTTTAGGAAGTTCATGTCTATACCATTTTAACTGTATGTGATTTGATCTGTAAGCATTGTTATCATGATAGTATCATTGCAACTGGCTTAATAAAATTCTTCAATTAAACTCTTAAGATTTTAATTACTCTAACAATGGGTTATCAGCTTTGTGTGTACAGAGCTTGCCTTTTTCTTGTGAGAAGACTTTGAGTGCATCAAGTTGGCAGCAGTAAAAGCAACCTGTAACATAGGTAAAACAGAATGGTACTACCTTGCACTAGTTACGTTATTCAGCACATAGGCTTTCAGGAGAGTGTGCCTGTCACAAGATGTTGCTGCACAGAGCATGTGCCCTTCTGAAGCAACTAAATTCTTTGACTCCGGGTGTTTCAAAAGAGGGCACAGAAGTTGCAGCTAAGTAGTTCCAAGCTGCTGCTGACTGGACCCATGTGGAGAATAATTTGTTGTCTCCTATGTTACTTGACCATGAGGTTTCCATACATGACAGTCAGCTGTTGTGATTGCATTGTCTGTAATAATATACTAAAGTATAACAGGATGCAAATAAGAGCTTGGGACAGAGCCAGCTGCTGTTACTCTCAGCTAAGCTGTGAGGACAGGTCCTTGAAACTATTCAGGCTAAAACAATTGATGGCACTTGAAGATCTGGGTCAGCATGTTACAGAACAAGGAACTGTCTCCACTTTGATTATTTTGAGAATAATTGTTGAGATAAGCTTATTACCTCTGATCTTCTCAAATATCTGCCTTTTCAGTGTCCAAGATTGCTATCTCTTAATTCTCTTTCATTTTTTTTTTTAGTTCAGAGAGCATGTTAGCTCATTAAAGCCTACATTATTTTCTTAATATACTGAAGGGTTTCTCTTGGAATCAATATGGGTTATCAGGTAGCATGTCTTTCATTAGTGACTGTAAGGCAAAAGGCAAACCTTAGGTATCCAAGCTCATCTCGTCTGGAGCAACACAAATGGTTACTCTCCTCTTTACAGAAGTGAAAATAAAATTGAATTCTAGCTTGTGTCTCAATCAATGCAAGTTATCAGGTATTTTCCTGGCTCCTCACTAAAACATTTGTATACACATTACAGCTGTGAGTAGTCTTTTTATATAACTATAACCATTTCCAAATAGTATTAAATATATATCTTGCTTCTTATTTATATGAGATTTTCATAAAAATCCTTTTCAGATAGGGGTCTAAAATGTTTATTGTTACAGACTTCACACATCAGGCAAAACCTGAACATGCCTAGGGTTTGGACATCCTGGAATTTAATAACACTTCTGGATTTTAAAATAATTAACTGCGATCACTATTTTTTCTTCCTTCTTTTTCTCATACCCTAGTCCAAATTAGGAAAAGCTATTTACTTCATAATTTTAAACCATTTACAGATATTAAACGGAATAATCAATCACCTACAACTTTCATATGGAAATAAATAAAATTAGCATTTGAGAAATAGATTGAAGGAAAAGGAAGCACACAAAACTAATTTGTGGAGATGATGGGACAGTCACAGTTCAAACACAACCATCAAATACTACAAAAAAAAAAATTCACTTTTAGCTTATATTCAGAAGGGAAATAAAAGGTTTCCATCTCCGCTTAGACCAAAAAACAGCACAGTTGCCTGTGACTGAGAGATCTATGGGATGAAAACATCTTATCCAGAAAGAGTTCATAGGGGTTTTTTTCACTGTGTTGGGCAGTAAATCAACAGTGCAGACTTTAACCACAATAGTTCTGTGAGAAAGAAATACTGCAAGTATGTAAGAGATATCTTTGGTATTTGTCTTAGAGCGAGGTATTAAGGAAAAAAAAAAAAAAAAGGAAAAAAACTGTTTATATGTGAATTACTAAGAGTTTTGTTTATCCATAATGAAGTATTTTTATAACACTTTATGTCACTTTGTGACATACAGGTGTTCCATAGGTTTTTTCACACAGGTTGCAAGAAAATTCTCTGATGCCATTCTCTTCAGTTTGTTCTTTTTCAGATTCACTGACATCTAAATACAACCAGTGTCTTCGTAAAAAAAAACAAACCACATACCAAAGGAAAAAAAACAAAAAAACCCCTACCCAAACAAAAAAACCCAACAGTTGGAGAGCTAGTTAACAGAAAAGGAATAGTAAGATTGACAGGTGAATTAACCACACCTGTGAGAAGCTCCCAGAAGATTGAAGTTTTACCTTGAGAGCTAAATAGAAGGTTAAAAACAGATATTCAATGTATTTTCTTTTGTGAAGGTACAGTTATATCACTACTAAGTGTAAGATTAAGTCTACTGAAGAAGGTCTGGAAAAGGAAAGATGGGTGTGGAGGTGGCAGTAGAGAAGTGGCTGTCATGGCAACAGCCTCTAGGAATCACTTTAAACTTGTCTTTGAGAAATGTCCCTAGGTCTTCATCCCCATTTGCACACAATTTCCAGATCTAGAGCTATTTACTACAGCTCTGGTAATTTCTTCAAGACTACGAAAATAAGCACTCCTGAGACTATTATTCACACATTCTCAGAGTTCTACATGCACCAGGCTGTAGCTGCAGCATTGACTTTAAAAAAAAAAAAAAAAAAAAAAAAAAAAAAAAAAAAGAAACCCCAAGTTTCCTAATTTTTCCCTTCTCAAAAATAAAACAAAATTAAAATTCTTTTCCTTGAACTCCCTATGATGCTTGGTTTGATCAAATGCCAAACCCAGAAAAAGTCAATGTAAGCATAGTTCATATTACTGCATAAATAAATTCATGCCACTTTTTACTGTCTCCAGGCCATTCTTTTACTTCCAAAAGCTGTGTGAAACTGATTCTCATTAAATTCAAAAAAACAGTAACAAAAGTCAAATATATTTGTAGTAAAGTCCATTTACATTTTGTTTCTGTTAATTTTAATGTTGTACCTTTCCCTTAAACACTCACAGACTCCTAAAAATTGTACTATCCTTCAGAATAGATATATCTGGATTTAAGAGAACTATACATAAAGGAGGGAATTATCAGTATTTCATAATAAACCTCTTCTCTATTCTTAATTGTCATGCCAGTATACTATTACGCTATTGTAAAAAGAAACACAAAAAGTAAATTGTGCATATATTTACAGACTCCACAGGTCATCACCAGAGTGATAGCAGAGACTCTAGCAGGACTTCACAACAAAACAGCCTTGGTGCTCTCCATGTGTTTGATTTGTGTATGCACATAGACAAAACTGAGAGTGAAATGTTTGTATGGGGAGGGAGGAAAAGGGATGAAAATAGAGGGAAGGAGGAAAAGAGATGAAAATAGAGGGAGGGAGGGAGGGAGGGAGGGAGGGAGGGAGGGAGGGAGGGAGGGAGGGAAGGAAGGAAAGAAGGAAGGAAGGAAGGAAGGAAGGAAGGAAGGAAGGAAGGAAGGAAGGAAGGAAGGAAGGAA
This sequence comes from Heliangelus exortis, assembly GCF_036169615.1. Taxonomy (NCBI): domain Eukaryota; kingdom Metazoa; phylum Chordata; class Aves; order Apodiformes; family Trochilidae; genus Heliangelus; species Heliangelus exortis. The sequence continues at coordinate 45,178,567 of NC_092454.1, forward strand.
GGAAGGAAGGAAGGAAGGAAGGAAGGAAGGAAGGAAGGAAGGAAGGAAGGAAGGAAGGAAGGAAGGAAGGAAGGAAGGAAGGAAGGAAGGAAGGAAGGAAGGAAGGAAGGAAGGAAGGAAGGAAGGAAGGAAGGAAGGAAGGAAGGAAGGAAGGAAGGAAGGAAGGAAGGAAGGAAGGAAGGAAGGAAGGAAGGGAGGGAGGGAGGGAGGGAGGAAGGGAGGAAGGGAGGAAGGGAGGAAGGGAGGGAGGAAGGGAGGAAGGGAGGAAGGGAGGGAGGGAGGGATGGAGGGAGGGAGGGAGGAAGGGAGGGAGGAAGGATTTCAAATAAAAGGATAATTCAGGCAACTTGCTGTTGTGACCTCAATAATGTGAAATATTGTGATAGTCTTAGGAAAAGGAAGGAGAGAGGTCCATCCCTCTCCCTCCGCAAAAAACCTCTCAGGTGACTATAGACATTTCAGGCTAAAGGCCAGAGTGATAATCTTTCCCTGTATGCAGCTATGAAAATTTCTCACTTTATTTGTGATGTACATCTTAAATAGTATCTGATTAACTTCATTAGTAAAAACAAACTATCAGTTTAGTTTCAAAGTCAACACTCCACACTGTTCTGATATTAAACCTCTGCCTTGCCACAGATTACAACAGAGGAGAATGAGAGAACAACTGGTCCTTGTTGTCAATATTTCTGACAAAGAACTCTCCCCATAAAAATACTTGCCCTAGCAGAACGACTCTTAAAATTAGGGTTGATCAGTTAAGAAGAAGACCTATATATGTAATACCTGTGTTACTTTGGGCTGATTCTGAGCTAATATGAAAGTATTTTCAGCACGTGGAAAAAGGAAAGCAAAAACTATAATTTAATCTTTGCAGATTGTTTACTAGTGGAGGTTATGTAACCTTATTAACCAGATAAACAAAATGTACTTTTCTTTCATCCTTTGGGAAAGAAAAAAACACAGTCATTTCTTTAACAATGTATTCTTTGTAGTGATTCCCTGTTGTACCTAGGAAGTTAGATGTGGTGCTACCTCCACCAAAAAAAAAAAAAATATAAAAATAAACATTCTCTTTAACAAGCACAGATGGCTGCCAGGTAGTCTGTTTGTTTTGTTGGGTTTTTTTTTCCTCAAGCAGAGAGTCATTTAAACAAAGCTGAGCCTTTACCGTGGCTGAGCTCTGATAGCAGGGGGAAAATTCAGCCATAAACTGCCAAGCTGTATCTGCACTGCAGACTCAAACTGGTTCTTAAGCAGAGAGCTTAGATACTGCCTGAAACACAGACCACTGAGGATTGTGCAGGACCCACCTAGGAAACTGATGAAATTATGGTTACAAGCCAAACACATCAAACTGCTCAGTACATTTTGCTAAGGGTGGCAAGCTGCAAGGAGCAGTAATCAAGAAGATCACTGTCCTGGAAGTTGAAGGCCAAGCAGCAGCCTTTACTGATATTCTTTTCAGCTTAGTGCTGCAGAGAGTGTCATGAATCAGCCAACAATTATCACCAGTCCTGACAAGGAGGTCCGACCGTCTCCTGGTACTCTAGGGGCCAGACCAAAAGTATCCAGCAAAATGCAACATCTTTACTTTGTACTTACAAGTAAGCAGCTCCTGGCAATCAATACTGCCGATAATAAAACAATTTAAATGAAAATCCCTAATTCAGTTCTTCAATTGCAATACTGGCATTCCGGGGATGGGAGAAGCTTTAAAAATCACATCTGTAATCCCCTGAAGTATCAAATTCAAGAAACAGATTCTGCTTTCTGTTCTTTATGGTAGTAGGAAAAAAATGTACCTAGGAGGTGTGTAACTGTTTTTAATTCCAACAGGTGCTTAACTATGGGCATATGAAGAAATGCTAGTAGAGAAAACTCTTGACATTGTCTAACAGTGGCTCCTTAAATCCCTAGAAAAGCTGGAAGTTAAATAACCTTGCTTATAATACCTCACATGCACTTAATTTTATGGGTTAGGATGTGCATGATTAAGCCAAAGAAATTGTTATCTTCACTTACATTTGTCTTTATAACCTCAAGGTCAAAAAGCAGCCTTCTTTTAAATTACATTGGCATGTTTAAATTCAATCTAATGTTAGGGTTAAAGGGAAATGGGGGGTGGGGGAAGAAATTACTATTACCTAGCAGACATTTTTTTTAAGCAGATTTCTTAACTGGTCTCCAAAGAATACTCTTTAAGTCAGAATTGCTTGTTTCAGGTATTTAGCTGGCTAAGAATACACAAGGCGTGTATAGCAATGGCGAATAACAACTAATAGTGTATGTCTACTACCACCTTAATTCAAATGAGGAGTGCTTTGGGAATTGACTTCAAGTTGTTCCCACATACCACACTTCACATGACATTTCAAAACATCCTGTGAGCACATTAACTATATTTCTTCTGGATGAAATGAAACTACAAGGGCTACATGATCTCATCTTAAATTAGTTTGATGATTTATTGTAAAGGAAACTTTATTGTCATTTGTGTTATATCCATACACTCACTTCACAAACTTCTTTTTAAGTATGTATTTTGCTTAACAACACATTAAGCATTTGAAATATATTGTCCAGAAGATTTTTTTTTCCTCAAATACCAGAGTTTGAAACCTGCAAAAATCTGAGAACATAATAAATACGGGCTTTGATCGTTGGAGTTAAACTCTTCTTAACTAAAGCTTTGCAGACTGAAGAACTTTCACAGTTTACAGCTCAAAACCCCAGGCGCAAATCTCAGTGTGTCTTAGATCATCTCAATTTAAACATTAGTCAGGTTACAGCATAGGGGCAGTCCCAGTTGTCAGCCATTTCCATTGATTCCAGAAATCAAGAAAGGACTTTTTCCCTAGTATTAAGACAGAGATGAACTCTACCTACAGCACAATTTCTCCACTTATTCGGCCTGTCCATCCTTTCTTTTCTGCCAGAACTTGCAGAGCACCCTTCTGGGCCCAAAACCTACTACTCCTCTGTCCTCAGGAGCCCCTGTTCCACATTGTGTCTCTGGCAACCTTGCGTGCAAACATTTCAGAAAAGGCTGCAGCCATGAGCCCGCTTCTGACGTGCTAAGGAGCTGTGCAGCCACCTGAGCCGCCAACAAGGCTTGAGGTGCAGCTTCTGCAGCAGAGCATGTGAAGGGAGCAGCTGCTTATTCAGCAGCAGCTGCAGAAGCAATAGATATGGAAAGAGCTAGTCAAGCTGCAAAAGAAGCTTCTGTTGTTTTCGCAGAATTCAGCAGCAAGCTGGATTTTTCCTGTGTAGTGAGGTATGGGCGTAGTGGTTTGGAAAAAAAGAATATAGAGGGCACAGAAAAGAAATCACTCGAAAATCTCAATACATATTCCGTGTTCTAAATGCCTCTGTAATCTAAAAAAACAGGCCTTTTTCAAGCCTGCCCCTAAATGAAGAGTAATAACCATGTAGCCCTTTGTGAGCTGACTAAATATAATGCTTTACACTAAGAGTTACACATATTCTTGAGACAGATTGGGCAATTTTAAGCATGATATCTTTGGACTTGTTCTTCCTTTCCATAAACCCAGAGGCCCCCCATTAAATCCAGAAATTTAGAGAGTCTGAATGGTTTACTGATTTTTTCTGTCTAACTGACGTAATGTTATCCTTCAATTCCTGAAACGACATACATGTATTTAAAACAACAACAACATTTAAAAAAAAATGCCAAGGAAACATCACCAACACACACACAAAAAAATGAAAAAAAAAAAAAAAAAAAAAAAAAAAGGCAGTTTGGGATAACAAGAAAATTCATGACTATAAAATTTGTTGAAGCTTTATTTCCAGTTTCAGATTACATTACTACATAAATTAGCTGCCAATGAGTAATTCAAATCACCTAAACATGAAGTCAAATTTGTCAAAAGAAGTCAAAATTACCTAAACATGAAGTCAAATAAAAATCTACAGGTGAACTTTCTTCATTCTTTCAGTACATTGTTTATTTTATTCTTTGCTTCTTGTTGAGACAATTTTTCTTCAAAGCCAAAAGATATTTTTGTATCAATCTTATTACAACGTGTTCAAGTTAACGAAACAACACAACCTTGCATGCCAGTAATTCAGGAGAAAATAAAATCTGTTGGGTTCCCAGTGGCAATTCAGAGTATAAGGATCTCATCCAAATTTATCACTATGACTGGGGAAAAAGCAGATGACCAAGCACAGCTAGGATACACCAAGGGCAATATTTTCATATGTGGAAGGGCAATTTAATTTACCATTCCTTTATATGAATCATGATAATAGATTCATTTGCACAAAAAATATATGGACATTTTAAAGCCATTAAGTAAGCATGCAATTTATATGAAAACAATTTATTGTTGGACATTATCTAGGCATCCAAAATGCACAGGTGATTTCTATGCCTCCTAATTTGCAGACATCATTTATTTTGATTATACAATTAGGAAGGTAGATTAATTAATTTCTGTCTTACTACAAGAAGCAAGGCAAATTCAGCAGCCAGAATGTCAAAGCTATCAAGAAAAAGAAAAAGCAGTGCGAAAGACTGAAAAGAAAAGCTCCAGGCAAACATCCCAAAAAAATAGAGAAAATAAGAATCCTGAATTTAAAGAGAAAAAGCTAGACTAAAACGTGTCATTTAAAAATCTCACTGTGAAAATACAGTTATGCCATATCTTAGAAGCAGAAATTTAAAAATAAAGGGGGAAACACTATCCAGCTGAGAGCAACCTTGTGGTCTCAGTGATTTCAGAAATATTTTATGTGGTTCTCATTAGAGTTCATTGGAACATTTGCAGCTAAATATGGTTTCATTAAAATAAGTATTTTAATGTATCTGGAATTTCTTACAGAATCATATTTATTTCAATACAGTTTTAAGCAAAAAAAGAAAGATCGCAAAATAAAAACCACAATCTTTTCAGTCAAAAATAGAAAACTATTTGCATTTTAGCTCCGATGATGAGAACCCCACCTATAGCCAGCAGCACTGCTGACCATCTTTTAGTTATTATCATGAATTATTCTTTTATGGACCTGCTGCAAGGATTGTGACAGTCTTAAGGACCATAGGAAAACATACACTTGCATGAAGTTCACAGTCAGTTTTAGAAGAGCTTATACCATTGTCCAAAATATGTAGTTATGAATGAATGACTACAACTACATGAGTTTAAATCCTAAAATATTCATGTTATTCAAATAGAAATGACTTAGTCACACGCTTTGTCAAGGCTATGCAATTTTCCAAGTTCATGCACTTACTTCAGCTGACAGTATCCAAACTGAACTGTGCTAGGCTACAGTTACTCACAGCAGTCTTAGCTGATGTGGTAAAGTATTTAAAACACAGTATTTTGAACATTTCAGAACTTTTGAAAGCTGAAGATTAATTTTTTTAAGAAAATATTCTCTATCATAATTCAGTGTGAATAGATGATCTCTAAATAGACATGTCCAGTAAGAACTTCATACAAAGTTTCCCTCCTTCCCTTTCATGCCCAGGGTATTTTTCCCAGTCTTTTTCTTCCTTGCTTCCCTGTTAAGTCTTCTGTCAGAGCCTCTTGTATGGTAATCCTTCACAGACTTTGGAGGCTGAATACCATCCTCTCTTACACATAAGCATAACTGCATGTTCATGATTGTGTCTGGAGCAACCCCTATGGCTATCAGGTGATGCCTCTGAGCTTCATGTCCAATAGTGCATGTTAAGTTGTAACAATTCAGCTCTATCAACTGCTTTTGTATTTACATATTTCTGTCTTGAAAATTCTCTGTTGACACATAAAAACCAAATGCAAACCAGATATCAGCTTTTTAAAGTGCTTCAGGTTTTCAGGTGCTTCTTTAGTCATGACAAGAGCTACATGGCGTACACTTTCTTCTCATTAAACCCCCCATTCAAGTCATCTAAATATAGTGTTCCAGGTTATTACAGTACAATAAAAATGTCCAATACAAAACTGTAAATAGCTTTGTTTTGTTTTATTTTGGTTTGTTTTGTTTTAATAGATGTGGAACACAAAATCTTGAGTGTAAGTCCTGTTCCATAAAGAAACAGTTCATCCAGTGGAAGAGGAGAAGGCTCAGGCTCAGGAGTAGGCTAGCAGTTTTCTGGAACAATGGGTAATACTTTCTGACTTTGACCACAGGGGATGGTAGCAGAAACTACTTCGTTAGATTTCTAAATAGACTTTTTCTGGCGAATCTCAGTTATGTGTGCTTAGAGAATAAAACAAGCTATGGTAGCCACTCTGTTTTAGGGATTTATTGCATTTGGTAAGCACTGTTCCATTGCTTTCTTGGGGTCTATGCAAGTTGCAAGGGAAAAAATCTCATAAGAATAGAACTTTGCTAATTTTTTTATCACTGCTTAAACTGAAATGTGTGCACCAGTGGGGGGGGGAAAAAAAATCCACCACAAAAATACACCCCACAAAACATACCTATTCACGTCTCGTCAAACATCTTGTCTTCATGAGCACTAAGCAGCAGATAAACAAGTAAAGAAAGATTTCAGGGCCTTGGAAGTACATGGAACAGACATTGACAAAGAGGAAACATTGAGTACACAGGAAAAAAACTCTCAGAGCTCCCCTGCCTGCCCTGCCTGTGGTGACAACATACAAGGCAACCTGAGTTCAGAAGCTGGATCTCTACACTAACTTTATACTGTAATCAGACCAATGCATTCTCTTCTGAGCGGGTCTTAGTAGATGCCAGTCAGGGTACTTCTCTAATTTAATGATAGGGATTCCACACTGGAGATGTTTTAGGTGCAGCTAGCTCAGACCACAGGGAAATGGGCAGTGCATCTACCTACACCCACTAGCACAAGCATGGTTTTCTTTCTATACACTGTTGCTGCCCAAGTCAATTGCATACAAGTTTTGCAAGCTGAAGACAGACCTACATTGAATCTGCTTTAGTACAATCACTGCTCTTATTTTTTATGGAAAACATTACTGCCCTGCAAGCACTCCTGTCAGCCTGGCCAGCACTTAAAAAAAATCATAAGAACACCTTAAATTGCATACTTTTCAGCACAAGCACTAACTCTTTTCTCTGTATTTATGTAACACTCCTTTCTGAGCATTCGCTTTTTATGCCAAGGACGAAAACCCACAGTACTTGGAAAATCTGATCTTTATGGGAAAATTCCACACCGATAACATCTGAAAACTCATTTCATCTGAAAACCTAGGCATTTGACAACAGATAGAGTAGAAGCGTTGCTTTGCTATCAGCTCTTGGCTGGATGTTGGTGTTTAACAGCATACAGTAGTCCCATAAATAAACACCCCATATCCGAATAAAATCGAAGGAGTAACAAAAGCAGAACAGAGTGATTCAAACTCACATGTGCCTAAGGTGGTGGCTTCTTCGTCCCTACGTTAAATACTACCAAGGGATTTGTAATGACGTATGGTACCAAGGGCTGGGTTTTGTGTGGCACACTTCCATTCACAGAATCACAAATCAGCCAGGTTGAAAGGGACCTCTGAGATCATCAAGTTCAACCCTTAATCCACTCCCACTGTGGTTACCAGACCATGGCACTGAGTGCCACATCCAGTCTCTTTTTAAAAACATCCAGGGACAGAGAATCCACCACCTCCCTGGGCAGCCCATTCCAATGCTTAGATAGAGTATTCCCTCCTCTGTGACAAGGTTTGAATCTATTGCTGCCTAAAAGAGAAAGGTGCCAAATGCCAATAAAACTCTGAAGTGTTTTGGCAGGAAGTGAGCCAATAGTAGCCTTTTAAGACTATGACTCAGGCCATGGTGCTATCATTGTCTAATAAGTCCCATAATTGTCTCGCTCTGCTCCAGAAGTATCTGGCATCATGAACTGCATCTAGGCCAAGCTCAGTGGAAATTGTCAATATGGTTGCTCAGTTCTGTTCTGTCCTCTTCCTTTCCATCTATTAGAGCAATGAAGAAGTGGCTCTGCAAAATAAGCACAGGGCAAATACTCAATGCAAAGAAAATGTTCTGCTTTTTATTTCCTATCCTACATATTTATCCTGGCATTCAGAATACAGATCATATTTGTTCAGGTTAGTAAACCCACTATATGTTCAAGTTAAGTCCACCTCCACTGATTTAATGTTAGCTCTGATGAAGACCCAGATAACTGATGTCTAACTCGTGCATCTTGCCAGTGCTATACCACAGCTTTGCTTTTCAGATTAGGTTTTGCAACAGGTCCTTGTTTATAAATGACAAGAAGAAGCACAACACTCCTTCACCATGTGAAAAATGTAGCTGCCTCTCTATAGACCTATAAAACTTTGTGCAAAAGGAACTGCTTTGCCCAGTAAGTCCTGTGGCTTGAAGTCCCCCACATGCGTGGTGACAAGACCTAGCACTCACAGTTTAGGAAAGCTGGCAAAATCCAAACTGAATCAGAGGGAGGAAAGGAGTGTTCGAGAAAAAAATGTTACAAAAAATTTGAACTGAAAAGCTGAAATCTAGTGGGTGGCCTAAAGTAAAATATCAGACTTTGTATTCCAGCTCATACACAGAAGTGAGGTAAAAAGTTACTATGGCAAACCCATGTCCACATTTGACCAGAAACAAGTCTGTTAAAAAGAAAAGCAAATTCCAGTGCAAAGTAAAAGTGGCCAAACCTTACTGCTGCAGAGAGAAAGAAGGAAGAGTGGAGGTGAATCAATATAAGAAGCAGAAAATTTATCATAGCACAACTATGAAAATTAATAAATTAATGCTGGAAGCAAAAAAAAAAAAAAAAAGGGGGGGGGGTGGACAAAAAGCATTTGAAGAAATACTGATAAGGCTCAAGAGAAAGAGCTATAATAATGTACATGGAGGGGGAGAAAATGAGGGGAAGGTCTATAATATAGAGAGAGCTAAGCTGGTAAACCCTACAACTTTTGCATGCTACAGGATCCAGGAATAGATCATTTAGGATTCCCAAATCCTTGCAGAGCAATGTCAAATGACAACTATTATATTTCACATAGGAGAACACTAACATTTAAAGACATGCATAGACAGAAAAGCAATCTGCAGGAAATTACATGGGCTTTCTACATTAAAGGAATTATTTGTACAAGCTTCTGTACATAACATTGGGTAATTTAAGAGGGGGAAAAAGTAAGTGTGAAAATAGTACATTAAATTGTTCATTTGCCATAAGTCCAAAGTTGGTGTGGAAGAAGAATGAATAGTGTTCTTGTTCCCCCACAGTGTGTTATCTAAAAACTGAATAATGTGACAGTTATTCAGAGATAACAGTAAGAAAGTTTCTTTTGCATGGCTGCAGAGTAACAGGGGAATGAGATAGAATGTGGTCTGCAGCTCCAGGAAACGGAAGGTGAGCTCTGGTTTCTCTGTCATCATGAGACCTGTTTGGCTGGCTAGGATAATGTAGTGTCAGCTACCTCTTGTGAGATTTCACACCAAGGCTAGTCCTCACATTTCCCAAAGTACAGAGGCTTCTCAAAGCCTTCTCCACATGTACATTCCCTAACTGTACCTACATTAAGAACTTTTACTACCAAAATAATCATGTATTGGGTATCAAGCACTTGTTGCAGGGGAGGGGGAAATTTTTTCTTCTAGACAGCCTAAAAATAATCAACTCTGAATTAACTTAATAAGCACCACTATGATCAAAACAAAAGCTATTCTGTAATTGTGGAGATGAACATGAGAGAATTATAAATCACAGGCAACTGACCGGTGACACTGTTACCCTGTGGAGTCTCTGGAGTTCTTACTCTTCATTTTCAACTTTTTCAACTTTACAGTTGAAAAAACAGTTCTTACTCTTCATTTTTCAACTTTTCCATCTCAACAGTGAAGACACCGAGTTGAACGCGAGGATAGCATGCTATCTTGTTCAATTGTTAAGAGGAGAGCAAATCAGTGAGGCATTTTGGAGAACAACTACAAAATAGCAAAAAATTACACGTGCAATAAGGACATTTTGTGCATTTTATACACTTTTGCACGAAGTAGAATATGAATGCAAAGGGCTGGAGATGGATGATGTGGGGAGTGCATGCTGGCCTTAGAAAATACAGCTACATAAGTATTTGTACAACTTTTTTTCATACTTTTTATTAGACAGGAAAAAATCTGCTTTCTTCAGATGTTCTCAGGTATAAATTCATTCAGTCCATTAATCCCACCACCTTGTAAGGGGGAGAAAAAAATTACTTTTTTTTTTTTTTCCAACATAGAGTAATGGAAATATTAATAGCATATTCAAAAATATATAACTTCCTTTTCCACCAGAAATAATTAATTTTATCTTAAGTAATTTTAATATATTTATTTATAATATATTATTATTATAATCTGGGCATGGGAATTATGGCCCATGATCAATAACTAGTTAATGGAACATTCCTCTGTTTAAAATTAATAGTGCTAGGCACAGGTATTCAGCTCACAATTGATGTTGTCCACATACAGCTTTCTACACAGCCTTTCTTGCCTATTTTTCATCACTCTGCAATTCAGTTTCTTGCATACATTATCATGTGCATGCATGGAAACAGGCTCCACTGCTTGGAAGGCTTCTAAACATGAACATTTTCAAATTACTGCAGAATGGTAGGATTTTAAAACTTTACCAAGATATCGGAAGAGGAGGCATTAATGTTTTTCTTTATCAAACATGTTTCCTCTGTATTTTATTATATATTTTTTACTATATGTTAAAAAGGGAGTGGTGGGCTATAGTAATTTAAAGCATAAGAATTATTTGCCAAAAATTTTCAGTATTTAAAAATTGATTAATCATCCAATTTTCCATTATGTTCTAATTTTACAGATGGGAATCTGAATCAGTGACAGAGAAATTAAATTGCCCAAAACCACACAAGAAGAGTATTGCAGAACCAAGGGCTAAATTCACTGACTGTTCCTTCTTCTGTACCATTGTGTAATTGTCTTTCTTTACCCTGAAGTCTCTGCTATAAGGGTTAAGCAGCTGAAAAGGTCTCTGCTACACAGCCTAGACTTTTCTCTCCTTCTTTAGTCTAGGATCTTGCATACACTATCTATGTACATATATAGGATCAGGGCTTTGCTAAACAAGGTCAGGGATCAGCTCTTCTCTAGCAGATGTCTAAAGAACTTGTTTGAGACTCAGCAATACTTGAATTGTCTTTCACTTTCTGTGTTTATAAATCATGATATTTGAGGTTTAAATTTGTAAAAAACCTATAAAGCCCTCAATATGAACAGCATTAAAGGACAACAACCAGTATTTGCCCTTTTAAAAAAATTCTCATCATAACTTTCATTCATAGATAAAATTGCCGAGTTATCTCAATATCAAATTATAAACCCTAACCACTGTCTTGGTTATTTCCTTGAGAAATCAAGACTCATCACCTCCCTACCAACACTTACCAGATATTGCAAGTGGGCATAACTAGGTTACCTTGGTAGATGTCTTAACAATGAAGCCAGCAAGAAATATATCCAACAGGACTAAGATAGGGATTAGAAGACAGACACACAAAATTTAAGAGATTCCTCCTTTTAAACTCAATTGCATTCGGTAGCTATGATGTAAATTGCAGTAACTGCAACCTTCATCCTCAGGCATTACACTTTGAATTGTCTCTTTTTTTTCTGAAGGAGGCAGTTACATTACCAGGATCCTTGTTTCTCTACACTTATCAGTGAAACAAATTAAACACACTGACCTATTCTTACATACTCTATTTCATCACAGCTACGTACGGAAGGTTCATATTCTCTCATCAACACTGTCATTCATACTTGTAAAATTTTTAAGGAAATCAGATGAGAAGAATACAACAAAGATTTGTCTTCTACCTCTTTTCATCTGAAGCACGGCCCTGAGTGAGAAAATGAATGTTTTTCTGAGTGGACTATTGACATTTTGATTACACATTCTGTCATGCAATACAGAGGATGTAAACACATTAAAGGATATCTCCTGCATTCAGAGTCCTGATAGGAAGGTTTCCCATATGTTTTCTAGAGACGTATGAATATTCAGTTTTGATTTTATAGGTATTTCATATTGGAAAGAAATTAAGTGGTGAGAGATAAGCAAAGAAAGACTCTTCAGCATCTTTTTTTTTTTTCCTTTTTTTTTTTTTCCTAATTGCACAACTCACAAGCAATACAGAAATTTAGCCTAGCTTAATATACAAACTATAGTTCCAGATCTTGTTTTTTAATTAGTAAGTTAGTTTAGAGAAGTGGATTATTTTACTGTATTTGGCCTGGTACCAGACCATAGGGGGAATTATGGTGTGATCTTTATCCACATGTTAATGTTGCCTTAGTGGTAGGCATAGGCATTATAGTGGTGCCCTGGTGGAATGTGCAAGGGTGAAGTTTTTACTTCATTTAGTAAGTGAAGAATAATATTTTTGATACTTTGCTCTACTGTAAATTCCTCTCAGGAAAGAACTTTTCCACTAGCAGAGATTGTTTTCTGTCCTGTTTTCTTCAGCCAGTCATTCTGGGCACCAGCAGCATCCTTGGAGGCAGACACAAATGATGAACAAATATGAACACTTCAGAAAGGGCCTGATGTCTACTTACTCTTTTCAGCCACCATTATTCATGAGCAGGTGACCATACTGCTGAAAAAAACACAAGGTACTCAAATAAAATAATCTGCTCTGACAGTATTTTTCCTTTTCCACTCAACCTTTATTTGAGCCTATTTATGTTTCTGAAAGACAAGAGAATTAGCCACCTTGGCTTGTTAGATAAAAGATTTAGTTCCATTCTGTAAATAAAATGCTTTTCACCAGGAATGCAGTGCTGTTGATATAGAAAACATTCAAAGCTCCTTCCAAGGTAGTAAACAAGAGAGAATGGTTGGGAAGCAACTAAGTGGTTTTCAGTTAATGGCTTGCCCACTGCAGTAACTAACTAACTTAAAACTCTGCCTGGTGGCAGTTCCTGCCTTTGAGGTCCTCCATAAAATATGTCTAGAAGATGGTTTCCAATTACCATTTATTTGAGTCTGTATATCAAAGGCCACACCTGAGTGATTTTTATAATTAAGATCTCTGAAACTCTGATTCATGTTGATCTTTCAGGCTCAGACCTTTCATGCTCCATAATTTCTTTCCGAAAATATGGCTCTTAGATTTGAACATGTAGATTCTATCTATATTCCCCCTAGTACTCGCATTAACCAATTCATAGTCCCAGCTCCTCTGAGTCTCTTTTTAGTCCTTCCAAAGATCATTCAAATAGCTCTGGTGTATTATTTATGATTAACTCTGCTTACCAAGGCAAATTTTTTTTCCTCCTTATTTGTTATGGTGTTTATTTTTAAGTCTACTAACATAGCTTTTTGTCTTCAGTCAAGTGGAGAACCTAAATCAATTTGGACTCCTTATTTTTCCTGACTTTCTGGTTAGTATAAAGAACTTTTTCTTCTTCACTTACCTGCTGGTAAGATCAGTTTCCATACTATGTATGTTGTGTATGTGATTATCAGCAACAATACTAGTAAAATTGACTTTGCAGACTTTGCAAAAGCTTTTTTTTACAAACAAAAACTTTGTGAAGGTAAAATAAAATATAACTGATGTAGGCTGGTTCTAAGAGGAGAAACTGTTTACAGAAGATGACACTAACCCTTGGCCAGCAAGGTATCAGTGGCCAAACATAAAATTAAAATTGATACTCAAAAGCTATGAGATTTTTTTAGAAAAATGAAGGTGGATAAATAACAACAAAGTTAGAGGGCAGTATCTCCACAGAACCCCCAAAGAAAGCAAGTGAAGGACCCATTGTTAAAGTAAGATCATGAACTGAAACATGAGAAAATTCCCCTTTTTATGCCTTTTACAATACACAAAATTAGACAGAAACCAAAAATACATTTACCCAAGTCACTGCCACATAATTCACATTCACACACTAATGTGTTAAAATACTGCCCCAAAAACATAAAACACTTGAACACTTGTAGCTCTTGATCTTAGAAATGGAAAATTGCCCCAAAAAATTCAACACAGAGACAAAGGTTGAGACTGAAGTACACCTCTGGGTTTCATATGGTTCAAACCCTCTTGCTCAAACAAGACCACCCTAGAGCTGTCTGCCTGAGACTGCATCCAGAGGACTTTTGGTATCCCTGAGGGTGAAGACTCCACAATGTCTCTGGGCAATCTGTGCCAGGGTTCAGTCATCCTCTTGGTGAAAAAGTGTTCCTTGATGTGCAGTAGGAGTATCCTGTGTTTCAGTTTTTGCCCATTACCTGTTGTCCTTCCACTGGGCACCACTGAAAAGTAGGCAGAAAAGCAAGAGATTGGTTTAGAAAAACAAAAGCACAGAGAGTATTTGATCTGGCAAGGGGAGTGTAGGGCAACAAGAAATTTTCAGAAGGTATGTCTCATAAGAGGAAGAGTTGGCAAAATATGGACTCACTTCAGAAGGAAATGGAAGAGCTGGTCACCCAAGATATAGAGAAGGCTGAAGTACTCAATGACACCTTTGCCTCAGTCAGTCTTCACCAGCAAAGGCACTGGTCACATCCTCCATGTTGCAGAGCTAGAGGCAGGGACTGGGGAAAGGGAAATCTCCCCACTGTAGGTGAAAAGCAGGTTCAAGATCACCTAAAGAACCTGAAGGTGAACAAGTCCATGGGACCTGATGAGATTCACTAATGGCTCCTGAAAGAACTGGCAGATGAAGTTGCAAAGCCACTTTCCATATGTGTGAGTCTGACCTCACTGATTTGCAACTGTCTCAAAAGAGCAATTTTAAAATGAATAGCCCTGGCTAGGGTGGAGGAGCTGGCTGGCCAGAGCTGAGCAGGGGTGACCCCTCGGGATGTGATAAGAGTTATTGGGTGGAGGCTATTCCTCTTCTGAGCACCAGCCTATTCCCCACCATATTCTATAGAAGATGAGAAAGCCAGCAGCTCCTTCCACTCTTTCCTCCCACTTCCTGTGGCTGTGTTGCTGATCATTACTGCCAGCTGGCGACATGCTACCTGTTGGTTTGTATATATATTTGTATTTTTTGTTACTTTACCCTTTATGTTATTACCTTTCTCTTGTGTTAGTAAAATCTGTATCTAACTGTTTTCAGTTTCCAACCTAAAGTGTCCAGTCTTTATTCCCCTTTTATCTTCCCGTTGTGTGTTGGGAGGGGGGGAAATAGAGAGGAATTCAGTTCTAGGTCTGTAGTCCACCCAAACTGCTAGACCGTGACAGAGATATTGGTAAGATTCTCCCTGACCCTTCTCTTCTCCAGGCTTATCACTGCCAGCTCTTGCAGCCTTTTGTTATATTAGAGATGCTCTAGTCCTATAATTATTTGCTTTGCCCTTCACTGGACTCTCCAGTATGTCCATATCTTGTATTAGTGAGCCCAGAACTGAACAGAGTACTCCAGGTTTGGCCTGGATTAGTCAGAATGATTCATAAACAAGTTTTTCCTGAGTTCCTAAGCCAGGTGTGCTCCCCTTTAGACATGACCCATTCTCCGACCCATTTTTCTTGGGATCTTCAGGTTTCTAATATCTCTTCAAGATTCAGTGGCTGCTATTCAAATTATCTCAACAGCAAATTACAGAGCTCACTATTTCTCTGAACAGATCAAAAGAGCATATGCTATGCAATCATTATCTCAAAATGATTCAGAACAGAAAATTTCATACCCAATTAAAATCATTAAATGTGGTCTCTTCTACTTCATCACAACTGCAAGATAAAGACCAGATGAGATACAGATTTTGGATGCAGCTTTGAAAGAAAAGTTCAAGAATGTTCAGTTAAGGAGTCAATATGATACCAGTCTTCAAAGGCTGTGTTTCAAAATTTATTGAAGCCTCCTCTTTTTTTATTTTCATTTAAAGAGATTAATTGTTTTAGTAAGTAAAATGTAGTTTCATAGCAGAAGTACTCAGATGATACAGTCTGAAATTGTTTAATTATAGGAAATACAAGTACAGTTGAGTTTTATTACATTAAGGTGAATGACTCTGATTATGCCAAAGCATTTCAGATTGCTTCATGTTTCTTCTGTGCGCCTCAGGACAGATTAAAAGATGACAGCATGGTACTTAGGCTTGAGGTGTCTGTAATAGTAGGAAAAAGAACAAGACAAATATGCTCAAGATTCTCAGTTGGCATAGCTTGCATTATAGCAGGAGGCAACCATGAGACATGAGGTTTGTTACTCTGCAGGGGGAAAATATCACATCAGAACCTAGCAATCCAAATGATCTTTAGCGCATACGTCAGACCCATTCACCAGGTGCATGGAGAAGAGCTGTCTCTGGCACATTACACCACTAGAACAGCATGAGAACAGAGTGTGAGAGATCACCCAGGAGATGTGACTCCGAGAGTGCTCTTGTGTCCTTGTACACAGCCACTTCATAGAATCATAGAATCATAGAATAATTTGGGTTGGAAAGGACCTCTAAAGGTCATCTAGTCCAAGCCCCCTGCAGTAAGCAGGGACACCCTCAACTATATCAGGCTGCTCAGAGCCTCGTCAAGCTTCACCTTGAATATCTCTGGGAATGAGGCCTCAGCTACCTCCCTGGAACCTTCTCTTCTCCAGGCTGAACAGCCCCAGCACCCTCAGACTGTCTGCATAGAAGAGGTGTTTCAGGCCCTGATCATTTTTGTGGCCCTCTGACCATGCTCCATCAGGTCCACATCCTTCCTATATTGAGGGCTCCAGATCTGTACCCAGCACCCCAGGTGAGGTCTTAACCAGAGAAAAGTGGCAGAATCACCTCTGTCAGTCTGCTAACCACACTACTTTTGATGCATTTTGATGTGATTTGCCTTCTGGGTTTCAAGCATGCACTGTTGTCCAGCTTTTCATCCACCAACACCCCCAAGTCCTTTGCTACAGGGCTGCTTTCTAAAACCTCATCCCCAAGCCTGTACTGATAGCACAGATTGTTCTGACCCAGGTGCAGGACCCTATACTCGGTCTTGTTGAACCTCATGAGGTTTACCTGGGCCCACCTCTTCAGTTTGTCCAGGTCCTTCTGGATGAAATCCTGCCCCTCTGGCTTACTGACAGCACCCCTCAGCTTGGTGTCATCTGTAAACTTGCTGATGGTGCATTCCATTCCACTGTCTGTATTGTTGATAAAAAAATTAAAGATTACAGGTCCCAGTATGGAAACCTGAGAGATACCACCTGTCACTGGTCTCCATCTGGACTTCAAGCAATTGACCACTACCCCCTGGATGTGACCATCCAGCCAATTCCTTATTCACCTATCAAATCCATATCTCTCCAACTTGGTGAGTAGCATATTGCAGGTGACCCCCTCGCAGAAGTCCATATAGACCACATCAACAGGTTATCCCTTGTCCACTGATGTAGTTACCCTACCATAGAAAGCCACTAGGTTTGCCAGGCAGGATTTGCCCCTAGTGATCTTCCCAGGTGCAGTGGTGAGTCTGACAGGTCTGTTCTCAGGGTCCTCCTTCATACCCTTTGTAAAAATGGGTGTAAACACTTCTCAAAATAGGCCAAACATGCTCCTGCATGGAAAAAAGAGAGTATCAGATGGCAGCAGGCTGAGGCATCACTGATTCTTAGCCTCATTAGAGGGCATTAATGAGAACACTATCTCAACACCAGGCTGTTGTTCCCAGTTCTCAACTGCAAGAATGACATGGAAACCTTTAGAAGAGAACTGTAAGAGAAGATGAGAAGAGAAGCCTTGGAAGGAAACTTGTTTTGTGCTGTAAACTGTCATTTTATTAGTGCACATTTACATGAAAGGAGTTAATGGGTATAAAACAACTGCACTAAGATGTCATGGAAACATGACAGTCAGGCAGAAAAATGTACAAAACTGTAGTCTCCGTTGACAGGGACTGTAATGGGATTTAGCTGCTTGCCATCAGATGAAAGTTTCTTGTAGTCAGGGATCCTATCTCTGACAATGCTGTTAGGAAATAGTTTGAGAAAGACTAGAATAATAAGTCAATAATAGGGTGTACTTCCGCAGAGGACTTTTCCAGGTGCCCTTGTCTCTGTGCAACTTCAAACATGTGACCAGCACTTTTCATGTAAACTATAGAGGATGAAGAAGGTCTAAAATTCCGTAATAATATATCCATGATAAGTCTACTGGAGCAAAGAGAATTCTGATATATAATCTTGTAGAGAACTCTTCTGTTGGAAGAAATGTGAGATTTTTACATGGTTTGTTTAGACAAAAATGTATCTTCCTAATTCTGATCTTAGAACACCTGAGAGAATAAATAACATAGGTTTTTACATGCATAAAATTGGTTTTAAACTTTAACAAGAACTTCCTGGTTTTTTTTCCCTAGCAGAACACAACTGGAGTACCAATGTGCATAATTTTGTAAGTCATATTAGGCCGTAAGTTAACATTTTTTTGCAGTTCATTTAGAAAATAATACCCGGATCTCATAAAATAGACAATTCTTTTTAATTGGTGGAGCAGTCCTGTATACATCCCACTGTGTCAAACCCCATTATATATCATCTCACCCTGTAATGCATACCCAGTACTCTGCAATAATCTAGGGCAAGTGTGGTACTGTAGTGCAGTATACGTTTGAAGAGAGAAAAAGATAGTGGGTTTGATGTGAACAATATGCCATATGCTTTTCTAAAACAGCATAGGCTTGCACAATACACAAACATAGAGTTACCAGGTGATATGAAAAATCTCTTTTGTGCTGTGACTTCTTCAGACTTTTTGATTTCAAATCATTTAACTCTCAGGAATTAGGAAAAGGATATTAGAAAATTTGGAAAACTTTCAAGTAAACATTGATTCCAAGTCCATAATCTTCATGGTATTAATAAATCAGAATTACCTGCTAGTGCACCCAAAGCATCAACCAGAAAACATCTACTCTTTTGATTTTTATTGTAAACACAGAAATATATTTTTCCTGAAAAGTTTTTGAAAAGAGTGCATTAGATGAAGCAGGGGTAAACAACTTGTTTTTCCTCAGAGTTGTTAGCTGTTATGTCTCCAGGTTTTAGAAACAATCTCTGTTTTCAGCAGGGGAATAACAGTCCTCAAGTTTGTGCCCTCCAACCTATTAAAAGCAAGCAAATACCTGAAGAATAAAAACTACCTTCACTGGTACAACCACAACTGGCTTCTGGGAGCTTTCATCTATAGTGGTGTACTTCGGAGTGCAATTTGGCCTTCCAGCTCTGTTTTACTCCCAAATAAGAGAAACTGAAAATCTTAAAGAAACAGTTTAAATATAGATTCCTAAATATAGCACACTAACTTTCAAAGAGTAAACATGCTTCCCGCTGAAGTCAATTGACTTAATTTCCTCTCTCACTTGCACAGATTTTGTGCCTATACGAGTGGCATTATGCTTAAGTGTCTTCAGTGAATAGGAAGGAAAGAATGTTCATTCATTTTCAACAGCAATTCACTTTAAAAAAAAAATCCTTTAGTTAGGAACCTTAGCTTAGATTTCAGTTTTTAATTCCAGGATACAAAGTATCCTCTAATACTCTAATTTTCAGCTATTCATAACCAGTTATTTGTACACAGCAGGAGAGGTAATCCTATCTGCACAGTGCAATTTTTTAAGTTCATGAGCAACGTTCATATGGCTTTTTCAAACAGAATGAAGTTTTATTAACATTTTACCTAAGAAAAAAAGATACGATGAGCACATCAACCTTTGTAGCTCAATCATGCATTCAGTGACAGAAGATAGGAAGAAGACTATCAGTATGAAAAAATTGATCGCAACATTGAAGTGGCCTCAGCTACTTAATTTGTACCTCTGGTACATTGAAAGAAAGTATCAGCGTGTGTATTGTTTTCTGCTGTTCACACTGGAACTAAATCCTGCTGTAAGGCTTTTTCAGAGTGAGAAATATCTTGCCTGCAGAGTTATTTTAAGGTTTGTTCCTATGATGAATGAGCCCCACTGGAAACACTTTTCTTACATTGTCACTGATATATATATTATTTTCAAAGTGAAGGAAAGCAACATTGCAAAATGATGCACAGGGAGGTCAGATTTCCATTTGAAGAACAGTATGTAATATACCTACATAGAACAGTAAAATTAATCACATGTTTTATGTTACCTCAACCGCTCCTCAGAAAACTAAAAAAGAAAAAGGAAAAAGAAAGGGATCACATGCTCAACTATTGATGCCTCTGACCATGCATGCACCTGCAGGCACTCCTTCAGTGAGTGCCAGACATCTAACTTACATCAAAACAGCATGAGTACAAGTTCCCTCGCTGTTGTTTCAAAAGTGTAATCCTCAATTTCTTGGAACACTATAGAGTTTTGTATAAATTTCTGTATCTTTCAACAGTTGTTGATAACAAAGTCTCAGCTACATTAATAACAAGATGCAGAACTTCAGAATGGGAGGATTTGATTTGAATAAGTAATTTTGGAGGTAACAGGTAAAAATCATCAAAAATTAATTAAAATGTCTTCCTTTGTTTGGGGTGATCAATAATATGTAAGAAAAACAGGTTTTACATAATTCATCAACCTGACGCAAACTGGCACTCTCCAGTTCCACCAGGTGGAAACCCAGCTACTCTGTGACACTTGAAAAACAGCTCTGAATTGATGCGCTTCATTGTTCTGTCACAGGACTTAAAGTCATATGGATCCAGTTTGCCACATACTAATGAAGCTTCTAGGAAGAAACCCCCACACAAAACCAAAACAAATAAAATGCTCAGTTTAGAACAGAATTTTGTTTTTCTTTTTTAAGTTCTAAACTGGCAAAACAAAAGTTATATGATTGCAGTTAAAGGTGGAGAAGGACTTGGGTAAGATAATGTAGCCTGTGTTCATATGATTAAAGGACTATTTTCTTAGGAACTTGAAATTTCTAGGCATGTTTTTCACAAGGCAACCTAGTACCCAGCATAAATAACACCAGGTTCAATCTGAAGCAGTAAGGAGGAAACACCAGGATTGAATCAAAGTGGCAGTAGATGCTTCTCCTTTCCAGAGATGCATGGTCATGTCAGGGAGCCTTTTCCAGTAAGAGACAAGCAATAAAATACTTTCTTAGCAACATTCCTCTTCCCTGCATGAACAGACATTGCTGAACAGTCCAAAAGGAACCTGGAAAACTGTACTGAGCTCCCTTTAGTTCTCAGCCTTGGTCAACCTATCTACTTTTTTTGCCTTTTTTAATCTTCTTTCATTCTCCTCTTAACCTGACTGTGGGGCACTTGTAAAATCTTGCTTTTCCACAAAACATTTTAAGCAGTCTGGCTCCTTGAGTTGTTTCCTCCCTGTGGTTTAAATTTCTTTGTGCTTTGTATCTAGATACTGTTTTCCCTTCATTTTTTCACATTGAGACAGTGTATGAGGAAACATAGCACCTCCTAAAAAACCATCTCCTCTGCTTCGTGGGTATTAATGACACCTCATTTCTATATGTGCACAGTATTGCAACCCAATCAAAGACACTCGCACAAGGCAGACCTCTGATATCTGTGCCTGACTCTGAGCGATGTGCCACAACAGCAGTACCACAACTGCCAGCACCAGCCTGCTCAGCTCCCTGTGGTGGTTTTATCAGAATCTGTTCCTATATAGCTTTAAACTTCTGTGTCAGGTATCTCTAGTGTAGATATCAAACACTTTTTTTTAGTGTTCAGTGAAGGGTGAAGTACTCAGGCCAAATTCAAACCTTTGGCAATGTTTCAGGTGGTTCACATTGGTTTGCTGGCAACACCAAGCTGTGCAGTGAGGTTGATATGCTGGAGGCCAATCAAAGGGACCTTGACAGACTTTAGAGGTGGGTCCATGCAAACTGCTTGAGGTTCAACAAGGCATTGCCCTCCATTTGGGCAATCCCAAACACAATTAGAGTTTGAGTGGAGAATGGATTGAGAACAGCCCTGAAGAGAAGAACTTTTTGGTGTTAGTTAATGAGCAGCTCAACATGAGGCAGCCAGGTGTGCACTTGCAGCCCAGAAAGCAAACTGTATCCTGGGCTGCATCTAAAGAAGTATGGCCAGCAAGTCATGGGAGGTGATTCTCCCCATCCACTTCACTCTCATGAGACCTCACCTGGAGTACTGGGTCCAGTTCTGTAGCCCCCATCATAAGAAGGGCATAGAGCTCCTGGAATATGTCCAGGGGAAAGCCACTAAAATGATCAGAGAGCTGGAGCACCTCCCAGGCTAAGAAGTAGGGGTTGTTCAACCTGGAGAAGAGAAGGTTCTGGGCACACCTCAGAGCATCCTTCCAATACCTAAACTGGGGCTACAGAAAAGCCACAGATGGACTTTTTGCAGGGACATATAATGATAAGACAAAGAGGACTAGTTTTGAACTGAAAGGGGTTAGATATGAAGAGGAGATTTTGTCCCACTTGTGGTGGGACATGGGAAGAGCTTGACCAGAGAAGTTCTAGATGCTTCTTCCCTGCAAGTGTTCAAGGTCAGGTTGGATGGAATTTTGAGCAATGTGGCCTCATGGAAAGTGTCCCACCCTATAGCAGGAAGATTGGAACTAAGTGAACTTTAAGGTGCTTCCATCACAAATCATTCCACGATTTTGTTTTTAAAGTAATCATCGAAGTAAGTATCAAATGCTTAAATCATAGGATCATCAAGTCTGGAAAAGACCTCTAAGATTATGAAGTCCAACCATCTGCCCTAAAACCCCTAACCACTAAACTATCCACTGTAACACCTCATCTACCCATCTTTTGAATACTGTCAGGGATGGTGCCTCCACCACCTCAATGTTGCCTGTTGAAATGTTTACCCACTCCTCCTGTGATTTTTTTTTTTCTAATATCCTTTCTTGTAAGGCAGAGACTTACTTAATATTATTGGGTTTTATATTTAAGTACTACATGAAATATAAACAGCAAAATCAATTTGAGTGTGACCTAAAGCTCCATCATTTAAAAAAGGAGGTTGCTTGCATGGGCACCTCTTCTTCTCCCTCTGTTTAATGATAAGTGCTCCACATCATAGATGTATTTGGATTATTTATTTATGCTCATATACACTCATTTCCTGCATGGCCTATTATATGTAGTCATAGTTCAACCAGACCTTGTTTTCTTGCAAAAGACAGGTGTTGAGCATCTCAGTGACTTGAGTCACCAGTCTGAGTTTTCTGTTACTCAGATACTGTTTTAGAAAAAAAAATGTATTATACAGTACAAGTTTTATGTATTACCTAATGTGTAATATTCTTCTGTCATGCACCCTCTCCTAGTCAATAGCATTCTTCTGGGTTTCTAGTAGTAAAAAAATACTGCTTGGCCACTATTCCGTGATTGTAGCTGAAGCGGAACAGCACATGTGTTTTAGAACTTTTAAATGTTATCCTAATTTTCCTGATTTTTTTTTTTTCTGTAACCAATATTTAATTGTATATCACCCAAATTCTTACAGTTGCTACAAGAAAATATAACTTTTTGACAGAGCAACCAAGAGGTAAACTGTTATTATGGTAAACACCCGTGCAAACCACATGAAAAGACCCTGGTAATTGTCAGGGTGATAAAGATCTATTGATTAATACTCCTTTTTGCTTTTGGTATGTTTTCTAAAGCACAGAAATATATTTCAAATTCCTGTAGTTATTTTAATCTTACCATATCATTCCTTAGTTTCCTCTCACAGAGAACATAAAAGTCTGATTCTCTAAACTCTGGAGACCTTGCATAAGTTCTCTGTTTCCTAGCAGTGTTACATATCCACCCAAAATTATCTATAAAACAGCAAATAATTTCCAAGTAGACAAGAAAAGAAATTAAGATACTTTTTTAATATTATTTAAAGAAAGAATTATTAATTTTAAATTCTAGTATTCATGTTTTTCACATAGAGCCTTCAGCTTCACTATTAAATAGTGACTTCTGAAGACATGTTGTCAGTCTTTAAGACTTTTTGCAATAAATAATCATTATTCACCCTAAGGATATCCAATGGCCATTTTGGAAAAACAAGCCTTTTGTCAGAAGCTCGAGGATGAAAATAGCCCCCCTGTTTCTCAAATAGATAACCACTACTAGTTTTCCTAGCAAAAAAAGGAAAAGGCTTTATGTATCTGCATTCATGGTAGAGGGTGGCTTTGTGAATGGATTTGAATAATTCTTTTTTAAATTTATTTCTAAAGTAGTTAGAATGTATCCAGTTTATTACTCCTATCATACTTCTTGCAGAAAGTACTTGTCGTATGGCAACATACCTGCTATTCTAATAGTCCTCAGAGCAACCAGAGATTTTTAAGAAAAAATGTCAGCAATCAAGGTAAAAGTTGCTGACAAATTAGCTTTTTTCATTTTCATTGACTTAGCCTTAATTGACTTAACCTGATTTGACTTCTCTGTAAATCCAAGATGGTGAAAATTGAACAATCTCCTAGGGTAAAGGTTTAAGCTAATATAAAGAAAGTGTCAGCAACTTCAGCTGACTTTTACAAAAGTTAGGTACTTTTTTCCCCTTGCCTTTGATTTTAGTTCCAATAACCAGTGTCAGAATACAGAATATGAAGCTCATTGCACTTTTCAGATTAGAGTGGCAGAAACTGCTTCTAATTCCCCTTCATATTCAAGTTTACTACTTCCTGACATTGCTCATTGCTGGGCAGTGCATGTACCTGCAAACACTGGGGACTGAAAAAAATCCTAATCCAAAAGAAACGTATCTGGAACTGCATAGCCATTGCTTCTACCTTCTCAGAGAAGACAGAGCGAAAGGGAAATTTTCTAAAAATCTCTACTTGATTGGAAAAAAAAAAAAAGAGTTCTTTGGAAAATTTTTTGCTGTTCTATAAATTTCTAAGCCAATGTTTTGTGTGACAAGGATATATATTTTATACTGTTGTGGAGCAGAGATGCTTATTTGATAAATAGGCAACATCTGCATATTTAAAGTAAAAATGATGGGTCCCAGTGAGGACTCTGAATCCAAACAGATGAGAGGTAACAAAGGCTAGTTCAAAGAAGAGTGTTGATGGCAAAAACCAAAGTCTTTATTGACACAGTAATACATAAAAAATTTCCCAAGCTTATGCTGAGGTTGTTTTACAAACTAAGTAATCCTACCTATCAGCCCCCACTTATGCTGCCAAGTCCTGCCACAAGGAGGTATTCATTGCATTACCTTATTTTATCAGCCCCGGGTGCTCACAATTTGCAAAAGAGCAAAGCACAAAAACCTCTCGGAAAATACCACATATCTGGAAAGCCTTCTAAAGCATAGATTCCTGCATCTGTCCCACAAGATCATAACTATCTATGGTCCTAATTGTTGGATACCTTCATCTTTTAAGAAGTTCCTAGAAAATGTAAGCAATACGTATCCAGGACTTCTTGGATTGAAACTATTTCTTGACTGACAAAATGTTGTAAATGATGCTCCTCTTTTCTGAAGAAGTCAAAATATCCATCAGAAAATGACCTTTCACATCTTCGAGATACCATGTTATCACAAGAAAATTTTGAGGTGTGATAGCTGCAAGAACAGAACCACAACAACCAGAGATACAGATTTTCTTTTCTAAATAATCCAGGTAATAAGAGGTAATCATCAGTTGAACCTTTACATTAGGAATGATAAAATGGGGTTAACTCAAGAGTTGTGTTGTGAAATTACTCACTGAACAAAAAGAATACCATCACTTATTGATAATTATTACATGTTTTCTGCTTAATCTTCAAGGAGTTAAGTGTTCCAGACATGGCAACAAATTAAGCTGGAGACTTGTCCAGTAATTCTGTAATTTCCATTGTCTAAACAGAGGCAAGTTATGATCTGCCCATCACTCTCTTTGACTCTCATAGCTTAGGAGTCTTTCTGTACACTCTGGAAAAGACAGCAAGGGGTCTCATGGCAGCTTTCAGACTCAAGAAAAAGATGCAAACTGTAAGGTTCATCAGATAGGGACACTTCACCTCTGAGATTTACCCATGGCTTGTGATTATCTATTTAATTATAGGAAATAAGCTGATGGGATGC
The DNA here is from genome assembly GCF_036169615.1 of Heliangelus exortis. Classification (NCBI taxonomy): domain Eukaryota; kingdom Metazoa; phylum Chordata; class Aves; order Apodiformes; family Trochilidae; genus Heliangelus; species Heliangelus exortis. Next base: position 45,204,518 of record NC_092454.1, read on the forward strand.
TTCTACAACAGTTGGTTGCAGAAATTACACTACAAATGCCACCCCAAACTCTACTCTCCAGGACATTAAAGGTCAAAAGAGACAAGGATTACACTAGGCCTGAATGAAGAATCCAGATGCTTATGTCATCCTGTCATTGCCAGAACCAAATACACTGCAACAAGTGACCGTGATCTGCATAAGACAAGTATGCTTTTAGGAGGGACATGGAGACTGTCATTTCCCTGGAGTCACTAGATGATTTCAGCCAATACTAGATTTTGCAAAAATCACATTGTTTTCCAAAAGGAGCCGCCTCACTGAAGAATATGTGGTTTTGTTCAACTCCAGCTTTTAAGGGCAAAACACCTTGCTAATGCTTTGGTGTTTTATTCTTGAATAAGATTTACTTAGACAAAACCTGAAAGGTTAATAGTAGCATAATTATAAACAAAGCAAAGAACAACTATGTTCTAAGTCTGTCCATAGTATCATCTCTAAGAAGTAAATGTTTGACATTAGTTCACTGAATCTGTTTTCTGCTGAAAAACCTTTACGTTTCATAGCTTTCAGAATATGCATGTAGTTCTCTTTCACTGGGGTACACCTGTTTGTTGAGAGGTATGAAGATTACCCAGAAACAAAATTTGTAGTACACAAAAGAGGCATTAAAAAACAAAATCAGTTATGGGAAAACTTGTATCACGTGTATTGAAAATAGTCACATAAATAATTCCCAGAATTGCATTCTATATATTTGCAGACAGAGCATATAAACATAACATCAAGCTGTCATATTACCATGCCTGAGACTAAGCAGACATGAAAATAAATCTTAGCTACACATTTTTAGCCTATTAAAATGACATTTAAAGGCTGTGTGAAAAAGATTTCAGGAACAGTAAAACATAGTCACATCCACTAGGCATATAGTAAACATAATGTCCTTTGCAAAATCAGCTGTGGCACTAGCAAACAAGGTCATGGGACAAAGTTACATGCCAGTAGATACCATTGTGAGGGGAAAAAATGAGTGAATACATGTCTAATCAAAATTAATATCTTGATGTGAGATATCACTTCTCATCCATACTTAATAGTGTTTGAAGTTTAAATATAAAATACCATCTGCTGGTACCATCAATGAGCTATTGAAGATGCAATTTAAAGATAGGTTCAAGGGCTGGCAAGATCAGAGCCTGGGCCTCCGTGGCTGGAGGTTCTGGGTTACCAGTGCATTTCTAATGTACAGCTTGCATTTCACTAATCCCACGTGTTCTGACAGCAGGGGACTCTGGGGAAAGGTCAGGAGTTCCCAGTGTTCTCCGGTGGAGACAGAGAAGAAAACTGAAACAATTGAAACGATTTTCTTCTGCAGTGAAAGCCCAAAGTTTTCTGAGCCTTTCTGTGGCTTATTTTCTTCTCTATGGAGAGAGTACACACACACATAAAAATGCATCTCTACACACCATGGAAAACAAGCTAGCCAGACATCAGTTATTCATATAAGCATACCAAGAAATATCACTGAGTAGAATAACATTGTATTTTTAATCAAATGGGGGGGAGTGGGGTGTCCTCTAAGAGAGTAGAAACCCATAGTCTTCAAAGAATTATGAACATCGACCTCCTACACAGTGGAAACTATAAATATTACCCAGCATTTCCTGCATGAACCTATAATTTCTGCTTCAGTTGCAACGTTTGCTTTATAACAACATCTGGGTCTTGATTTAAAGATCTCTTGAGCAATGTCAGAATGCCTAGTAATGGGGACTTAGTCAGGATGGAACAGTCAATGAATACTCACTACTGGCACAGGAGAAGTCAAAATAAAATGTCCATGATCTCAAGCAGTATATCCCACCGCAGTCTACAGAGGAAAGGCTACCCAGTACAGTGAAATCTGGTCTCAATCTGACTTTTTTAAAAAACTATATCAGAAAAGCCTCTGAAATCCAACTGCAAGATTTTTTTTTTGCAAGAAACACAGAGCTAGCTTTCCTAACTATAATGTGTTAAATTTCTGATTCTCCTCAACACAAACATAATAGAAAGTCCCCCATCTAGCAGTAATTTAAACTTTTTGTTCTTCCCCTGTACCATGGATTTTATTAAACCATTACTTAAAAAGTGAATAGCCATTCTAGCATAGGTTCTATATTTTTAAAATAGTTTAGCTATCATCCTCACCACCACTTACCAATGGAAGAAATAACATGATGCATTAAACAAAGAGTGCCTGGATTTTAAGAAAGCCTCAAGATAATTTCCATTGAAGATCAATATGCTGCTACTGAAAAGACGATTATAATAAAAGACAGAAAATATCTGTATAATTATTGCCCTCTTTAACCTTTAATCACGGAAATTCATTCAAAAGGTGATGTAGTTCAGGGTATAATTAATAACTCCAGAAGTCAGAATTCTAATAGACCTAAATATTCATAGACAGTTGGTTGCTCCAGTATATATGACATTTCCTTTTTGCTTTGGATGTGAGCTATTGCAAAAGAGGGTTGTGGAAAGAATAGTTAAACCAGTGCTTCAGCCTATATAAGCCTGATTGAAAACAGGGAAGATAACTTTTAGGAAGAATGGCCTTGTAAAAATCCTTAATATCACTGAAGTGCCATGTGAGTTACAGCACAATATAGCTGAAGTGGCTCTTCCATTTCAAGATCCTGATTTCAAATACTTGTAATTTTCATAGAAGGAGGCAGAGGATAAGAGGATATGGCTGAAAATTATATATATGTTTTCAATCTCTATGCAATTTTTTAAGCCTTTGCAGTATTTTCTGGTCTAAGAACACCTATTACAAGTTAATATATATTTTAAAATGCCAAAAATGCTATTCAGAATGCCATAAACATATTAGGACATACTATACTATATGAATTTGTGAAAGGTGCTCAAATAATAAAAGGTAGAAATAGTAGTACTTTCTTTCCTCCATTTATAAACCACAATTCTGCCCCACGGCGCTTACCAAGAATGCAGAGGAGTCGGATTTTTGCTTTTGAAACCAGGCAAAATTCATGTTGACAAGTGTTTCAGGAGTTTTCATGAGATTGCTTACAACAAGTGACCATAGGCAAAGCTTTTGGAAAAAATGAGGAAAACTTTTAATAGCTCTGGAATTAATTTCATGATTCTCCAGCAGTTTAAATTCTACTGATGTGAAATAGTGACCATGTAACACAGGGACAAGCAGAATCATTTTCTTCATTCTTTTAGAAAAATGGAATGGGCCCTTTTGGTTTACCTGGCAAGGTTTTGATAGCTGAGTTGGAGGGAAGGGAGCAACCGGGGTAGCTTCTGTGAGAAGATGCCAGAATTCTACCCCCATATCAGACAGACCCAGACAGACCCATGACTGGTCAAGCTAGAGCCAGTCAGTGACTGTGGTAGCACCTTTGTGATAATATGTTTAAGACAGGGAAAAAGAACTTCTGTGCAACAGCAGTCAGAAAAGAGTGAGAATATGTGAGAGGAAAAACTCTGGGGTCATGCAGGCCAGTGAAGGAAGAGGAGGAGGTGCTCCAGGTCATGCAGTAGAGAATTGCCCTGCAGCCCATGGTGAAGACCATGGTGAGGAAGGTTGTGCCCCTGGAGCCCCTGGAGGCCCACAGCAGAGCAGATACCCACCTGTATCCCCTAGAGGAACCCACTTGGAGCAGGTGGATGTGGAGGCTATGAGCCTCTGGAGACAACAGTGGAGAAGGCTTCTAGCAAGATCTGTGGAGCTGTGAAGAGAGGAACACAAGCAGGAGAAATTTTCCTGGCAGGTCTGTGACCCCCTGGGGAGCCTATGCTGGAGAACCCATCTCTTCCTGAAGGACATGATGGCACAGATCTTCAAGAAGTTCAGCTTCAACCCCTGGGAAGGATCGACAGTGGAGAAGTTCATGGAGGACTGTTTCCCATAGGGATCCCATGCTGGAGCATGGGACAAGCATGAGGAGGAAGGAGAGGCAGAGATACCACATGACAAACTGACCACAAACTCCACTCTCCATCCTCCTGTACCACTCCAGAGCACGACATGGAGAATCTGGAAGAAAAACCCATAAAAAAGGGAGGGGTGGGGACAAAATGTTTAAAGATCAGTTTTCACTTCTCATTATCCTATTCTGAATTTTGATTGGCAAAAAATTAATGTCCCCAGGCTGAGTCTGTTCAGCCAGTGACAATGATTGAGTGCAGATAGATTGAGTGAAGAAAAGTACAAAGATCAGTGTCTACAGAGCCATTGTACTGTCTACTCTTTCATATGGGTCTGAATCATGGGCCATCTACAGCTACCACCTGCAACTCCTGGAATGTTTCCATCAGCGCTGCCTCCATACAATCCAAAACATCCGTGGACTGACCTCGTGACCAATGTCCCTGTCCTTGAACAGGCAGGGGTCACCAGTATGGAGCCCATGATACTGAGGACACAGCTGTGCTGGGCAGGGCACGTCTCCAGGATGGAGGATCACCTCCTCCCTAAGATTGTGCTCTGTGGCGAACTTGCCACCGGCTGCCGCAACAGAGGAGCCCCAGAGAGGAGATCCAAGGACTCCCTGAAACAATCCCTCAGCTGTGGCCATACTGACTGCCAGCAGTGTCCACTCTGGCCTCCAGTCAGGAGACATGGAGACACCATTCATAACTGAGCTGCTGCCTCCTTTGAGAACACGAGTGGGATCAGTCTGGAGGAGAAAAGACAGAGCAGAAAGAGCCGTGCCTTGGCTGTCCCCTCACAGGAGACTTTCTGCTGTGCCTTTTGCAGCCACACTGCCTGTCCCACATTGGCCTTTTCAGCCAACAGTGCGCTGGCAGCAAGCCTGGGGAGAGACCTTCTGAAATCGTCCTTCATGAAGCCAAACCATTATGATGATGATCCATATCTTTCACAATTTACTTGCCACAAATTTTTTAAAGTGGATTTAAATACCTACCAAACAACAACAAGCTTGTATGCACCCTAAGCAAAATTCCACAACTGCAGGTGAGGGAATGACAGTATAGACATTTTCCTCATCTGAATTATGGAAGTTCTAAAAGTTAAGCTGTTTCATTTCGACTGCTTAATAGAAGATATACAAAGTCGTTTATTTTTACTAGCAGAATTCTCTTTTCTACAAGCACAGGGCAAAACCAGTAGGATTTGCACTTCCTTCCTAACTCATCCTTCCTGTTTTAAATAGTATTTGAAGTGACGTGAGCCCTGAAGTAAAGGATTCAAACAGAAATTCAGAGAAGGAAAGACAATGCAGGATGTATGTGGTATTTATAACAATAAATTCACAACTATCACCAAGAAGGACACCCACCTTTATGCATGGCAACCTAAAAATACACACCTGCTCACAAGCACGAGAAAGTAAGAACATAGTTAATGTTATTGCTTTCTTCTGTTACCCAAACACTTGTCAGGACAGTCCACAAAATCTGGCCATGCCTAAAGCAGTTCCAAATTTCTCTGATGTCCCTCTCTAGAATAAAATGGATATTTACGTGGTTAAATCTACAGAGAAAAAGAAAAATCATCCCAGATGACTAAATCACAGTTTCTGGTGGTTGGCTTAGTAACTGAACTCTTTTTTTCCCTGAAGGACTACTCAAATCATTTGTTTTCATTTTCTTGACATCCTGTCAGTGTAACATAACTCGATGTGCTGCTTTGCTTGTTATTTTCTGGAGTGAAAATCACTGGATTTTCTGAGGAATCTTAAGAGGTAATCAATAATAAGTTAGAATAGACTCAGTCATGTGATCTCAGGAAAGAACATTAACTCATAATCCCACTTGAAAACTACACAAGTCAGTGAAGATCTCAGAAGGTAGGCCGCTCATGCAGGAGGAGCCTTGACATGTTCTCTGGAAACATTAATTTCATTAAATTTTTACACCTTTTTGAGACTCATCCTTTAAGAAAAGTGTAACAATTTGCGCACACAGAATAGCTGCTCAGCTATTTAATTCTTTGCCACATTTCTGCTTTCATTCTTCCTGCATTGCCAAGGAGGTGGCAGTGATTGTGATGGTATTACAGACTTCAGGAGAAAGCAATAATATCTGAGATGTTGGTAGTGCAGTGGGTTAAAACATTATGTCTCCTGGACCTTTCAATTCAGGCACAGACAGCTAGATTATTTGGCTTAGAAACAAGTTCACTGATCTCACCCTAGCCTCTGGTGCACATTAATCTACATCACAAAACCATGAGGCAATTTGTCAGAGCAGTTAAACACTCTTCAAAAGATAATCTGAGACTAGTGAGTTCTGAGGATGGACAGTAATTGCTGTTTCTTTTCACATAAAATTTGCACTGTGTTTGATGTGCACATCAGTAGCTCCACGAATGATGACTACGTACTCATTTTCCTTCACATACCTATCTGCAAAAGTGATAAAGAGAATGTTAAAGGGGAATTTTGTTAAATTTGCGTACATACTCAGAAAACCAATAATGCTTGTAGCAGCAAGGTCAGAGATGAAGCCTGTATCAGAATAATATTAGAACTACAGTCTCCCAGAGACCTTAGGCACCTGAGAATCCTCCTGAAAAACATGTTTCTCCTCTGCTTTTTCTTTGCTCCCAGGGGGTGATAAATTGCTGCTGGCCTAAGAATCCTCAATTCCACAGTTATACCTTCAACAGTAGTTCTACTGAAAGGATCAATAGAAAAGTGGCTATATAGAGAATTTTCTAATCCATTTCCTATACTCTACTCTGTTATGGGAATAACTGAGTGAAGATCTCAGCTTCCTCCAAAGTGACAAGACCAAATAACTTCTCAAAAGATGAAAGGTGGTTGTCACATCACATTATGTCCTTGAGAACATGAACAGCCCAAAGAGGAGTCTAGGATTTAACCTTTTCCTTTTATGTAGTTCTCACGAGAAAAAGATTGCAGGAAAAATTACCTGCTTATTCTGTTAATTCATAAAAGCATCTCTTTTTTTAAAAAGAGGGTATGAACTGGTAGGTGGCAGTGGAGGCGGGGAGAAATGAAACAAAACAAAGCCAAACACAAACTGTATGTGGACTTTCTGCATCACTACTTGGCAATTTCATTCCTAAATCCTAATTAATTCAATCAGGAATAATGTTGAAAATCATTGAAACAAGAATGAATATCCATATAATCAGACTTCTGTTGAGAATTCTATTCCTTTAAAAGTTTGTAATCTGCTAGTCTACCACAAGTTTTTATTTAGAAAGGCATTTAACTAAAAATGTGCCTATTAGTTACAGTTATTTTTAAAAGCACAATACTGTTTCTCTAAGCTCCAAATCCCCATTTCATGTACTTCCTTTTAAAAGCATGTTTAAGATTTTTTTTTTAATTTTTTAGGAGAAAAAAAATCAATTCTTGTATTTCTTTATCATGCTATAATTCCAATCCTTAGTAATGCTAACCAGAACACAAGAAGTGTAAAATAAACACTAAGATAGCAGTTATATTAATGAAGTTCCATTCAGATCAACAGAGCAGACTCATAATCAGATTACTAGTACTGCAGTTTATGCGTAACTTTGGATGTGGATTTTCTTCAAGGTCATTCACATCTCTGTATTACCATACCATGGTTTATGATACTGGACACCCAAGAAATTATTTAGTCTGTCTATCCCATCACCTCTTCTGTATGTCCTTTGTATTTCACATGTTGAGTTTTGTGAATCATCTTAAAAAACGTTGTGTTGACAGTCTCACAGAAAGTTGAACGTGTCCTTTTTTATGTGTCATTGTAACTTTGCACTTGCCCACTACCATTCTTCTTTTCCTTTTTTCATAGCATCAGACCACAAGTCTGCCTTACCTCTCCCCTACCCTTTACCTTCCATTACCTCTCCCCACTGTACTAGGTTCAGAAGACACACAGTCAAACTACAGGCTCCAACATCTAATCTGACTCTGCCACCACCCTGACCAGCTGCCTGTCAGATTTTCTACTACCTTCTTCTCATACCTATGTTAGTTGCTCCCTCAGCACATGGAACGTTTTTCAATCTTTAAAACCCACAACTTCCATGATATCCATAATGTCTTCTACGTCAATTAAATCAGTGCTTGCTTTGACAGATGCTTGTTACTCTCTCCATATGTTTTTGTATTTTATCCAGACAGTGTCAGTCACCCTAGCTGAGGGATGATCTTCTCTTCGCAGATGTGTCTCAAATATTTCCAAATATCTTTGAGCCCTAGCTATCCCTCTTTGATGACAAATATGAAATAAGTGTTGCTCAGTCTGGGATTGATGCTGACAACTCATTATGCAATTATTCTAAGAGCACTCCACTTGCCTTGGTGTACAAGAAATACAGTTCAGGAACTGCACAGGGTTGTTAAAACCTAGAAAGAACAAAGCCATAGCCTGTTCAAATAACATAGCTGTGGTTTCTTCTAACATCAAAAAGTTGCAAAACATCATGTATGCCTGTATAAATAAGCACATTAATAGGCATTTTTAAGACAACCTTGTTAAAATCCCAGCAAATTTAGGCTAAGACTATCTATAGCAATGACCTGTCAGAGACACAGCAGGGGCCTCTGGGAGCACAGGCTGGTGGCAGTCTGTAAAGCCCAAGAAGAGGTGGTAGTAGGAGCCCCAGAGCCAACCACACAAATGTGTGGTTGCTGACATACAGCTATGTAACACCAAATGAAGCTGAACAGAAACAGAAACATAAGGTGAAACTGCCTTAAACATGTATAAATTACAACAAAAGTAACCAGTTATGCTTGTGCTACGCCTCAGAAATAAATATAGAGAGCTAATCACCCTACCACACTGTACTACATGGCCACTTTTTTAACTAATGTCCTTTCACTAAAGAGGTTTTAGAATCTGATTTAGCCTGCTGGTGATTCTGCTTAGGAGGTCTGGCTACCTACCCTAGCTCTTAAATCTAAATACTAGGACAACTTCATCATAAAATTTGAGCTAAAGCAAGCATTTTATTTCCAGAAGTACTGTATATACAACATTGCAAACACTTGCTACTGCCAACTTTTACAGCCAGTGAAGCTTAACCTGTATACATGCTCAATGTTGTCTGATAGAAGGATGTTTTCAGCTTTCATGGTAGGAGGTCAGATGGGAAAGTCCTTAGTACTACACAATTCTTGAGAGAGACAGGCACCACGGTGTCATCTGTCAGAAAGGTACTGGGATGTCAGGCTTGAAGTCATAGAAAGGATTATTACTGCAAACAAACCCAAGTACAGGAAGTACTGACAAGCAGAGTACATAAACATTAATGCAAATCAAACATTTAAGTCGAAACTGATATAGTGAGGGTAGAATAAGAACAGGTATAGATGCCCATGTGACCAGTTACTGAGTGGCATCTTCATGCTTTTTGTCTGTAAAGGTCCTAATATTATAAATTTCAGAGTTTCATGGCTCTGCCCCAAAAGCTCCTGCACTGGTGAATCTGTAGGATGATGCTCAATCGAGCAGTGCAAACCAAGGTAGCACAATTAATGACCTGAATAGTGAAAAGACTGCCAGCCTCTTGAAGACGATTAAAAGCAGTAACTGACACCAAATTTAATCAGAATACTTCAGGAATTTATAAGTAGGTTTGTTTTAAAAAAAATTTCTTTAGAAGAAAAGAGCAGAAGTTCAGTGAAACCATCCATTAAACTTCAGTAAGAATCTTCTGAGAAATAAAATCACATAATCCAGTTCAAAAGTGTCTTTATGTCCCTTATTTAGGCATGGCCAGAGAAAAGAAGCAACACAGAGTGAAACACAGCCAATTAGATTCTTAAAGCTTTACAGAAGGCAAGCCTTTTACTTTGCCCAGCACTTGAGCAAAACCTGTTAAGTGTTAATGCATATAATCTATCTAGCCAGCTAACTGGTTTAATCCATCACAAAGTGTGTGAAAGCATAAAAGCAACCCGTCTGTGACAAGTTAGTAGTAGGGTTAGGCAGTAAAATGGTAACAAAAACACTCTGATTAATGATTCTGAGTTGTCCAGGTCTAGTACATATGGCTTTTGTCTAGGTTTATTTAGTGGCCAGTCAATGCAAAATAGAACTGTTAATTTAAATTATTACACCAGATCAGAAGTGTTGCCCCATACTAATAAAAGCTGGAGAAAAGCTCCATATTTTCATAAGTAGTGTGAGTAACAATTTAAATGCCAAAATCTGACTTAGAGAAAGAAGGTGAATTAAAATACACCAAACTCAGGGCTTTTTCCAGTAATACCAGAAGTGGAGCTCATGCTATTATTACAGTAAAACAATAATCATGTCAAACTAGTACACAAAGATTGAAGCAAATCCTTTTTTGACCTTTAAAATGGATGGGAATCTTCCCTTTCCTAGTTATCTTAGTTTATCTTTCCATAATTCTCTGTAAGCAGTTTCCAAGCAAGGTCAGAAAAAGCTTCAAGCATCTCTTACATCCTAAGAGAGTGCTGCAGACATCAACCTGTAGAGTTTTGTTACCTCCTCTTGACATTCTTCATTCCAGATAAGTGTCCTGCTATTCTTCAAAATACATATAATAATGTATAGATTATTCCTAAGCACAGTTCTTGTTGGAACTGTTTGGAGATTGAACTTCTAACAATGAAAAGGGCAATAAAAGAAGATAATAAAATAGCTGCAAGACCTTTTACATGTGCTGAGCCATATGAACCCAAGAAAAAGTCTTCTATGTACCAGGTAAGTTGGAATAAAAAGTAGAACCAGCCTAGAGAAGATTAAAATAAATCTCTTTCTCTGCACAGGTAATAACTGGACAGACTCCACTGCTGTAGAACACAGTTCATCACTTGGACAAAATGCTTTCATAGTCTGGAAGATCAGATTAACACTGACATCTGTCTGTCTTGCTTGTGCACAGTGCCTGATACAGCAAGGTTCTAATTTAAGATAGATGATAATGCTAAGTCCTGTGACCTGCATAGGTGGTCAGAGTGTGGGATTTCATGAGTAGGTCGCATTCTCTCACTAAGCACTGCTGTGTTCTCCATTTTTTGGCATATAGGCTTCAACCTGAACATAATTATGTTGTATTTCATTCTCCACTGCTCGAGTTTTTTATGGAATTCATTCTTACCTTTGGTGTGATTTGTGGCAAAGTGTACAATAATGTCATAAAAGGAATTTAATACATTATAAGCAATGTGATAGTTAACGTTGACTGAGACACGAAAACAGTTCAAAACAAGTCTGACAAAATAAAACGCAGTGATGAATGCCTAAGTGCTCACATCTGACATCAAAGAGTTTCATTCAAATAGATTACACTGGTCCTCCTGCATTGGCTTATAACAGGAACTGCAGGTGTTTAGTCTTGAAACCAGAATTATTTTCTTAGCCAGTTGTAGATTTATGGATTTTTGGTTGCTGTCTTTTTGATGATGGCTTCAAAGCAAATTAATAGCAAAAGCATGTGCATAAAAAGTGAAAAATCAGTCTTGGAATATCTGGCAAAACCTTAGTAGTATAGTAGTATCACAGCTTAACTGTCAATATAACAACTGAAAACTGGGACGTCTTGTCATGTAAAGTGACTACATGGCATGCCTGTAGCACAGCATAGCACTCCTAAAAAGAACTCATTTGGCCTGCCTGTTTATAGCTATCCATGAGAAACTGCCTGCTGTACTGCCCTCTCAGTAGTGGCTGGTAGCATGACATTTGCATCTATCACTATAGAATGAAAAGTATCTGTCATCTCATCAAACACAAGCAGATATCTAACTGTATCTAGAAATGAACAATGGGCTGGCCATGCTAGGAGAAGATTGTAAGTTGCAGTCAAATATTTTCAAGAAGGCTATGTTAGAGAAGGATGTAACCAGTGCCATGTTAGATGTAAAGAGAAGGAAAGAAATACTTTGTCAGTGACTACTGATAATTGATATTTAAAGACTTCTGTCTCCTAGCAGTGTATTGTGAGCAGCAGCATTGAAAGTTGCATACTGAGACACCCACACACTATGGTGTCTAAAGAATAACACAAGCCTACAGCTGTCACTAATCCTTCAAGCACCTTTTAGGGATAAAGAAGTTCAGTGGGTCAAGCTAACCTAGCCACCTGTCTCCAAACACACTTTAAAAGTCCTTTGAGATGTGTCAGATTACAAGAAGTGATTTTGAGCATCATCTGTGCCAAGTAACTATAAGTGCTACTGGTCCAGATACATGCTGCCACAGACTCACAAAACATTGCAACCTTGAGAGATAAACCAGCTTGCACAACATTATCTCCCAGTAGGACACAGATGGATATTCCCACAAATGAGAACAAGCTCAGACTTCAGTACTAAATGAGTGTGACCCAAATTGGCTGTTTCTTTATCTCATTTTTCAAACGCTGGCTTTCTCTTTCAGCTGCAACATGGAGTAGCCAGTCCTCCTGGGGAAGGCATGGTTTCAGTGATATTCATGAGGAATTCAAAGTAACCACAAGGACTGGGGATAAGTGGTGCTAGAAAATATTCCATATTTTTGGCAGGATATTTTTGTCTGGGCATGATACAATTTATGACCACTCAGCAAGTAACAGCTAACACAATGATTATGATAACAGAACTGTTATATATCCCTAGATACCAGTTATTCTCATGCTTTACCTACTAGGAGTGCCCTTGCAGTGAAAGCTTCACAGTAAGAATAGGGCTAATATTTAATTCAGTTTTTGAGGAAAAATTACTGCGTTTAGTGCCATAAAATGCAATTATAATCCCCAAAGAAATTAGTTCAAGGGACACATGACAAAGGGAATTTCAATCATGTTGAAAGCAATTAATAGATTTTGAAAAACATAGATGTAACTTTAGAATAAGAGTGCATTCTAGAAAATATCTGCTCTTATTACAGCTTTAATTATAAAATTACTTTTTAAATGAAGTAATTAAAAAGATAGAGGAGAAGACTACTTTCTCTGCAGATAAAGCACTAGGTGAAGAAATGTGTTGCTTCTGATTTTCCTTTGAGTGGAAATTATAGGAAATAAACTAGAAAGTGTGCTACAGTTGCAAATACCAGCTCTAAAACTTCTAAGAGAAGTCTTTCCTGACTAATTTCCTCATAATGTAGGAAAGGTGTGTGAGTGAGGGAAAAAAAAAAACTTTAAGAAAACTAAGCCTCTTTTCTTAAAGAAAAACTTACCAGAGAGGTTTTTCTGAGGTAACATTTTCCTGAAGAGCTTATGCCATTTCATTGAACTAAACAAAGGTCCAACATTGTAGTTTGTCAGAGTAATAGCCTTCCTTTTCAGAGAAAGGAAGACTGTGCTGCAGAGAATGGATGTAACTGGTTAGAGGAAAAGATGTCCTTTTCCTGTATTTTTTCTAGTAAGCTGCAACAAGCATTACTAAATATAAATAAGTATATTTGGTTTATGACAAAAATACTCCTAACCACAACCTCTTGTGAAATTCACAAATCACTGAAAGCAGAGATATTAGGCATAGAAAAGACCCAGAGCATATTTCCACAAGTGATTTTTTTTCATAAAGACAATGAGAATCTGGACACAGATGCGGAGAAATCTGGTAAGAAATGTACAGGAGCAAGAAAAAACACCATTTTTATATTTGATCAAGCAATGCAGACGGACAAAGATAAGGGCAAGAGGAAGGGAAAAATACAGGAAATATGCCTCACAGAGAGAAGGACTGTCGCTGTTCTGAAATGTATTATTTTGCATACAGAATTTGCCAAGGAATAATAAATCCCAGGCCGTTATACATTAAAAGCTTGCTATAGGAGGGGGGTAAGGGGGTGGGGCATTGCTGACAGACGAATCAACAGCAATAAGCTTGCTAAAATAGAATATTTGTATTATGCCTGAGGAACAAGAATTCCTTATTGCAATATCTTTCAGTGGCTGGGATTGCCTGAAACTTTCAATCAGTGTATTTATTGTTTGCAACCTAGTGTGAAAAGGACACCTACCAGACATTGATAGGAGTGCAAAGGACTGAAAGGAGCACAGCGTTTCTCTGCTTTCCAGCTGCAAAAGCAGCTGATATCCTGTCTGTACCAATGCAACCTTACTTATATTGTCACAAGGTTTCACTCATGTCGTCCTGATTGATCCTTAGTTATGACCCTTAGTTAGAAGGGTCCTTGGCCAAGGATGCAGAAGTGACCTAAGCCAGATATTGAAGACAAGCTAGAGTTCAAAACTATGGTTTAAATTGTTCCCATTCTTCTTGATGATGCCATGGCAGATTACAAGTCTAAATTGCAGATTTTGTCCACTTAGCAGAAAGGAAATAGGTTATGCTTGGACTCAGTGATCTTAAAGGTCTTTTCCAACCAGAAAAATTGTGATTCTGTGGTTGCTCACAAGGCAGGAGTGAACACGCTGTTTCAGACTGGTGCTCTATTTTGGCTCATCTAACAACACAAGAAGTGCTTGCAGAGCCAAACACTTCAGTTTAATGGCAGTTTAGCCAGGAATTGCTTAAAAAACAGAGAGAAATTTCTAAATTCAGGATCAATGAATGTGGTTAGTCTTAGGGCTTCTCAGTACCCCTAAATTACCATGGGCTGCTGTTACACACTATAATAGCTTGCTGAGCATTTGTTAACTCCAGCAGAGTATATGTGCAATTATTTCTAATGAACTCCCCAACCCCTTAGGAAGAAAATAAAAATCTTTTTGAACTGGTTCTACCTGTTCACTGCCTTAAATTTGGAAAAAAAACCATATATTTCCAAAACCAGCATCTTTATTTTCAGGAAACTTCCCAAAGCATTTTAGGCATGGCCAAACTAATACATCTCTCCTTGACAGTTGCAGAACTTTTATTTCCTTAGCTAAAGTGTAACAGATTGCTTGCAGTTTAAGCCTCAATGTTTGGGTTGCACTGCAAAATCTGGCTGCCTGCTGGGGTTGTAAGGAGGTCCCATGCAGAGAGGGGAATTCTGGGAACATCTGCCCTCATAAACATCATGTAGCCAAGGAGTCAAGGGAAGGAACAGCAGTTTGTAGGAAGGTGAGACAAAATAATTTTTCCTCATGTATCAGCAGACTTTCTATCAGTTTCTAAACATATTGTCAATCGTGTGTGCTTTCAGGTTAGCTTTTCAGAATTTTCTCTATATTACAGTGTAATTGGAAAAATAGAGCTTCACATGAGAGGATTTTCATTTTCATGGCAGATTTACATGAGATTGCCCTTATCTGGGAGATTCTTGATCACTAATCAAAGCAACAGCTGGTGCACTGTTCTTCAGCTGTATTTTGGACACTGGGGAATGTCATGTTATCAAAATGTTTTAAGTGCACCCATCAAAGCGGACATAAACCAGAACCAGCAATATCAGCCAAAAAGACTGCAGGTTTATTGCATGGTTTCATATCACTCTGCAGAACGTAAATTGTGCACAGGAAGTAAAACACAGAAATCATCCTTCCACTTCATTTTGAACTTTCACAGACAATACAATTCAATTTAGGTCACAGCACTTCTTGTGCTGTTTATGGAGTTTTAAGTGCATACTGTTCAACAGCCTGTGAAAATCTTTCCAAGATCAGCTTTTAAAAAATTATGAGGCCTTAAACCACCATCCCACCAATATTTTCATCACACCACTGGCTTACTTATACAAAACATGCTTAGGAGTTCAAGGATTCTTCAATTGTTAAATAGCACATTTTAATGAATATATCTAAGAATTATTTAGTCTGTGTGTAGTGTCAAAACCCACATAAAAACCTTTATGTAGGGCTAGAACAAGAACCATTCTTGACATAGAGCTGCAGTCAAATCATAGCAGAGATCTTTGGTACTTAAAACCAGGTTTTTCGTTATAAGCTGTAAACTACACACACAGAGTATGCTAGATGCATGCAGTATATCAACAGCTTTAGTAATTTCCAATTGTTTTAGGCAATGTTGGGTTCAATTGTTTGTTGTTTTTTTTCATAATACCCAGATTGACATTATTATTTTCATGACATTATTATGTTCTAGGAGAATAAACAACACACATCACACAGTGGCCTACAATGTATACAATGCGCAAGCACTAACTATTCTTTTCATAGTGGATTTTCAAAACACTTTACAGCTCCCACTTTGGCACAAAATTAAGTCATAAATTGACTGAACACAGCTCTCTTAGATAGAGCTGGAGTTCTGCAGCCTGAATTTCTGGTTGCCAATCAGGAAGGCAGAAAGAATTTTAAGTGCAAACAGATCAGGTGTGCAGGAATAGATTATAAGCACCAGGTATAAAGCATTAAATTCACAGGAATATGATCTTGCAATAATGAGGATGATGCTGGGCAGGTGCTAACTTATTCCTAAAGTGAAAACATAGCTGAGCACTTCAGTAACTCAATGCTCTCACACATACATTGTTTCATGAGTGTCTATGGTTTGCCCCAAGTACATCCCTTTTTATTCCCTATTCTTGCAGCTTAGACTTCATACTTGTGAAAGGGCTTGAAACATACAATGCTAAAGTCTAGAAAACAATCTTTAACTTAATGTTCTCACTTGTGGGTCATCCATAGGTGGTGAAGGTGAAAGTGCTAGAGTGTCACGAATAAACAGAGGTGTCTTAATCTACTGCTGAGTGTCTTCTGACCTTTTCAAGTAACCTGGAATAGTAATCACTTTGAACTTGTAAATACAGCTGCCAGATGATGTTTGCTCTGAGTAACTCTGCTTCATCTTCTGCTTCAGCGCTCAGCAAGTGCCAAAATAAAATTTTCTTGAAACTCACATGGATAAAGGAGACATTGGGAATCTTACCCTACCTGACAGTATGTACACTCTTGTTAAGACAAATAAAATAAGGTACTCTAAACAGTGGTTTGTATGGGGGAAGACATATTACAGAATAAGTTTTGAGGTACGCATCTGTATAATGTTACTGCTGGTTTCCAAGAAAGACCTAAATATCTGTTTATATTTTCTTAAGTAATTTTTTAAAATCTGTACTCTCTATTCAGATATCTTTAATAAGTACCAGTACTACTAAAAAGTAAAGGATTTTTCATGCTTTTACATGCAAAGGTCTCTAGCAATGTGCTGATTTTTTTTCAGTTTACTCCAGATTCATGTTCAATGTTTTGGGGCAACAATTCAGAATTCCTGAGCTGACGCCTGTCTGATCATTGGTCTGTTTGTAAAAGGTAACTGCCTTTGCATCGTGTGTTCTGTTTCATTTTCTTTCTCTCTTTTTCTATGTCTCCTTAGCTTATTAAACAAGTTTATCTCAGCCCATGAGCTTTCTTGCTTTTACTCTTCTTTTCCTCTTCCCCCATCCTACTGGGGGTGAAGAAAGTGAGGTAAGTGGTGCTGGTGCTTAGCTGCTTACCAGGGTTAGCCTACAGTGCTAAGGTAATGCACCAAGAATCTTTAAAAAAGAAAAATCTATGTTGATAATTAAACAGAATTTTTCAAGGATGTTGGCAGGGTTGTGGGTTTTTTTTACATTTTACCAAACCCACCATATGTGAATGTGAAATATTCCCTTGTAGTAGCAAATAACAACTGCCTGTTCCCTTGAAAATAACTCAAGAGAGGGAAAACACGACCCTTATTAAATTTCTTCACTCGGAGAATGGTCAATCATTGGAACAGTCTCCCCAAGAAAGGGGTCACAGCCCCAAGCCTGTCAGAGCTCAGAGGTCCTCTCAACACTCCTCCCAGTCATATGGTTTAGTTTTAGTTAGTCTTTTGAGAAGCAGGGTGTTGGATTTGATGACCCTTGTTCTCTGATTCTATGAACCACCAAATGGTTATGTATGAGCATCAGAGCAGTATTCATTGAGGGGACTGCTAATAGCACATCTGATGGCTCTTCACACTGTGAGCCACACAATTTATCTGTCCTCTCTGATTACATGGAAGGAAACACAGTAAGCAGAGAAACAATTCAATAGGCAGTATTCAATGTTAATCTGCACTCACAGTGAAGTGTTGCAAGATTTTCTGTTTCAGGCAATGCTTTTCTCATCATTTAGGCAACTCAACTTGCCAAGCATCTCTGCAGCATAGAATGGTATCTTCACTGTGAAAAAGAAAACAGAGAAAACAAGTGATGCAAAGGCAGTAACCTTGCATGGACAGAGCTCATCATTCTCTCACCAGTACAGAACTTAAGTATGTGTTTCTTAGGTCCTGTTTATGACAAAACACTCCTCAGTTTGTCCCTTTGCCTCATCCAAGGACCAATGTACTGTCTGATGTACAGTGTTACCTGAAGCTGCTGGAACTGGCTGAGTTCAATGAAAAAAAGGCAGCTCGTCCTTCACTTCAGATTCACTTCACTGTTATTTATTTTCTTACCCTGGGTGACAGACCCAGAAAAAGAAAACAGAAAGCATTTCCATGCCCTATGGGTAGCCTTTTCGCCCAAAGAAAGGTCTTTCTGAAGCCACTGAGCTACCTCACCCACTACCACGTCTGGTTTTGACATGCTCTCACCTTTTTCACCAAAGCTAACCTGACAGATGGGATGAAAACCAAGCCCAGAGGCTGGCCAAGACAAAACCAGACATCTGACGTGTTTTGTCGGATGGCTTCTGCTTTGACCCTTTAGGGTAAGTTTCTGCAAAACCTTCTAGCATCTGATTAAAAAAAGGCTGACTTCTTAAACTGAGCTTTGAAATGTGAATGAACCTTCACCTCTAAAATCATCATGGAAGTACAACATTCATGAGGGGAAGGACTTCAGACACAGAAAACCAGATGCAATATGAAATGTTAAGGGTGAAACAAAGGTAGGTATTACTCTGCCTTCTCACAGTTGAAACTGCTAGTGAGTACATTTTAAACACAGAGCTCTACCACATATTCTTATCCCCCTATTATCATAGACCTGGGCTATTAATGATGTTGCTGTTTCTCAAGTCACACAAACTTTTTCGGCTTTCAGAAAAGAATCATAATTAAAATCTATGCTCTCTATTAAGTGTTTGTGCTAAATGCAGCTGATGGTACCTAGAAGGGAAAAAATATTCCTTTTGCTCTTCAGCATCACTGACTTCGAAGTCATTTGCCTCAGTAGTGTATGTGCCAAGATCAACTTTCCCTAACATTTTATTTCCCTAACAGTCTGAGAACTCATTTTTCACTTTGCATTTGTCAAGCCAAAGTCCAAACAACAGGAAATTAATTCTGAAGATATAAATGCTCTGAAAAGAGATACCAGAGTTACAACAAGAACCTCATTGCTTACTCAGAGAACTGAGTAGCCAACAATCAGTTGATACTGTGTTGTCCGTTTGGGACCCTTATGTTAAGGTAATAGAGAAAGGGGCATAATGTGAGTGCAAGCTAATTGTCCAAGGACACAAAAGCAGAAGTTTTGAGATAGTGTCTGGAAGCTTTCTGTCGAGTACTATGCTTCAGTTACTACCCCATCCTGCTATCACTATATACCTCTTGAATTCCAGGGTAACATATTTCAATACCTTAAACCACAAAATGTCAGGATAATAACATTACAATTATAAAATATTAAAAGAGCTGAAGTCAAGCAAGTGATTTGACTGCACTCATGGCTATGGTCCCTTGTTGCAGTATCACTTTTTGCGGTCAAAGAGGTCAAAGATCCTCTGGTGAAAAAGTTTTGCAATTCAAGCAGCTAGAAAGGCAGCTTCCATTTTGTTCTGCTACATAGAGCCTCTGTCCTTCATTCCCTCAGTTCTGTATTTACAGGGCAGATTATGATTTCACAATCCAGACTTCTCAGAAGAAAAATAACACTGTAGGACTATGATCGTGATATGAGATTCATAATCTCATAACCATGATGAGTGTCAAGGGTGCTTAAATGACCATCATAATTATACTGTATGGTTGTTTAAAAGTTCACTAGAGAAGTGGTTTGGGTTGTTAAAGAACTCAGATGAAATGGAATGAGTCTGTAATCCACACTGGAACTATAATGTGACAGTGACTTAAAAGGAGAAAAATACGTAGATGGCTCTAACTTTTTTTCTTACTTCTTTCTTGAGTAATTGTGTTGCAGGGTTTCTATACCCTTATCTGTTTACAGAAATATTGAGTATGCATTACACATTAAAATAAATAATTCCACCATATCTTTGTACTCCAAAATTTGCAGTTAATTAAACTAATTTGTCAGTTTTTGTAAGTTGGAAACTCTTCCTGTCATCCTCTCCAATCACTACTTACTTAAATTTCATCCTTGGCTAGTTTCATGATAATGTTCATCTGCTCTAGAGGATTGGAAATGAGAGTAATACACTGCCATACCATTTAATTTCTTTCTTAAAGCTGGAAAAAAGCAAAGCATCAACTGGCCAGCTAGATAACACAATTTCCCATGTAATTTATTTGCTTACGATAGCTGGGGGCTAATTTAATTCCTGAGCTACTTATTTAATGGTTCTGAGAGGGATTCCCTACAGTTAAGAATGAACTGTATATAAAGTTTCTATGAAAACTGTATGAAAATTTTCTCATATTCTAGCTGAATATATATATTACCGCAGCACATATTTAACATATTTCATAATGTGAAGATAATTCTCTGCTATTTGTGTACATTGTTTTTGTAGCATTTATATGACCATATTTATATAAAAATGGATATTTACTATCAAATGCCTATTTTTAAAATATACAGGTGTTTTGTTGTTTTTCAAATGGTTCCATCAGTCTTACTTCTGTTTTCTTTTTCAGCTGCTCCTGAAAAGTCTAGTAAGGAATGAATACAGATTAACCTAAGTTATATAAAGAAATTTTTACATTTACATTCATGCTCATACATGTTATTTGTTCCAGCACCACTTTTGTGGGATATAGAGCATGTTCTTCTGGATTTGACACCCTAGGAAAATTAAGGGTCATATTGAACATAGTGTACCTAAAGCTTTGGACTATAAGAAGGATCCAGACTCTCCAGACCTGTGAAAATTCTGAGGAAGATTTGTCTGTAGACAGAGTATGGAGGTTTGTTCAGATGCTCTCTCTGGGAGAGAGCACTAATCCTGCAGGACACTGAACCTTGTAAAATTTCAAGTAAATGCACCATTTTTATCACGCTACTTCTTTTTCTACAGCATTCCCTTCTGTGTACTAAGTGTATCTTAAATACAGAGGGAAACCATCGAGATCCTTGCACGTTGTTTGAATGTAAGCTTGCTAGCTTTGGTACCAACAGCGGAGACATGTGCCAAGCATTTGCCATTGTTCACACGTTCTTAGCACGTGTTTTTGCTTATATTAGATCTGTCTGGCAAAGCAAAGGAGGAAGACTAAGCTCAAGAGAAAGAGATGTCAAGACGTGTTCCGCAGCATATAGCATGCGTGAAAAAAAACTTTTCTGTTGATACGGAAGGAAACAGGAAAGACAGCGAAATATAAAGGATTTCACATACCTAATAGCAGCAGCTGATGTAGATATAAACACTAATAATTCTGCAGTAGAACTGGAAAAGCTGGACTTCCTAATCTGATATCAGAAGCATGTTTTAATTGTCTTCTGCAATGTCTTTAGATCACTGCTGTTCCTTTGCCTGTAAGAACCTTTGCTCTGAGTTTTTGTCTCTCTCACTCTCTTATTTTTCTGGAGAAGTTAAGCTGGTCATTTTGTATGTGACCAATATCATCCCAGCTGAAGTGGATCTGAGGTACTTCCTCTCTGGGCATCCACCTGAGAATTGTAGTCTTGATCCTGTTTTCACCTAGCAGTTGTATGATAATAGCAATTAGCAATAGCTGGTACCATCTTAATAAGAGGGGGTTTTCTGTTTGGGTTTTTTTTTGAGGGGGGGAGGGGGATTGTATTTTGTTCTGGTTGGTTTGTTGGTTGTCTGGGGTTTTTTGTTTCCAGAGAAAGTACTTTACCTTAGACCTAAATCAAATTTCTATTGCAATGATGTTTTTTTTTAGGGTGCATGTGGACACCATTGTAGCCTCTCTTCTGGAATTCATCTTGCTACTATCCTGGTATACATAAATACATCTGTATTTTGTGTGTTTTCCGCTCCTCCAAGCATCTGACTAGGTATTACCTCTCTATTTGGTGGGAAGACTTCTCATCAGTGACATTACGTAGTAGAAAACTTAGAAATTTTCCTTACAGTATTTTGTCATCCAAACCAAATAATTAATTTTCACTGTCCAAAATCATTGGCAGCTGACTGAGTCTGGATGGGATGGAGCTGGTTTTCTTCATTGGAATTTTTATGTCACTCTGGTTTGGATTTGGGGCTAAACCAATGTTGATAACACACCAATATTTTGTCAGTTGCATATCAGTGCTTACACTGCTTTGGGTTTTTCTTTTTTTTTTCCACTCTGCCCAGCCCAGTGCAAGTCAGCAAGAATTTTGGACGGAGAACAGCCAGGACAGCTGACCCAAACTGACCAGAGGGGTATTCCATAACAAATGACATTGTAGTCAGCAATAAAATCTGGGGAAAATTATGGAGAAATGCAGACATTAATGATTGTGGTGTTTGTTTTCCCAAGTAACCATTATGATATGCTGAGACACTACATGCCAGGAAGAGGCTAAACGTCTGCCAGTCAACGAGAAGAAAAAATTCATATTTTGCTTTGCTTACATGCTCAGCTTTGCTTCACCTACTCAGCTGCCATACTCTGAAACCATGTCTTTTTGCTTTTGCTCTTCCTGTTCTCTCTCCTAAGCCATCAGGATCAGAGAAATGAGCAAGAGAATGTACTGGTGCCCTGCTGGCCAGGGTGAACCCACTGCAAAAGTGGAGAACTTCCAGATTTCTGCAACCAGGATCATATTACCTACTGAACTGTGTCTCATATTACCATTTTGCCAGTGAGATGTGCAGTATTTTATAGCAGTATGTTAACTTTTGTCATATAGCTCAGAGATTACAACTGATAGGACAAAAAAAAAATTGCGTCCTTTATGGCTAACATAACACAGCAGTTTTCAGTATAAACACACACTTGCCACTCAACAACATTAGGTAACTGGTAATGGTTAAGTTAGTGGTTTGCTTGTGAAAAACAAAAGCTTGTTGGCTTTATCTTTTGAATCACAACACTCCTGTATTTGTCATTAGACAACAGGGAGGGTACTTCCCCACTCAGATTAATATCTTAATATTTTACCTAACCCAGGGTGAGAATTTGGCCACCATGAAGAGTAACTAGAAAAACTGGTTGGAGATGAGCAATCACCAAATCAATGATTGATGAAGTCTGTTTTATGGCCGTCAGGTATACTTAAATTATCCTGAAGACTCCGATAACATGAAAAAGTGACAAATGTGAGTGACTTGTTCTTTTTTGTAGATTTGTATTTATTATGTCTCTATATCACACTAAGCTTTCCTAGTGCATTCATCTGAACCCAATGAATATGAATTGTGCACAGCCCCACATGTGTTTTAAAGATCAAATCCCATTGTACCAAAGAATCATCTAAATAATAGCATATGATTTGTTTCTACTCAGAATAAATAGAATAGGGACTTAAAAAGAATTAATTTGAATTAACAGTTAAAAAAAGAACAATACTTTTTTTTTCTTATTAGCATATCACCAGCTCAAAAGCTATTTTCTTTACTGTTATACAGAAAAGTTATGCATCTGTAATTTGAGTAAACTATTATCTAATTAAACAATTTAGATTGAACATGTTCATGTAAAGGACTGTAAAAAAAGACTATTACAAAGAGACTTGAAGAGGATAATTACAAATGGAGAATGTTGGATCCATATAAAATACTTACATTCTTTAATTACTGAAAACACATCTAAACAAAGAATTGAGAGTATCTTATTTATGCTCAGTGAATGTCTCTTCAGAGCCCTGAAAAATATTAATTTGATCATGTATTTGTTAGATGCCGCTTAATAACTTTTAAAGCCCGTTAACTTTAAGGGAAAAAAGGAAAAGGATCCTTGCCTTGCCTTCCTTTCCCTTCCCTTTTTTCCATAAAAGTTAATAGAATGGGAAGGGAAGGGAAGGGAAGGGAAGGGAAGGGAAGGGAAGGGAAGGGAAGGGAAGGGAAGGGAAGGGAAGGGAAGGGAAGGGAAGGGAAGGGAAGGGAAGGGAAGGGAAGGGAAGGGAAGGGAAGGGAAGGGAAGGGAAGGGAAGGGAAGGGAAGGGAAGGGAAGGGAAGGGAAGGGAAGGGAAGGGAAGGGAAGGGAAGGGAAGGGAAGGGAAGGGAAGGGAAGGGAAGGGAAGGGAAGGGAAGGGAAGGGAAGGGAAGGGAAGGGAAGGGGATCACCTTGATTTGTGCTTCCTTTTGTTAACATGCTAGAAACATTCATGTCCATCTTACAAGGCTTAGAAAGCATTTGCTTCATTCCTCCAAAGAGATTTGCAAGAAGTATGGGGAAAAGTAGTATTTCATGCACTGCTTTTCAAAAGGAAAAAATAGAAAAGATTAATTACTTTTAAGTTTCAGTTGTATCTGTCTGTTTGGTCAAAAGCATCCATTAGATGGAAAGTAAAAAAGACATTAAATCTTTCCTTTTTATTTTTTAAACCTATTCTTCATCAGCCTGAAGCACAGCTGAACTAGAGGTATATTTCTGAGAAATCACAGTGCAAAAGAAGCACAGTGGTCTGAGAAAGAGTACATGAAAGATTCCTGTGATCACACCATTCAGATACTCAGCCAAATATACAAATGTTACAAAGCACCCAGGTCAAGGCCAACTCTTAAGCTGCAAAAGAAACTGAAAGACATATTGAAAAGTCAAACCCATGAATATTGCAATCTGTTTTGTACCCTGGTATGATTTCAGGATATTAAGAATTAAGCCTTTCCTGGTAGACAGAAACTAAAATGGGAACTATATGTGTAAATGGGAGAATTCTGCATAACTGTGCAAGATTTATTGCATTCCAAGTGAAAGTATCTTGACTTAGGACAGTTTTGGTTTATATCTCCTTTTCATGTTTCATTACATACATGTTATTTCCAACTACTATATTTCACATTTAAGGTGAAGAGTGGTTGTGGACTCTGGGGTTTCTGAAAAAAGCAGTACTGAACACTAATAAGATTTGTGTAGCTGTGAGAAAGACTTTCAAAGAAATAATAGCTCTGGGTTAACTAACTAGCGTATTGAACCTGCTGAACCTGGGTTATAAAGGACAAGCAGTTTGTCTTGATGCTCAAATAATTCTGTATAGACACACTGAATAGATTGACTGGGACCAGAAGGTGAAGTCGATGTTACACAGCATATTGTACTTGGGAAAAATCAACACCTGCATTCCTGAACAAGATGAACAAAATCAGGGAAAACTCTTGAAATTGACAAACCTTCTTATAACTTAACTACAGAAAAAGAAGGTAGAAAAATATAAGAAATTGCTTTTACAGTTATTTCTCAACTATCATAACTTGTAGGACCTGAAATAAAAGAGAGCCTACTACCTGTAATTGAGAAGGCATGTGACTTTCATCCTTATATATAATCCATTTTACTCAGCTACCTTTAAAATTCTTCAGTTCCATGTTACCTTATTTACATCACTTTGGTAGTTGTCAGACACATTTTACCCCACAGAGATTCTCTTCTCCCTTAACAAATGCAGGATATTGAAAATTGAGTCAATCTTTAAGGCAACTGTGTTGTGATACGACACTATATGGGGTAGTGAACAAAGGCTCAGGATGACTCAGGTGTGCCTTCATTTGATGGCAGCATACTGTTTTCACCTGCTCAATTATCCAGGACTCAAGGGGAAGGCACTGCAACTCCATAATTGGTAGAATTTATGGCAACTTCTTTTCCCTTTGAGGAAAGTTGCCCTTTGGGACTCTGACTGAAACACTCTTTAGAAGCAGCAGCAGCACACCCCAATATATTCATGTCTCATTCTAATTCTGGAAACCATAGATACAATGTGTATTCTTAATAGATTAGACAAATCTTCTTCCTAGGAGTTTCAATAACTTACTAAAAAGAATTTTCACTAGGCAGTTGGTAATTTCAGCTACCAAACTATTCTCTATTCCTGGAACATAGCTTTCACCAGCTGCCACAGCTGGACCTAAAGAAGTTCTATTAACACATTGTAAACTAAAATCTTCCACTGCAGTTTTCACAAGAAAAATCACAGAACCTGTCTGAATATGAGAAGTATGAATGTCCTTTCTAGCAAACCCAGGAAATATTCAGTGCTGCTATAGGCAGTCTGAGAAGGAGAAATTCTAAATGATGAAGAATAGCTGAGATATGAGCAGACAGACTGGAGTGGGATAAAGGACCAAGAGTCACACACTTAGAAGATCAGATGACTGAAATAGACAAGTTTTATGTAATTTCATAGAAGCAGATTGTCAAAGAGACTTTCTTCAGCCTGACCTGAAGAAAATAAATTAAAATATGAGGTGGGTTTTGCCAACCAACCTGTGATCACTGGTATCACCATGCAGGTTTACCAGATGTGTTACATAAGATATGACTACAGATGCTGTGATAGTGTTCTGCAGACATATCCAGAAACGAGGTTTTGCCTGATTCCCAGATGAACCTCTTCGCTTACACCCACTGTCATTCAAGTAACTTTCAGTATTTCACCTCAGGTACATAAAGAAAGTTTAGACTGGCAAACTGGGACTGAAGTGTTCGGTAATACAGATTTTACATATAGTATGTGATGGATTTGAGTGGTTTTCTGTGTATAAGAATACCCTGCTTGCTCTCTGCTCAGGGAAATATCAACATGCCTTGGACCATTTTTACAGGCAGTGTTTGCCAAAAGTAAATTTTAATCTAAAGTTCTCTGTCTCTTTTCCAAGGTCCAGGTCTCCCCAGACTGCATCTAAATTTTTCTTCTTCTCTTCTAGTGTTATTTCCCAGTAACGTCCTGTCTTGGACTGCATCTCCCTAGATCTCAGGCTAACCTCATCTTCCAACAAAACTGAGTAGCTTGATTTCCCCATGTTCATTTCCATTTTGCTGAGCCTGCTATGGAGATCATGAAACAAACTGCCGACTCTGCCCAAACTGGCCTTTGCAGAAAAAAAGTCCCTCCAGTTTTGCTCTCAATAACAGTTACCACAAATAAACACCCTTCATAGGTGGGGCTTTTTCTGTTTTCTTTAATTGTTTTTTACTCAGGGTTTTCAGCTGTAAAGGGGCAGGATTCCTACAGCTTCCCTAACAACAGTCCTGTTGACATTTGGTATCACACACACCTCAGTTCCAGACAATCTGCCCCCAAAAAATCTGTCTTTTGGACTACAAAGAATGTTAACACTAACAGCAAGGTGTAAATCATGCAGTCTATGAAACCAGCCCTCAAAACCTTGTCACTTCTTAGGAAAACAGTGCAGAGAGGGAGCTAAAGCAAACTCAGTACTCTGTACTCAGTTGAATCTGAGAAACCTCCTGCTAGTGAAGAGTGGATCTGAGTGCTACTGGGGGAGGCTCCTGACTGAGCAGGTGGTATAATAGAGCCTGTATCTCCTGTTCCATTGCAGGGACCCACAGACTGCTCTGACTTGGATCAGCTGGTTTTTTTTGCAATTTCTTTAGGCCACCTGCTGTCTGTACTAATTTCATAGGAAAGGTGGGGCAAAAATACTGTACCTTAGTTGGAGTAGGAAAGGCTCAGAGACTAATACAATTAATAGTTAGATTATGCGTGCACTATTTTTTTTTTTTCTAGGCATTAAATACAATAAATGCAGAGTTTACAAATCATCAAGTTTAATGTACTATAAACAATAAGTATTTATGATCCTCCAGGGAAGACTCCCTCAGTGTATTCCTTCCAAATATTCTTTAAGCTTAGTAGAAAAACTGAGCATCTCTCCCCCCATGCTATTTTTCTGCTTTCTTAGTAATGCGTGGATGGCTGGTAATGACACTGGAGGAAATCTTGCTCCCAGATTAGCACTGCAGGAGTGCCTATCTGCAATGCAGATCCCTGCTGCTTTCAATATATGATTTCCACAGATGTCAGTAATCTTAGAAAAAGTACGGAAAAAGCAAAAAGGAACAACATGCTTTGCCCAATCAGGTGCCACTTTATATCTAAGGATCTCAAATGTTTTAAAAGTCTTAATCTCCTAAATTGATTACGTGAATATGAACTCACAATAAGAAAACCATGCTTGCATTACATATCACATAACAGTGAGACTGAAGAGCATATAACACAGAAATAGCTCAGCTGATGAGGGCTAATTCATTAAAGCATGGTAACTCCTACACTTCTAGGAATATTCACATGCCCAGGTTTAATTCTGCTCCCAGGTTTAATTCACATTCCCAGGTTTAATTCTAGAGGTTTAATTCTGCTCCCAGTTCTATAAACTCTGCAGGCTGGTTACTTCATCTTCTTGGCTTGGTTTATCATTACCCCAGTCTCCAGGGCTTTACAAATCTTACCTCCTTAGATTGCAAATATATCACGGCACAGGTGGGGTTAAGACTGTAGGCTGTTTTTTAAAGACAGCACAGTAAACCCAGATCTACTTGGAGCTTTTATTACATAAACTATAATTTCATTTTCTCTTCCTCTAAGACAAGGGACAGAAAGATTAAGAGAAAACAAATCTAAGGTAATCCTAACAGCAAAACTGACTTTCATTTTTATGTGCTGTCCTTCCATTAATATGTCCTGAAGCCTCAACTTTAACCTGTTGTTTTCCATCTCTAAAGGGACTTGACGGTAGGTTTGTTCGCAGTTAAAGAAAAATCATCCAGGGGGTTATTTATGATTGTTTTTTAAATCACCATTGTCTAGAGTTAAATACTAAGTTCCATGCTAGGACATGGTAATAAAAGTAATAAGTCCATACTGATTTAGACTCCTCTTCATTGCTCAGCACTGTTTTCTCTATTCAGAAAGCGAAACCAGGAAGGACACTGAGGTATTTATCCTTCCTACCAGCCAGGCAGGTCACCCACAATATCACAATTACACAGCAACACTGGTAATAATGCTGTCTTCCATGAAGCAAAAACAAAAATTATATGTGCTTTCACAGGTGCCACCAGTTTCCCACAGTTTCATAGAATATGGCCAGAAGGGAAGAGTTTCACCTTTATTTCTTATAATGCAGGGCACAGAATTAATTAAAGTACTAGCTGGAGCATGTCTGTTACCAACACAACCAATTCTGGTAAAAAATTGCCGCAGACAATACTTATGCCCTAAAATGATAAAATGGTGAATTTTAAAAGAAATGAAGACTGCTACTTGCATGACTAGCTACTTAAAGGAGGCCTGTTTTGAGACCTAAAATGCTAGAAGCAGTTTCTATTTATTTTAGGGAGTTCTGTCTTAAGCAAAACTGTTAAGATACAGGAAATACCTATTTGTTGTGGGAAAGCACAATGCAATAGCAAAAGAAAGCTTTGTGATAATGGTAATAATTATAAAGTTCTTACAAATTTGTCCTCATTTGAGCTAGGATAGAACAAATTTTCTTTCTAGTAACTTTACTTTTCAGCCAGCTCCCTTCTGAGTAGCAGCATTTTCTGAAATTAACAGCATGTTTCTCAGTCAGTGCATGCTTCTAGTACTGATAACTCAATGTTTATAGTTACTGCTGGAGAACTCTATGCAGAACCAAGGCCACTGCTCAGTTGAGAAACATTTTATGCTCTGGAAACAAAATGGGGTCACACCTGTAGCCCTCCTCTGGGAAGGAGAGGACATCACAGGTGACCAAAACTGACTAAACCATATATTCCATCCCATACACATCATACTCTGTATAAATTTGATGGATTATGAGAGTTCATTGTCCTTTGAGTTCTTTGTCCATGGCCAGCGTCCTGAGAGAATTCTGTCGGTTTGTTTTCCTTTATTCCTAATCTGTGAATTCATTAAAACATCTGCCACTGACTCCAGGAGCCCAGACTTTCCCAGGACTACTCGGGGGGTGGGAGAGAAATGGTGGTATTGTATATATTTATACGTATTTCATTATTTTCCTTTCCATCACTACTGTTTCATTACAGCTGTGTAGTTTAGTTTCCAGCCCGTAAGCCTCTCTCCCTTATTCTCTCTCCTCTCGCTTCAGGAGAAAGGAGAGGGGTTAATAGAGAGTATATGTTATTCTTTTAATTGCTGGCCCAGCATTAAACTGTGACAAAACTAATGAACAAGTTATATTTATGTTGTGTTTCTAGAAGACATACCCAAAGACCCCTTTTCAGTATGTGAGAACGACAAAGGGGATCATGATGGGATTTCTTGGGTTGGGGCAGGGATGCAGGGTGAGACTATGTTTGCCTTGCCAGATGGGGGTCCTCCATGTCTGCAAGGGCTGCAGGGGCCCTGAGAGTCAGAGGAGAAAGGAACAAAAAAGAGCAAGAAATAGTGAAAGAAACACCAAGGGCAGAGAACAATGGGAGCTGGGAGGTGCCGTGTGGTTGAACAGGTATTTCTCCATGGTTCATGGACAGCTCACACTGAACTGGGCTTATCCTGGAACTGGGCCTGAGGGGAGAGCCCTCATTAGAGAAAGGGAAAAGTGTGAGAAGGAAAGAGCAGCAGAGGGGAGTTGTTATGGACTGACCACAGACCCCCAAGTCCCAGCGTCCTCTACTATTCAGTGCTGGGAGTAGCGGGGTCAGCAGTAAAGAGTGATGTTGAGCCTGGGAAAATGAGGGGAAGCTGTTTTCCGTTTGTCATTACTTAAATCTATATTAATTTGCAATAAATTAAATTTATCTTCCCTAACTCAAGCCTGTTTTGACTATGGTCAAAATGTATAAATTGTTTTTATGTCTCTATCTCAACCCAAAGTATTTTTCATTGTATTTTTCCCCTTGTCTTGTTAAGGCAGCTAAGTTACTCAGCAGCTTGGTGGGCATTTGGCTGGGGTCAACCCACCACAATATGCCATAGGAATGGAGGACAGCAGAGCTTTAGGGATACTTTAGACATGGAAGCATTAAAAAGGTAGGAAACAGGAAGACAATAATTGCACGTGAACCTGCTTATGCATGGAAGATGGAGTCTTACCAGTGGATAAGCACAACACAGATGCTTGATCACTCCCTGTCCATCTACAGTGGGATGGGAGAGAGACAAGAAGAGTAAAACCAGGAAATTCAGAAACTGATTAAGATAATCTAATAATCAAAGGAAAGTTGAAGAGAAAAAAAAAAAAACAACAAAAAACAAAAAAAAAAAAACCAAGAAAACCCAAAAAATCAAAAACACACACACACAAAAAAAAAAAAAAAAAAAAAAAAAAAAAAGAGAGAGAAAAACAATCAAACAGAAACAATAAAAGAAGTGATTCAAATGCCCAGCAAGTCTCCGAGCAAAGTCTCCCTCACCAAAGAAAACCTGCTTTCTGTTTTTATTGCTAAGCAAGACATATAGAAAGGGCTACCCCTTTAGTCGGTTTGCCTCAATATCCTGGCTGTGCCCATACACAAATTCTTGACCAACTTCAACCTACTTCGTTAGGTTGTACAGGGAGAAAAAAGAGAAAGTTCTAATGCTGTTCAAATACTTCTGAGCAATAGCCATAATACTGGTGTGTTACCAATATTTTTTAGTGACATATCCAAAACACAGCACCATTCAGGCTGCTATGGAGAAAACAAATGTCACCCCAGCCAACTGCAGTACATTATAGCAGTCTTCATATAAAACAATACATCAGAGGAGCAGGTGACCCTGCTGCTGGTGACCCAGTTGGAGGCCTGTAACCCCCAGGGCTGTACCCCAGGGGTCAATACTCAGTCTGGTCTTGTTCAACATGTTCATAAACCACCTGGATGAGAGGACAGAGTGTATCCTCAGCAAGTTCACTGAGAATACAAAGCTGGGAGGGGTGGCTGACACTCTGGAGGGCTGTGCTGCCATCCAGCAGGATGGACAGGATGGAGGGCTGAGCAGAGAAGAAACTGATGAGGTTCAGTAAGAGTAGTGCCCTGCCCCTTATTAGAAAGAACACCAGGCACTATTATGGTTTTTACTTCTGGAAACCAGTTCAGAGGAGAAGTATCTGGTGTTCCGTTAGATTGTAAGTTATCCATGAGCCAGCAGTGTGCCCTTGCTGCCAGGAAGGCCAATGGAATCCCAGGCTGCATAAAGAAGAGTGTGGCCAGAAGGTCAAGGGAAGTCATTCTCCCCCTCTACTGTGCTCTGGTGAGGCCACAGCTGGAATAATATTTCTAGTTCTGTGCTCCCCAGTTCAAGAGATATAGGGAAGTACTGGGGAGAGTCCAGAGGAGGGCAAAAAAGATGATTGAGGGATTGGAGCATCTCTCTTATGAAGAAATGTTGAAGGGAGACTTTGTTAGTGTCTACAAGTATCTAAAGGGTGAGTGCAAGAAAGATGGAGTCAGACTCTTCTCAGTAGTTCCCAGTGACAAGATGAGGGGCAACAGGCACAAGCTGGAACACAGAAAGTTACAATTACACATAATAAAAAACTTTTTTACTATGAGGTTGGCAAAGCACTGAAACAGGATGCCCTTCTCTAGAGATATTCAAAACCTGCCTGGATGTTCTGTGTAATGCTCTAGGTGATCCTGTTCTAGTGGGAGAGTTGGACTAGATGATCTCTAGATGTCTTCCAACTCTGGTAATTCTGTGATTCTGTGAAATACATGCGGCATCACCTATAAAGAAATAACTTTACACAAAAATTTAGATCTTTAATCTTGTTGGCCTGGATTAATATGTATGCAAACAAAGTATTAAAATATTCCTCAAGACAATGTAGATATTGCTCTGTTTTATATTTTATTAGATTCCATTAAATCAGGTTTTTAGGTTGCAATAATTTATGGATTGTATATATAATGCTACACTATCTGTAACCCAAGCAGGGCATACAGCAGTAAAACAGCAGCTAATTGTGACAGTAGCTATGTTTCACAGTACACTAGAAGCATATTCACACTGAATGACCTGTTATTGCCAAAAGGAGAGAACAAGAAAAAAAACATCTTGAATATGCAGAAGAGCAGCACTACACTGACCAAGAAGAGACTATCAAGGAAATTGAAAACAGGATGGCGATGGGAAACAAAAGAGATTTGGAGATTCATGACAGGCACAAAGCACCCAGTCCCTTCAGAAGCATCTCTTTCTTCTTAGAGCAATTGATGTTTTGAATAAAGAGACTGGAGCAAAAGAAGCACTCAGAAAAATCTCCTAACTGGATAGAAAAACACCAAGCAACATTGTTGCCTAGTCCATCTGAAGAGAGCACACGGTAGGCATAGTTCGATTGCTTTCTATTTCTTGCTTAGAATAAATGTGACTTGAAGAAGAAATCTGGGTCAGTGTGGGCACATCCATCTCCTTCCAACAGGCTCTCCACAGCCCAGCACAGGTTTCTGTATTGTGAGGCAAATGAGTCAGACTCTCAGTTAAAGCTTCCACCTTATCAGCCCCATCCTGTGGTTTATCCGTGGAAACTGGAGAATTTCATCCCAGAACAAAATCTTGCCCAGTTGCTGAAAAGGCAAAGGTAGACGACACAAGCTCTGCCATAGGAACGATAGCTTTCATTGATTAATTCTAAGTGAATATTAGGACCCATTAACTTCATATGCTGTTCACATGCTTTTCACTAAAATATAGGAAACACAGGATCTGATCAGTTAATTCACCTAAAGACTTGCAGGAAGTAGAAACAGGTAATTTCAACACTAATAAATTAAATTTGGTGTAGATTAACCCGTGACCCCCACCAAGATATTTATTTACATGTACCTGTTCTTTGAAACTGATAAGCTCATTTTGGAATAGATAGAAAAGTGTATTACTTGTCTTTATTTTCTGATTACTACATTTTCAAATTGTGTTAAACATCATAATGAGATAGCAAATCAGCATCAGTAGGAAAATGGAGTGAGACTGAGTTTTTATGATGTTTTTCACAGATATTTTTTTTCCTCTCTTCTTCTTTACAATCAGTTTCCAAGATAATTGTGCCTCCCTTCACTGAAAATGATGACTGTACTTACGTATTGCCCTGTAGAAAGTGAAACTGCATGCCTCAGTGAATTCTATCATCATTTCACCCCCTAATGAGAGATTGTTTGCAGGCAGATGAAATTAAATTGTAAGCTCTATTGACTTCAACAACAGGTGCCATTTGTGAAAACCCAAAGGGAACTATTGAATTGTCAAAAAGATTTAACTCTTCCTGACACAGAGGCATCAGATAACATCTTCTTGATTCCAGCACCTCATATAGTTCCAGCAAATGCAGTATATGATCTAGTCTGTAACATCACTGGCAAGATGACTAGAAAAGCTGAATTAACTGCAAATGAAACAGCTATACTACCTGAGTTTTGATTTGTATTAAATACACATAAATAAAATGAAAAAGAAAGGGAGAAATTAATCTGAAAAAAATTATCTGGAAAGCAGTAAGAATTTAAGGAAGTTTCCATTGAAAAAAAATAATCTCCATGGTTAAAATGAACTCAGAAGTGTACTTAGCAAAATTTAGTAGGAAGAGTTTCAGTTACAAGTGTTGCACACTTTACCCATCGCCTTAGGCTGTGAAAGGTTGCCAATTATTTGATCTGCATATGAAATTACTTTGAGATGATCACTGATAAGCTATGCAAAAGACATATGTGAAAGAGCAGGCCTTCACCTTTTTCAAACAATTATGACACAGTTGTGATCTCACAGACTAAATATTAGCTCAATGTCTGTTTTTTGTACAAGTCCAAAACACTGGTGACTTTAGTTCCAAGCAGAAAGAATGTCCAAATCCCCCATGTTAAACCAAGTAAGAGCTGGTACCCTTTGAGTGACTTCCTTAATATTGTTTCTTTCCCTGACATAAGAATTCTGTTCTTGTCAGATAGAGAGTCAATCACCACTATCTAGCAAGAGAATCCTCTCTGTTTCTGGCTATAATTTGATATTTCAGTGATGTGAAGAACAATTAAATACTTAAGCATTACATAACTTCAAAAGTCTCTTTTGAGATTAAAAATATGCAAATGATAATGTCTAATATGGTTATGGTAAAATTCTTTAATTCTGACTTGAAAGCAAAGAGATTTCCAGACAGCATGATATATTTGATCCAATGAAATAATCAAACCAACTTTGTATCACTTTGGTGGCAATTTATCTTCTCTGCCTGAAGCAGAAAGATATTCCTGCTGCAATAATGGATTTATGTAGTTTCTCCCATATCTGTTTCTTTCAGTTTAAGTATTCAAAAATGTGAAGTCCTTTAGTGGGTAATAGCTTCAGGCATGTAACAGATAGGAGACTTCCAGGAGATGAAGGTTAGAACATTCCCTTGTTGAATATGGTTACAGGGCTCCAAGTCAGCACTCTTGCTCTGCTCACAGGCCCTTACATTCTCTCCCTCATTATAATGGTGGGAAAAGGGAAAGAAAGGCTCTGGAAACTAGTTGTCTGCAATTGCAGAAGTGCCACAGAATGCAGGTTTAAATAGCCAGCCAGCAGTTTCTCAGCATTTAACACCCAGGTTTGCAGTAGCAGCAGCAGAAGCAAAATCCATGTGCCTGCTGCCACTGGATCTGTGCAGGCTCCTGCCCCGAGTCCTCACCAACACCACACCCATCACAAGCACTGCCTGATGCCTTCTGGGCACAGTGACCACCACCTCAAGGCAGGGAGTAGCAAGCAAGTCATGCAAGCACCTGGTGAGGTAATGCCTGTTTTATTCTGGTAAGAAGTGAGATGTGCTGATAACATCTCTGACATTTAATGATGTTGCTTTCATTTTGAACACATCATTGAACAGATATTGAATCAATTCATTTTGGTAATAGACTCAGAGCAGCTGAGCTTCTGTTTTAATAAATAAATAAATACAAACCCCAGACACTTTTCTGTGTGGGGTTGAGGGGGTGAACAGCCATAACCCCCCTATATTATATGTGTTAGCATTTCATTCACCTAGCTTTTCTGCGTGCATCTGCATATGCCTTTAAAAAATTATTTAATTTGCCTGCTCTTGCCTACAGCTATTAATAATTCTGAGATCCAGCTGCATAATATTCTTCGTCAGGCTGGCCATTCCAAAATAAATG
Source organism: Heliangelus exortis (assembly GCF_036169615.1). Taxonomy (NCBI): domain Eukaryota; kingdom Metazoa; phylum Chordata; class Aves; order Apodiformes; family Trochilidae; genus Heliangelus; species Heliangelus exortis. Next base: position 45,240,451 of record NC_092454.1, read on the forward strand.
CTAAATCTTAAATATATAAAAACCATCTTTTCCAAGTTGTCTAGAGAAGGTTTAGTTTAGATATTGTTAGGCTTTAACAAAAGAAACATGATCAGCACAATGAGAGAGGTGATTCTGCCTCTCTCTTCCCTGGTGAGACCCCACCTGGAGTACTGTCTCCCTTTCTGGAGTCCCCAGTATAACGACAGAGAGATGACCCCAGAGAAGTCCAGATGAGGACTACGAAGATGATGAGAGGACTGGAGAATCTCTCCTATGAAGATAGGGTGAGAAACATGGGCTTGTTCAGCCTGGAGAAGAGAAGAGGACATCCTATAGCTGCCTCCAGTATTTGAAGGGAGCCTACAGAAAAATTTGGAGAGGGACTTTTTACAAGGGCATGTGTTGTTAGGACAAGGGAGAATGGTTTCAAACTTTGAAAGAGTGTGGATTTAGATTCAGTATTAGGAAGAAATTCTTTACTGGGATAATGATGAGACACTCTAAAAGGTTGCCCAAGGAAGTTGTGGATGGCCCCTCCCCTCCCTGCAAGTGTTCCAGGCCAGGTTGGATAGGGCTGTGAGCAATCTGGTCTAGTGGAAGGTGTTCCTGCCCATGGTAGGACTGTTGGACTAGATGATCATTAAGGTGTCTTCAAACCCAAACCATTCTATGATTCTATTTTCCAGACAGAACAGTATTACATTTTGTAATGCTGTAATGTTCCAGACAGAACCAATTACCTTTTGTAATTTTGTTTCTTCAGCTTGTAACAAACAAGGGAGGTTGAAATTAAATTTTCTGTAAAGCCTGGGTGGCCATTTTCAGGCTTTGTTGTGGTGGGGTTTTTTTATTACTGGAAGAGTACTGCCATGATGATTGCCACATTTATTTGCCCAAGTTCAATTCTGTGTACTTTTACGCAAAGTAATTCAACAGTATTTGGGCAAAACTAGGCTTGACACATTCAAAGTTGAGAATCACAGTGAGGTTAAACAAGATAAAATGTATGTCCAAGTCTGGATTTTCCAATTCCTATTGCTTACAAAAAAAAAAAAAAACTTTCAAAAATATAAAACTTATGTAAACATGTGAATCCCTATTTGTACACAAAAGGCATAAGCAGTTAAAATAAAATCAACCCTACATGCTTTTGAAGCTTGTGTAGAGAGCTAGTGTCTGTAGGCCACGTAGATTCACATGTAAACTGTGAACCCAGGTTACCTAATGGCAACATATTGTACCAGTTGAAAACATCATCCCAAAGTCTGCTTACATGTTTTGCCAATTCCAGACATCTGACAACATTTTCTCCGTCTTATTCTGATAATTGACTTCAGAGTCCAAAATTATATTGGAGTTTTCATGGTTTGTTTCACTGTCCTGGATTATCTCAGACTCAGCATATGAACAGAAATAAGGGACATTGGATTAGACTACATCATATCTATTAAGCAATCTTTAGAAACATGCAAACTGCACAGGAGGGCTGACATTTTAGATTAAAAAAAAAAAAAAAAATTGAACACAACAGGAACTCCATGTGTCTTCCTATAGAAACATGACTATGTATGAGAGAAAAAGAGATTGTTTCCCCCTCCTTCTGTGGCTGTGACCACTTGCAATATTTTAGGATATTAATCTGTGTTACTAATGGTTTCCTTCTTTTTTTTTTTTGTCAATATCCAACCTCTTTCCTGTCTTATTACTTTTCCCTTTGCTGAACTCTCTTCCCTGTGGAGACAACTACATGGTCTCTCATAAAAAAGCTATAATGAAATAATAAAAAGGGTATTGCCTTACCAGGCTTTCACCAAATTCTGCTTCTGCCTTTCCTTTTTTTTGAGTAAGCAATAAGATGCAGAAACATCAAGTGGATGGTCCAACAGTTTTTTTCTCAGTGATAGGGTAAAATTGTTTCAGCAGGAAGGTAATAAGCTGTTAACAAAGATGTTTGAAGCAAACCATGCTCATAAGATGAATAAAAGGAGCCTATTGAATCATTCAGATAAAAGGGTGGGATCGAGGTCAACCATGTAATGACACCAGGTTGGCTATTCTGTGTTCCATAAGTTGGTTATGACTCTACTTAGCTTCACATATTAAGAGGAAAGGCCACACTGCTGTGATTTGCTATTGAAAATCCAAAAAAAGAAGATACTCCGCAGGCAGTGCTCTGCCTCCATTCTTGGTTCTGAACAATATCTGAATTGCGGGGCACCAAGAAATAAAGTCTTAAACCCTTTCAGGACAAAGAAATTGGAGAATTGGTTGTACATGCAGGGATCTTACCTACTCCTTGCTGATAATTCTACCAGTGTATCCCATGAGTGAATATTTCTATAGCCTTCCTTTTCTCCTCAGGAAACTTCAGTATTCAACAATGCACAAAATAACCTAACTAAAAGTAATTAGCTACGCACCAATGCAGATGTTAATATATGCAAATCTCTATCATTAAGTCCCACAAGAACTTTCCTGGTGATTTAAGAATTACCTACTCACATACCTTAAGAAGCTCCAGGGCTAAGCAGCAGCTACAGATCGTATTTTGGATTTAAACAACCGAAGTGGCAGGTAGCATTTTAAACCTTTTATGAACTTTCTTGATTATGGTCTCTCCATTTTTCAGTTTCATAATCTACAAAATGAAAAACTGGATTCCTGTATCATCTTCTGAGAGAATAGATAGGTCAGACATTAAAAAATGTTCAGGTAATCCATCAGCACATGAATGCCACTGAAGTCAGAAATAATGGTATATATCTTTTGATCAAGCCAGTTAAATCTCCAGCTACATAGGACCAAATTTTCACATGGCTATGAACAGGGCTATTACATCACTTGGTAATGAACAATAAAAAGGAAGTTCTTATTTAATTTCTCTTCTATAGTTGAAGGCAGTTTTATGTCTCCTGTCACTTGGTATCAATGAGCAGCACAGCTGAAACATTTGAAAGATGTACAAAGGTTGGTACTACCAAACATATTAGCAGCTCTGAAAGCCAAACCAAGATTTTTCCAACAGCCATATCTAGTTTCCCTGGTTCAGTAGAAAGGCTGCAAGTAAAGACCACATTGAATCCTAGATATGTCAGGAGTCAATGGCAGGATGAGATCTCCCTATAACACAAACTACCACATTTACAGAAATAGAAATTTTCCACATGGAATATAACTACAACTTGAGTTTCACCTATGTTTTCAGTGTTTGTACAGTGATAGTCTGTCAACCAATAACTTTAGTGCCATCTTGTTAGAAAAGATGGGTAAAATAGATATTCACCAAGGAGAAATCATAGCCCTCTATGATGATGTGACTGAATGGGCAGATGCAGTCAGAGCAGTGGATGAGGCCTACCTTGGCTTTAGCAAGGTTTTCAGCACCGTCTTCTATAATGTCCATGTGGGTAAGTGTGAGTTAGAAGCGTGGACAGTGAGGTTGAAAACTGGCTAAACAGTAGAGCTCAGAAGATTGTGGTCAACAGTGGAGTCCAGTTTGAAACCTGTGACTAGTGGTGCTCCCATGGGATAGGTACTGGATCCACTCTTATTCAACATCTTCATCAATGACCTGGATGAGGGGACAGCCAATTTGCTGATGACATGAAACTGGGAGGATTGACAGCCCTGGAAGGTTGTGCGGCCATTCAGCAAAATCTGGACAGACTGGAGATTTTGGTAAACGGGGACCTAATGAGGTTCAACAAGAGTAAGTATACAGTCCTGCACCTGGGGAGGAATAATGTCATGCACCAACACAGGTTGGGGGTTGACCTGCTTGAAAGCAACTCAGTGGAGTTCTGGTAGACAATAAATTATCCATAGGACAGCAATGTGACCCTGTGGCCAAGAAGGCCTGTGGTATGATGGGGTGTATTAAGAAGGGTGTTTAGCAGGTTGAGGGAGGTCATCCTCTCCCTCTACTCTATCCTAATGAGACCACATCTGGAGTGCTGTGTCTAGCTCTGGGCTCCCCAGTTCAAGAGGGACAGGGATACTAGAGGGAGTCCATCAGGGTGATGAAGGTGATCAAGTGACTGGAACATCTGTCTTATGAGGGAAGGCTGAGAGATCTGGGGCTGTTCAGTCAGGAGAAGACTATGAGGGGATCTTATTCATGCTTGTAAATACAGGGTGGATATTAAGAAAGGCCAGTGTGGTAGGATGAGGGTCAATGGAGAGAAATTAAAACACAGGAAGTTTCACTTCAACATGAGGAAAAACTTCTTTATTAAAAGGGTGACAGCACTGCAAAAGGCTGCCCAGAGCGGTTGTCGAGTCTCCTTCTCTCGAGACTTTCATGACCTATCTGGAAATGTTTCTGTGTCATCTGCCCTAGGTGATCCTGCTTTGTCAGGAGAGCTGGGCTCAATTATCTCCAGACGTCTATTCCAAGCCCTACCATTATTTGATTCTACGACATAGTAACAGCTATTAAATATATATGTATATAAAAAAAGGATATTTAATAGATAAAATTATCTTTTTAATCAAGAACAATTTGGGAAACAGCCTAGCACAGGTTAATTAGAAATATCCTTCCTGTAATAACACCAATTCAATTTCTCATTTTGCTGCTGTCTGTGGTGTCCATACCGAACAGTTCTTGGTAGCCATTCGTGGCATGGCAATGGTCTTGCCTTTCAGAGAGTATGAAATATGAATCAAGTAATAAAGGATTTTTTAGTACTTTGTATGAGACTAATTAGTAGTGAAATCTCCTTCATTCTGAGAAAAAAAATACTTTCAGGGGAAAGAGATAGGAAACTTGATCATTATAAAAATAATTCTTTAAGTAATACTTATAAAAAATAAATTTGCTGGAACGTAAAATTAGCATTCTCAAAATCCCTTGATTGCCTTACATTCTCTACTGTTTCACAAGAGGCAGGCTCATTTTTTTGCCAAATTTTTATATGTCTATATCTTGCAAGTCATATTTAAAAAAAATAAATCCACATCATATAAATAAGAAAAAGTTACATAATAGTGACATGACTAAAACTGCAAATCTGATGTGAACCAGTCAAAATGTTATCACATGCAGAATAAAATTTTGTTAATTCATTTTACAAATTCTTACCCTGAAGTTGTAATGTTACACAATGTTCTACCCAAGGAGAATAGAATGCTTTTAAAACAACAGATCTTCTGAACAGAGATTATTGTTCACTACTGTTTTGAACTACTAAAATTGACCAAAAAATATCTGAATTTTTCCCCAGTTCATATAAAACTAATTTCCATCTTATAAACTGCAAGTATGTGTCAGTTCCATAGTAATAAAATAAATCTAACAGAAAAATACATGCATAAAACTTCTGGTTGGTATAATTATAAAGAACATATTAGACATGAACGATGTACAGAGGGAGGTTACACCCACTCCAAACATTTCTTCACTTTGGGAGAATTTTTAGATAGTTACAGGTTAAAAATTATGAAATACAGTTTGATAAATTCTTTTTCACGCACATGGAATACAAAAAAATGTCTTAAGTTGGACTTTTGCTCTCTTGTGGGAAAATTATTCTTTACTGGGAAAAGTAATCTACAGGCTCAAAGTACCATGTTTTGGTCTCTGTTCCTCACATGCAAAGCACAAATTGAGTATCTGGCAAAAGTTGTCTCTGTAGAAACAAGCACAGACATAATAGACTGTTAACTGATTTGAGAGATGAAGTGGGTAACATGTTTTTTACTGATTACCTCTTTTATGTAAAGCCAAATAAATATCCAGACTGATCATGCATTTGAAGTTGTTAACACCCAATGCTACGTCAGCATTTAGCTGTGTGTCCTCACGTTTTGAAACCTTTTTATTAGTTAGCATATCAAAGCAGGAAGACAACTGAGTCAGTTCCCCGGACGGTATCATTTTGCTACTCTCCTTCTGTCAAAACTGTGGTTTTCACATGCAGGAGAAATCCAAAGCAGTGTTAATAATACATACCAAGAACATCAGCTCTACAGAGTCGCTGCCACCCATCTTCCTTCTGATACATTTCTCTAAATGGCTTTTCAGCCTTAAGCAACTTTCTGCATCTTCTCAAGCAGACTTCACAAAATCACAATTCTAATAACCCAAAAGTAATGACCAATTCCTCAGCATGGCTTTAAACAACTTGAATGTGTCATAGAGTGAACTTTCTGAAAACGTATCTCCTACATGGTTCATCATGAAAGTTACCTAAAATGCACTATGGGTATTTAGAGGCAAATTACAGAGACAAGTTTTCTTGAGAAGACATGATGGGTTATTCAAAAAGACGCCTTAGCACAGACTTTTATTTAGCAAAATGTAAAACCAGAAACCATGGAAGATCAGAACAAGGAAGCACTCTGTAACCTCATGCCATTTTTCATACTTTTAATTTTTGTTAATGTGGCACCAATCTTGTTCTTCCTTTTTTTCCTGGTACAAATTTTCAAGCAGGTGCAAATACTAGTTGGAAAAGTAGAAGCAAGAATTCACCTGCAAAGAGAAATTTAATATTAAGGACTCCATTAATTTAAGGATATTTGTCCACACATACACATTTGCCTAGCTAGCCAACCAACAGTGTAAGTCTTAGACAACCTGAAACCATAGCTCTAAAAGAGATAACTTTTGAGTTCTCATTATTCATAGTATTTCTTTTTCATTCCAGATTTCCTCTGGTAAACAAGCCTGCCCAAAAAATTCTGATTCAAAGGCAATAATGTTGGATTTTACTTAGTGCCAGTTGCAAAATACAGTTCAAAATCTGAAATCTAATATTCATAGAAGATTATTAAAGGCTGGGTGAAGTTTAGCAGAGCTGCTTTTAAAAGCATGAGAGCAGCCTTTCACAAGGAATTTGTTTTGAAAATAGAGAAGCAACCTTCCTTCCCAGACAAAGGAACAATATCAAATTTGGTAGGTCCCAACTCTTTGTTTTCTTCTGGTGCTGAAATGAAAATTCAAATTGTAAATTGTAATTCTTCAAGTGCATTTTTTTTTCAAATTGTGTCCCTCTAGTGTCCCTCTTTTAAAGGAATATTACTGTCAATAGACAGTGCTCATAAAGAAAGACCTTCCATGTCACAGCTGGCTGTGCAGCTTCACATTGTTTACTGAACCTGTGCATTGCTAAGCAGAAATGTGGAACACAGTAGTATTTTTTGCAAAACCCACACTTTTACCTAAATGCAGATTTTATCCTTCTAGTTGCCCTTTCCCTCTATTTTTTTTCTTTTTTCCTCAATATACCAATGTTGCTAAATATATGTCAAGTTTTGATAATTATATAAAACATCCAGAATGTCTAGAAGTAATAATCCCATTAATGGCCAATATCTGTTAGTCTTTTTTTTTTTTTTTTTTTTCTTTTTTTGTTAATTGCCTTTGTTTACAGGCTCCAGGAAATTCTCTTAAAGCGTACAAGTTTAAAATTTGAGAGGTAGTATTTTTCTTTTGGTGAACTTATGAAACTATGTATGAATTTTGAGTCTTCTTGTTACAACACATCAAAAATTAAAATTACTTGCAACTAATATTTAAGGTAGTAATGTCTTCATTCCACATCTCATTTTTTTAGTGAATTGTATTTCTTTCCCATACCTGCAATACGGCCAAAATATTGAAGGAGTTACAAACCCCTTGTTGCATCTGTTGCTTGGTTCAGAAACAGAGTTATAGAAAATAAAATGTTATGCCCTGGGCCAAGAGTTTAAAATCCATGACATTTTATCCAAAGAAGTTCAGTTCCACATATACAGCAGAAAACACCTGATAATTTGCAGAGTGAAATATAACATCCAAGAGGAATAATCTTGTCCTATTTCATGCACATAGCACACTTTGACAGTATCTGCTGTTATGAGCAAGCGTGAAAAAAAAAGAGAATAAGAAACAAGAACATGCTAATACTTGTGTGGTAATTGCTCAAAATAGAAAACCAAATTCATATGTTGATACACCAATCTGGCACTGATAAGCCCAGGTAAAATAGTTCCATAAATTGATCTCATATGACTTACAAAAAAACCAAAGGTAATGATGTGTGATTAAAAAGAGATGGAAGACAATTTCTCAGAAGAGGACAGAACCAGGGGCCTGGCAGAAAGACCAGAACATCACAGGGTACAGCAATATATCCAATGCCAATATGGACACCTTAGCCCTAGAACCAATGGTCATAAAATTTTTTTGGCCAACAGGTTTTTTTTACAAATATAAACTACAAGTAATTTTACAGCTTTTCCCATCACCTGAAGCCAGAAGCTTGGTCAGTTTGTGAGCTGTAGGCACAGAATTTTCTTGGAAGTTTCATATGAATTTTGACTTGGGCCTAGTGAATAATATATCTAATTTAACTGTTCTTTCCATGTTTCCTCCTTTTTCACTGCCTACCATGACTAGTAAGAAAGAATTAGTAAAATTAATATAGGCAACATGTAAATATATGTTGGTTTGTCTTTTCTGTGCAAGATCTGGACAGACTGGAGATTTTGGTGAACGGGGACCTAATGAGGTTCAACAAGAGCAAGTATATTGTCCTGCACCTGGGGATGAATAATGTCATGCACCAACACAGGTCAGGGGTTGACCTGCTAGAAAGCAACTCCATGGAGCTCTGGTGGACAACAAGTTATCCATAGGGCAGCAGTGACCCTTGTGGCCAAGAACTGTTGCTGAGTCCCTGTTCTGAATCACAGCTAAAGCTCAGAAGTAATAAGACTGCTGAGTCCTTCAAGAAAGCACAGGTCATGCTATAATTCAGTAGTAACAGCAGGTTCCCTGGCATCCAGCTTGCAAGAGGGACAAGTAGAAATTGACTAGCACAAATGAATGTACTGTTGTAGTACACCACCTCTAGTTCAAGCAGTACTGTTACTTAGGGTGCATAAAAAAGAGTGAAATATCTTGAAAATGTGATTAATTTCAGCAATTCAGGTAGCTTTCTCAGTCAAATTCAGTCTGACACAGAAAGATAAAATAGCACAATAACAATGAACTTCACATCTAAACTAAATCATTTGCTCAGCGTGCTACCCTTCAGCATTCCTAGGTGGCTTGTTTGAAGAACTGACATGCTATTCATGGATTTTCTCTGAGATGGGGTGAATAAGCTAGACTTTCGTTAAATGAGCTATGGGATCCTGTCGTTTCTTTCTTAGAGGATTTAACCTACTGAACTCATTATAAGCAGACAAATGTACTCCTTCCCTTTACATCAAAATGTATTGTACACTGTAGCACTACCTAAACTTTAGTGGTGTGGTTTTATCAAATCCTTGAAACATTCAACATTCAGACTTTTGTCCACATAGAAAAAAAGGTAAGAGTAAAATTTTTTCCCATGTCCGTGTTGACAGACTGATAGCATAATGAAGATAAATACTTCTGATTTCATGTCCCTTATGACAAGCCATCTACTGCAAACTAGTCAACCTTTTTCCTGATATGAATGGAAGGCAGAGGTGGATAGGTTAAACAACTCATAGATACATTGTTAAACAGCAAATTTAAATCTTTCAAGCAGGAATTTCACTTACCATGGATATATAACATGGATTTACCATTGCTATAGCAAGTATGCTCTGCCTCCAAACAAAGAGATGCAATTGATCTGTCTTGGGAAAAAGAGTAAAATCCTGCTTAATTCCAGAACAGAGTATGCTTTGTAGTTAAGTTTAATTATAATGAAAGAGATCCAGGGCCCATGGAAATCAATGGAACTATTTCAATGCACTTTTGATCAGGCCCATAAATAGAATTGCTTTGTGAATCACTGTATCACAGCAATTCAATGCAAACTGCTTCAGAGGATTTACTGAACTTCCCGAGTGGAAATGTTGGGATTTCACAGAAAGTAAAGAAAATCTCCCACATGTGATTTGGATTCTTGCAAAGGGTCCTATTTAGAATGCAAGATAAAGTAAAAAAACGTTTGCTGATGTTGCAAGGATTAATTACCTTGGCAATCCTTTTATGCAACACTGCTTAACCACTAACAGGAACCATTGGTAAGAATGGTACAGTTCTTTCTTGAAAACTGTACTGACTGCCAGACTTATTGCTCAGATGAAACCCCATCAGTGCTATGTGGAGAGTGTAGCTAAAACCCTCTGTGCTTAGAGATGGTTTGCAATTTAGATGGACAGCAAGTACTTATTATTTACTTAGGACTTCAGAACCTTTCTTCTGGGTGCTCAATTTACCCTGGTCACCATGGCAGATCCCAGGTGCAAGGGTGCTTTTTTGGTTTTCATGTCTCACCATCTTTCCCTGTTTGCAGCACAGAAGAAAGTCTTCTAGCAGTAAATCAGCCTTGATGACAGAATGAGCTTAGAAATGAACAGACCTACAGCCAGAATGGGGCATCTTCTTGGCAATAACTCATAATATACATTGAAACTGAGAGCAAACAGCACAGACACCTAGACACCAGAACACTATGAATTCTTTGCTCTGTCATCTTTGACAAAGTATGTAACTTCTCTACCTATTCCAATATAAGCCTTACCATCAGACCTCTGTCTACTGAATCAGTCTGCCTGAGGGAAATTCAGGCCTATATTAGCTCTTTTTCTTTTGCATGTATACTCTATCTGTGCATGCCTATTCCAAGAAGCAGATTCTCAAAAATCAACAAAACCAGTCTTTTTTTTTTTTTTTTTTTTTTTTTTTTCTGAAGTTTTATCCTCTCTGCATCTGTGTATTCTATTGTGCATTCCCTTTGTGCCAGGTCCCTTAGTTCTGTGCAACACTTCTGAACAATAGAAAGCTGTTAGGATGAGAGCCGTTTCTCTTTTTTTTTTTTTTTTTTTTTAGCTGTATTTGCTGTTTAGGTTTGATAGTATCTAGATGGCTCCTATCATATTATCTGGTTGTGCTTCTGGTCACTACTCTGCAGCTGACATATGTGAGTAGTAACACAGGATGTGAAAATATATGTTCATTTGGGGTTTTTTTCTTTTTTTTTTTTTCCCCTTTTCCCATTGCTATCCAGAAGTGTTCATAAATCCCAGCTGATTTGCTTCACCTTCCACATTCCCCTTTCATGTATGGATTATCAGGCAAACAGTGAGTGGTGTCCCTTCTCCATGCCAACCCTTTCTTTGGGCTGGTGTAAGAAACAGCATGGAAAGCAAGAGGTAACCATGTAAAATCAGATACACAAAAAGAAAAAACTCCAGGTGAACTGGCCAAATACTAGAAAGGTGTCAGAATTATTCATGAAACCAGATGAAAGAAGAGCAGCTTACTATTATTGGAGGCTTATGTTTTTCAACACTTCATATAATAACTGGTTCTAAAGTAACCAATGTACAAGTGTTACACCTTCTGAGAGGATGATGCTGCAGTCAAAGGAAGGCGTGTGAAGATACATCATGGTTAAAAGGAAATCCATGCCACTATACAGAAGGAAATTTTGTTTATTTTATTAATGGTGTCTGTGTGTATTTTTTATATTCTTCTAATTATATTTACAGCATATTAAAGAGTAGATTAAGCTCTTTCACATTTTTTTTTCTTGGTCATATGGACAACAAAGTCTGATGACGTAAAATTCAGAAAATCTACAAAGCACAAACATATGCATTTTTTTAGACTTTGAAAGTAGATCTAAAACAATGAGTCAGAAGTATGACCATCAACACAAGAAATCTGTGGTTTATAAGGAGAACAACAGTGTCTACAACAACAATGAAAATAATGTGAAATAGCAATGAAAGTAAAATATCTCTGAGAGAACAGTGTTGTGCTAGCAAGTTGCATCTTTTCAAAAAGATTTATTTAATTCCATCGTAAATAAACAAGCCAGTACAGCTACATGTACACCAGGAAACTAAACTAAATCACAGAGATGCTCTCCACAGAGAATACCAGGACTACTCTCTGGTCCCATACATTTACTTGGTAAGCAATGCTGTAAAGGCTGATTTCTCAAAATATCTAATGAATCCTATTTCCACTGCTTTTATTTAGAATTTGAAGAGGTACAGTGCATTTATTAACACTGACTTTTCTCCAGCCCATCTCCAGTAAAAGTCTTTATTCAGTCTTTCATTTCACTAACTTTGAAATTTGTCCTGCAGTGAGGCTGCTTCAGTAAGAAGCATTAAATAAGCATTCCAGCTCCTGCTCTCTGGGGTCACTGACCATATTTTGCATGGGTAGAGGGAAAGAGACAGAAACAACTGAGAAAGTCAAGTTGCATAGAGATCAAGGCAACCACAGTTACCATTATATTCATTTTTCTAAGCCATTCAACTGAGATTCTAATTACACTAGGACAACAAATTTCGTTCATTAGAGCTAAATTAAATTAATCAGAAATTCAAGATAGTAGCATTGTTGTAGTACAGCCATATTAGAAACAAAATACAATCTCTCCTGGTTCTTTTCATCTGACAGACTAAAGTTTTTATCACGTGGAATTAATATACAGGCATCTTCTTTAGTAGATCAATGAAATATTACAAAAGAAAAGACCAGCTATTTTTAATTAGTCTCACCACAAACAGACTTCTTTTAAGACAAAATAGAAGTCTTGGTGTTTTTAAAAAATTAATAATTTGGGAAATGTCTTCTTAGTGCTATTATAGTTAATATTTTCTTGACTGACCCCAGAAAAATTACTTTAGAGTACTTATCCTTTCATCAGAGCTTCACTTGCCTTACCCTATGCAGTTTAAGGTCTTTGAAGAATTCATCCTTTTTGCATTACAAAATCTGGGCAGAAAGAACGATCCTTCCTCCCTCAAAACACATCTTGCTGTGCCTCAACTATTTTAGACAGTTGTTGGTCTATGCTGTTCTTAAACACCTTCAGAGAAATTTCACAGTGCCTATTTCAGCAATTCTTTCTTCTTCACAGAGCTGCCCTCAGCTAGCAAGAAAAACAAGGAACTAAAACTATGCTCTTCTACAGGGTCATTAACATCTAGGCTCATTAATCTGCATTATTCCACCTAAAATTATCTTCACCCATGATGATAGGATCTTACTGTGCATTTTACAAATCATCTTGTTGTTTCTGTCAGCACGTGGACTGTCAGAGGAGCCAAACCACAACTATTAATGTCCAGCCAGGTTGGCTTGAGCAGGAGTCTCCCTGGGAAAGTGGTATTCCAGTCACACTATTCCTGATTAACTGCATGGGCTGTCTGTTCACCAAGGGAACAAATACTTCACACTAATTTGAGTCTGGAAGAAAAACTCAGACTTTCGGTCAATCCAGCTCCACCTTCCCCCAGTAGCTTTGCAGTACTGTTCTATCCTATGTAAAGAGAGATGAACTGATGTGGAATAAGAGTTTTATATGATGCCATTATGCTAATAAACAAAAGAAACCATTAAAAAAACAACAACAATTAGGAAATTACCTACTGGGCAGGTTTCAGTAGGTTCCTACAAAACACAGAAAAGCTGTGTTTGAAAGACTGTGGGAGAGGAAGAAATTACTACCTCCATGGCTATTTAATCTAAGAGTCTGATTAAAAATTAGGGTTTTAAAGTCTTCCTTTTCTTTACAGATCAAAAGCTTTCATATGAGGCTATGTTCTTTGTACTTAATTGAAGAGCACCTCCAATCTTACTAAATCCCAGTGATATAAAGGGGTTATCTTCTTTGCATCAGGAAACAAACACTGATCAAATCACAAAAGTGGAGACCAGAGTGACGACAGGATCCTGGAGGGAAGTCACTTTCCAGGTCATCACAGAACCAGGAACCACATCTTGAGCCTTAAAATCTTTGCCAAATAAGCAGGTTTAACTTTCTCATCAAAGAACTTTAATGGGTCATTTTCACTCTATTTTAATTAAAGATATTGTCAGCATTTCATTGGAAGTAACAAAATATTTAAATGGTTTCTATATTATCTGGAAAAAATGAAACAGGAATGGGCTTTCATTCAAAATTATGGATTTAGATGTACTTTGATATATCTGTCACAAGGCAATTACTTGGTTTTTTGTTTTTTTCTTTTTGTAGGTGGTTTAAACACTTTACTTGGGTCTGTAGGTTTTTAATGAGATTGCTCTCATTGTCTCCTCTATAAGTTTTTTAGATTAAACTTACATAACTGAAAAAGTGATGATAGCATCTGTCAGCTAATCTAAATGAAGAGAACCATTAAGAATTACTTTGTCTTATCCTTCATTTTCTGGAATGTGCATTTTTATTCATGTAAGAAAAAATTACTCAGCATTTATGCACTTGGAATGCCCCATCTCAATCCATAAAAATATTATTAGAAAACATAAGACTAAAAAGTGTATGTATTCCTTTATTTTACTTCACTTCAAAAGCAGACAGTCAGTAATAATTTTGCTGCAGAGCAGAGAGGTACTTGTGAGTCTCTAAATTCTAAGTAAAATTCAGAGAACATTTATTATGAACACTTTGGTTCCATTCTTTCCCTTCTCTGATTTATGAATAATTTTATTTCTTTAGTAATGTATACTTGTGCGCATTGTGTGCAGCACTGTAAGTTCACTTCCTGTTCTCCTATTTCAACTGCTTTTAGAACTTGAGACCAAAAGGAGAGGTTCCATTTTGCAGAAATCTATCATACTTTATTTCCAAATATTTGTTTTAATTTCTGCAACAAACAATCCTTTCTGAAAAACAAAACAAAACAAAACAAAAAAAACCCCCACCTCACAACTAAACAAACATGAAAAAAAAACCCAAAACTAACCATACAAAGAAATAGAAGAACCCACCAAAACCACCCCAGTGACAAACACCCCCCAAAAAAGCAGTATTCGGTCCGTTGCCTTAATTTTTTTGAGTAGAAGAAAAAGTATGCAGGTTCTGGCTGGAGGATATGTGTTACACTACAGAATACCTCTGATTAAAAATTCAGTTGTATCAGTTGCTGTGTAACAGATCTAAAATCTTCAAGTAATTTCACATATAAAAACAAAGCAAGAATTAGAAAATGTAGTTGAAGCACTGCTTTATTTCTGAAAAAGTGACCAGTTGCTAAGCATACTTCCTTGTCTGTAGGGATTTCTAACCACATAACCTCTAACAAATTGAATACCTTCACAGCTTTTCATTAGCTCTCTGGGCAAGCTGCTAAAAGACTTCTATTTCAAAAGATTTCATTATGGATGAGTTAAGTCTAAGACTGATTTCAAACTACATGCTTAGAAATATATTCTACTTTCCCAGGCTGTTGCTCCAAGTGTGAAGGTTCTGTCACTCTTCTCTTATCAAATTATATTTTAGAATTAGTTCCTTAAATGGATTCATAGGAATGAATTTGGTAACATTCAGTTCATAAAGTATAGTGACATAAAGTGACAAGGAACCACTTCATTTTTTTCTGTGTATAATATCAAGATGGAAAAATCCATATTGAAAAATTACTTTTTAATTCTACACGCTATTTACAAAATCTTTCAAAAACTCTTCTTTTTTTTTTTTTTTTTTTTTTTTTTTTTTTTTTTTTTTTAATAGAAAAGTAACCAAGCAGTTTGTTCTAATGCAGTTATGGATCAACATTTTTGCAATATACTTGCACAAAAAGGCTAGAAGTAGGATAGTCTACTGATTTAGCAAGGATTCCTGAGATGTTTCCATTCTGGCTTGAACTTTAACCCCAGAACTGCACCCTAATGAATTCTGAAATATTTAGAGCAAAGAATACATCATTAAATGCACTTAAAATCTTAACTCACTCCAAAACACTGCAGGAGAAAATCAAGTTCATGATGGAACCTAAGCATTAGTCTGTCACTGACACTGCAGGAATATATACAGAACTGTGTAGAAGATAAGAATATTTTCAATCATTCATATCACTTGCCCCTTTGCATGTAAAGAATTGCTAGGGAAAGAGAGCATCCAACAGAAAGGGAGAGATCTTAGTAAGGAAATTATTTTGGCTAAGGGCTATATGCAAAGCATAAAACACAAAATCCAGATAAAAAGAAACGCAAAGCAGTGTTTCTGCCATAGGGAATACCACATAATTCACTAGAGAAAATGGATTACATGGCCTGACAACAGTAAAGGGATGCCAGAGACTGTTCTCATAGCAGAAATAAGCTATAATTGCAGTATTGTTGTAGTTTTTATAGGGCCAAAAAGTTGCAGCTTTCATTCGGTCAGCTCTCACATTAGTGCTATGCCATGTTTAGCAAGGTATTTGGGCTCCCATCCTACGTTTGAATAATTTAGTGTTGCTCACTGTGGGCAAAAAGAAACTCTTGTTCATCCTCATTTAATGTACTGTCAGACAAGTTAAAACAATATATAATAGCAATATATTGGCTATGGATTCAGGACTACTGACTCCTAGTGACTCCTATGTACACAGAATTATTGAACCACAGAATCTGTTGAATTGGAAGAGGCCCATCAGGATCATCAAGTCCAAATCCTGTCCCTTTGTAGGTCACCCCAACAATCACACCATGTGCCTGAGAGCATCATCCAAACAATTCTTGAACTCAGGCAGGCTTGGTGCTGTGACCTCTTCCCTGGGGAACTTGTTCCACTGCTCAACCACCCTCTGATTGAAAAACCTTTTCTTAATATTTAACCTAAACCTCCCCTGATTCAGGCTTCCTACCATTTCCGTGAGTCCTGTGTTTGGTCACAGAAGTGAAGAAATCAGTACCAGTCCCATCTTTTCCCCTCATCAGGAAGCCATAGACTGCAATGAGGTCTCCCCTCAGCCTCCTTTTCTCCAAACTGCACAATCCAAGTGACCTCAGCAGTTCCTCATAAGTCAGCCTTTCCAAACTCTTCACCAACCTCATGGCTCTCCCTTGGATGCTCTCCAGTTGCTTGTTGTCTTTTCTGTACTGTGGTGCCCAAAACTGCACACAGTACTCGAGGTGAGGTTGTACCAGTGCAGAGAAGAGAGGTACAATCACCTCCCTTGACTGGCTGGCAGTGCTGTTCTCGATGCACCCCAGATACATCACCATGAGTGGACTATAGGTCCATGTCTGAAACCTGAACTTTCATTTCATCTGACACTGTTAAGGTACAAGACTGGCTTAGGCAGGGAAGGAGGAAGACAAGCCAGAGGAGCTGTGAAACTGGTGAGTACACCCAGCACATCTGGTAAGGTGTACTAAACCTTTTTGTCACTCCTTCCTTAGCAATCATAGCCATGTAGAACTCTCCACTGATTCAGAGGTAACATCTTTTTCTATTGAAAACTGTTCAACTTGTCACTAAGATCAGTTGCTTTTAATCACTGAGAAATCAATTGGGCTGACATACTAGTATTGTTTTCCTCCAGGGCTTTGCTTAGTGGCTACAGTTTTTTTTCTTTTAAAACACATAAAGAAATTAGTAATTCTGATGTCAAGTGAACCCTCCTGGTGTTTCTCAAATGGTTTTTTGTGTCTTTTTAAAGTATTACTAATTGACATTAATCTTCTTACTACTGTCCCAGCAGTTAATTTGATGGACATTTCACAACAAGAGCTCCTAATTGTGTCTTCTCTTTATTTTTCATAAAGTACTTGTGACATAGCATTGAAGAAGTACTACAGGAAAAAAGCACTGAAACTTGAAAGTGACGCAGCCTTATCACATGTTTAGGGGTAGGGATTGTGGTCTAGGTACATCCCTACAGCACTTGCCAGTCAGTAGCCCCCAGTATGGAAGCCATCAAATAGAAGGTGCATCTTTTTTTCCAGAGATAGGCTCTTTCATTATTCCAAAATCTGAGGGTGCTGTAGCACAACACTTCTACTATCTGCTTTCTTCTAAAGACAAAGACCTTGGAGAGCTCAACAGTTGCTTTAAATCACACTTTTTATTTAGTGTTTCAAAAGGTTGAGGAAGAACTTCTGTATGTGTGGTGCTGTTTTCGTCCTGCTTGCTCCCTAAGAACATGGTGATACGGTGATACACTGCTGTCTGAGTGGTATCCTAGGGCCTGAAGTTCTTCCTAAAAAGATTTACCTCCAGTTACAGCAACTCTCGTATCTTCAGTTTCTTGGGAAGGAGTTACTAGAGAGTTCTATCCATATAGCTCTTTTGACAATGTGTCCTCTATCAGACCTTCCATTTTAAAAATATACTTACTAAACCAGCTTACATGGTGTCACATTCTCTAACTTTTTTAAGAAGAAAAATGCCTGGAGACCTGCCCAAAATCACACAGGGAATTGGTGTCAGACTTGCAAACTCTTGCCATACTACACCGTTCCATGCTGTGTTTTAACTATGGATGGCAAGGGTGAAAGTGAGAATACTGAAAAACTCATGGTTTACACAGTGGTCTCCAAATACTCAGTCTGTCCCACATCCATTTCATTAGCTGGGATAGCTCTGCTCCACAGTTACAGTCTACATAGGCCTTGCACATGAACAAGTGAAGCAGAATATACTCAGTTTGTCTCATGCCAAGTCTTAAGTCAAGAGATAAACAAAAATCTACAGACAGAGCAAGGAGACACAACAATGACAAGGTATCTTACAGATCATAGAAAGTCATGCTTGGAGGAGAGCTCAGCACTATTTGGTACCATTTTTAGCCAGTCCAATCTGAACTCCGAAACTGGCAAAAATGCACAGGGGAAAAATGCACTGTGGAGAAAAGCAATTATTTTTTCCTGGAATTTAGGTTCCTGACATTCAGTACTGACTATTGAGCTTCCTAGTTCATCTCACCTGTAAGAGGGCTGTAGCTTTACTTCAGGTATCTTCATATTTTTTAAAAGTCAAATTCTCTTTCTTTTATGCAAATATATTCTCTCTGCTACAATGACACCCTATCAAATGTTCTTAATCCTGAGACAAATTTTAGGAAGGAGTCATTAAATGTTTCTCTGGGTCACATGATGGATGAAGTAGGGAGAGAGGAAGAATTGCATTCTTATAGGACATAATGGCCCTTTGCTTGCAGGGCTGGGATGCCTGTTCTTCAAAAATCATAGAATTGCAGAATGGTTTGGGTTGGTATTGACCTTAAAAATCTTTTAGTTCCAACCCCTTGTCAATGGCAGGGACACCTTCCAATAGACCAAGCTGCTCAAAGCCCCAGCCAACCTGGCCCTGAACACTTCCAGGGAGGGGCACCCACAGCTTCTCTGGGGATCATGTGCCAGTGTCTCACCATCATCATACTAAATAATTTCTTCCTAATATCTAATCTAAATCAACCCTCTTCCAGTTTGAAACCATTTCATCTTGTCCTATCACTACGTGCCCTCCCTTCTAAAATGTCCCAGCCCAGCTTTCCTGTAGGCCCCCTTCATATACTGAAAGGCCTCTAGAAGGTCTCCTCAGTCTTCTCCAGGCTGAACAATCCACAGCTCTCTCAATCTTTCTTCATAGAAGAGGTGCTCCAGGGAGGTGGTCCTCCTCTGGACTCTCTCCTACAGCTCTATGTCCTATAAATAAACTTGTGCACCCCATACATGCTAGAGTTTAGTTCCCCAAATTAATTTCCATGAAAATCCAATTTGAATTACTTGCCCATTCATTCCCAAGGCAGCTTTGTTGGTGCCCCCTTTATTGAATCAAAAACATTTTGTGCTTAAACAATACCTTTAAAAAGCTCTATCATGAAGAAATCTACAACTCCATTTCGTCTTATTTGAACAAATCAGCTAAGTCCAGTAGGTTGCCATCTAATGCATGGTGGTTATTTATTCACTGTTGAGGGATATTACTTTCTATTCAGGAATATAGTGTTTCAGTGAAAGTTAAATAAATTATTCTTATAGTTTTTGCAACTGCAAATGACTTTGAATTAAGATAATAGATTGAAAATCAAGAGGGAACTTATCATTGATTTCAGTAGAACTGGGACGTCAGTCCAGGTGCTATTGATAAGGATGCTTCAGCCACGAAGGATGATTTCAACAGAGAACATCAAATGTGGGTTATGTGACTAGATACTTGACCAAACTTCTGAGCAAGAGACTGGTTTTCAAGAGATGGACAATAACTCAGTCAGATATACATACCAAAATAACACTCACTAAGCAAGGTCCTTCATGTATGCCAAAGTCTGGCATACAGAACTGGAGACATTGAACTGCTTCCTTCATTAGACCTCTGTCTTTTGCATCTTAGCTCCACACGACTGTAAAAGGAAGACAGGGAGTTGCCCTTTTTTCTACTGGTATACTTGGAATAAAAAAATGAGTCTGTTTTTCTCTGCCTTTCGGTAACAGAGTTTGAAGTGGAAGCTACAAAAGTGGAGAGGCAGAGAACAAAGTAGCTCCAGCCCCCTCTTTGAGACAACTCAACACCTGTGTCTGTTTGGTGATCAAGGCAAACCAAGACACAGAGAAACAAATTTCTCTCTGTTACTTCCCCTGCTCTCCCAGGGGAAGATAAAAAGATAAATGAGAAAGAGAGACTTAAAGGCTGATAATTAGAAGTAGAACAGGGAAGCTGTAGTAACCAGTTGGAAAGTAATGAAAAGTATACTCATATGAAACCCAATATTAACTGTAGCTGATACAACAGTCTGAAGATCCCTGTGGAAGAGCTGACATAGAAAAAAAGCCAGAACTTTTCTCAGCAATGGATGGGGCTGGATTCTGTGGAGCAGATGGTGAGCTGAAGACAGAGAGCCAGGAGCCACTTTCCAAGACTTCTGCCGGAAGAGTGAAAGGAACCATAGCCAATTTTTCCTGCCCTTCTGTCATTTTTTAGGATATAGCAGAAAATGGGATGGAATACAGAGGTCATCCGGCTGTTCTCTGTACTGTCCCTGGGCCTCTTTTGACTCATATGTAATGCCTTCTGTCTCTCTCAGGTTTGACATCGATGCCATAAAATTATTTTCTACCATCTCAAACATGAAGAGCCAAAACCAGAAAACAAACACACAAAAAGGAGGTATCTTGCACAAATATTTATCATATTGCTTTTTCAATAGGTCAATGGGCAACACAGTACTTTCTTTTCTGCTCTTCCTTCTTTCCACCTAAAAAACCCAAAGTTATATCAAGTTGTCCTATTTTTGCTTTCACTCACCTAATAGGACTCTAAGGGAAAAAACAGAGTCATGCAAGAAGTCACCTTGGTTTCTACATCAGAATTGGGCTGAGGTACAGCATAGTTCATTACTCATGTCCATTGTGCATGCTCACAGACAAAGGGGGTGATGCAGAACACAGAAGACTACTTTTAAACATAGAAACTTTTCAAAGGTTATTTTGTTCTGTTACGTCGCTCCTTGAGCATTTTCTCCTCAATAATGCAGCATGACATTGACATCAACTGTTAGCACTGTGTCAAGAAATACCCTTTGGGAATGCAGGGCCTCTTTCTTGCTTTCTTGCTTTCTTGCTTCTTTCTTGCTTTAACTTCTGTGCATCCCAGAAAGTCACTATAGGGATTCCTTCCCACAGTTCCTCTAGTGAGTAGATCTGTATGGAACACATCAGGAAGGAATGAAACTTCAAGAATTGTATTTCTTTGGGGAAAATTCTGGCTATATACCTCAATTTGCAACATTAGTCTAGCACAGAAATTTAAATGAATACAAATGCACAAGTTGTTTTTTTCTAGTGATCAATCTGAAAACAAAACAAAAAAAAAACCCAAAAAAACCAACCAAACAAAAAAAATCATCACATGTAACTGACTTTCAATCTGCACATCAGGACGAGATCCTTGGGAGAGCAAAGATGACTGCTCCTTGAGTTAGTAACTGGCATCAGGAATAGCTGTTCCTAAAGGCAATCATCCAGTAATTTGCTGGTACATTTCACAGACATTTGCTTATACCAGAAGAAATTTTTGCCTCAGGCATCCTGGGTTCTGCATAGGGCTGTGAACAGATCTCTGTTTCAGAATCTGGTCCCCCTTGTTCTTCCCCTTCCCGGTCCGTGAATTCTCCTTATCTGCCTTGAATTCTGCACTGTTGTACTGAAGTTGTATTTTTTGTTTCTTCTCCTGTTTGTCTATACTACTGCAGTAGCATTAGCAGGGCACTGCAAACAAAGGAGAGCCAATCTATAACCTCTGCTTAAGGAAACAAAGTAGAGAAATAAAAAGGTCCTCCCAGTTTGTAAGCTTGGCACAGTCAGTGCTGAGCTGACTTTGGCTGCCATACATGCACATTCCCCTCCATCACTGCAGAAGACATAATATATCACTACTAAGACATAATTTCAGAGCCCTGTGTGCAGATCACTCAATTTATGATATGTCAGTCAAATGACAGCACTAAAAACCTAATGGGTATGATACCTAATGGGAATAGCTCTTTCCTGCATCTACCAGCAAGTCCCTGTTCCATTGTAGAAAGGAACAACTGAGGTTCCCAAATAAGTGGCTGAGAAACTTTTGAAGAGAAAGAATAGGGTTTTTTTTTTCCTTAATCCTCCATTTCCAAATGACCAAACCACTCAAAGCAGAGTTTCCTGACTCTTTTCAGGCACAAACTCACACATGAAAACTTTGGCTGTAGGACATCTAAATTGCTGAAGTTTTAAGGGACTCAAAACATGATCTTACAGAAGAAAGTTTTGGCAGCTGCCAGCTCTGCCTACAAATCTAGACATAGAGGAAATACACTGAACTATTGAGAATAACATCTCAGCAGCATGGCTGCAGGACAACTGAACCTGGTAGTGAACAGTGAAGCCATAACAAGAAACAGAAATACCACTACAAAATTCAGAGTCTGAAGTAAAAAAGCAGCATTTCATAACAGTAAAGGAAATTACCATTTTGCCTTCATCTGCTATCAGAATCAAGAATTGGGATTGTGCCATTAAATAGAAATGGCTAAGTCAAGCAGAACAGGCAGAAAATGCACCTATTTGTTATTTAGCCAGATGATCATTCAAGCATTATTTAGCTTATCAGTAGCATTTAGTTATGTCTTCCACATAGAATGTATATGCAGAATGCAGAATGTATCCCAATATCAGAAAGGGTAGAACTGCATAAACAAGGGCTCTCCTGCTGTATTTTCTTTATCAGTATCATAATGACTTCTCTGTCACACACACACACACACACACAAAAAGAAAAAAAAAACAAAACCAAAACCAACCAAACAAAATGCTGTTCACTTATATCACAGTTGGAAAGAATAAAAAAGCTCCAAAGCACAAGTATTTTGCAGGAATTTATCTATTACTCCTTTTAACTGAAAATTTTCAACCACTGTAGCACAACACAATATAGTGTAGAAGTCCTATTAAGCACCAACAAAACAGTAATACAAGAGCAAATAAATGCAAAAGAAGTTATCTAATTTTTACCTAATTCCAGTAATTTGATTTTATCAGATCTTAGCTATAACTGTGGAAATCATAGTAATAGTGTTAAAGTATTCTACATTCAAGTACTTCAGAATCTTCCATGATATCTTTCATCAGACAAGTGTGAATATCCTGAACAAAACATTTCAATGTATCCTGATCAAACCACTTCTTACTTGGTGTGTGTACACTCACAAGCACATCTATAGCCCTCAGGATTTTTGAATATGCAAAACAATTTCTCTCCCCTTGTATGAATAAGATAATAGAAAGAGCATGGTTCCTCCTGTCCCGAGGTATGCAGCACTCTCTTGCTACAGATGTTTAATTGTTCAATTATTCTTCTTTGTTTTGTCTTGGTTTGGTTTTTTTGTCCTAGGAAAACCACTGCTGATTCAGTTAGCCTGTCTTTTAAGGTAACATGTCACTTTTTCTACCTACTTCACTCTTCCTTACAATGACACTGCAACTGAGACAATCATGAATGCCAACATGCTTTTTGATGAGAAAAGACACATCCATCCCTAAAACTGTGACAAAAATAACACATAAAGATTTTAGTGGAGTGAGAACTTGGCTGTTGAGAACTAGTTACCAGGATGGCAAATGACTGTTTAGGTGTCCACTTAACCCAGTTCAGACAGGGGCAAGTTCCTGGTTTCCCAGAGCATGGCACACCAACCACTCTATGTGAATCTGCTCTCTCACATATCTGAAAGGCCTTGAGCAACATGTGGAACTGAAAAGTGTGGCTTTTCAGGAGTCATAAAGGAACAGGAAAGCTCTTTTTAGCCCAGTTTTTTAGACAGTCCAGTTTGCAAGGGCCATAACCTCTTGATTACAGGGACCATGAAAGTGATAGCAATGACTACGCTTTTCATTCACACAGTAGATGCTTTACAGAACCTTAAAAAGTAAGAAGTTATTTCAAAGCTTTTGAGAACTTCCAAACTAAAGGGTTTTTTTCCTGAAAGATAAAAGGGGTAAGAAGCCAACTAATGTTTTTTGCATAAATGTTTTAAAACATTTTTGCAGCACTTTAAAAAGCAAATTTTAAGGAGAAGAGAGACCCACTTAACAGAGATGAGTCAGTTTATTCACAGTGTCATAACAGGTCATATCAGATGCAGAGAAAGAACATATGTTTACTTTTTTTAGCCTCTGTAGTACCCCCATATCATCATTTATTTAATTAAAAAATATCACAGGATCAGAGAATCATCATAGTTGGAAGGGACCTCTGGAGATCCTCTAGCCCACCCTCCCTGATAAAGCAGGATTGCCTGGAGCACATTACACAGGATTGCACCCAGGTGCATTTTGAATATCTCCAGAGCTGAAGAATATCCATAAGCTCTCTAGGAAGCCTGTTCCAGAGCTTTGTCTACCTCACAGTAATGATGGTTTTCCTTGTGTTCATATGGAATCCCCTGTGTTCCAGCTTGTGCCCACTGCCCCTTGTCCTTTCACTGGCCACTATTGAAAAGACTCTGTCTCCATCCTCCGTACACCTGGTCTTTAAATATTTATAGGCATTGATAAGGTCTCCTCTCATTCTTCTCCTCTCTTTGTTAAAGAGTCCCAGGTCTCTCAGATTTTCCCTGAAAGACAAATGGTCCCATCCCCCAGTCATCTTCACTTCCCTCTGATGGACTTTCTCCAGTAGTTCCCTGTCTCTTGAACTGGGGAACCCAGAAATGAATGCAGGATTCCAGCTGTGGCCTCACCGGGGCAGAGTAGAGGGGGAGAATGACCCCCCCTTGACCTACTGGCCACACTCTTCCTAATGGATCCCAGGATACCATTGGCCTTATTGGCCACAAGGGCACAAGTGCTGGCTCATGCTTAAATTATTACCTACCAGGACTCCAAGACCCTTCTCTTGCTTTCCAGCAGGTCAGTCCATAACCTATATTGATGCACAGAGTTGTTCCTGCCCAGGAGCCAGACCTTACAATTTGCTGTTGTTGAACCTCATTAAGTTCCTCTCTGCCCAACTCTCCAGCTTGTCCAGGTCATGGTGGATGGCAGCACAGCCATCTCTGATGTCAGCTGACCCCTCATCGTTCTGTGTTTTCAGCAAACATTCTGTGTCCTCATCTAGGTAATCAATTAATATGTTGAAGACTGAACACAGTACAGAACATTGGGAACATCTCTGGCTACAAGCCTCCAACATGAGCCTTCACCACTGATCATGGCCCTCTGAGCTCTGGCACTCAACCAGCTCTCAGTCCACCTCAGTGTCTAACCCACACTTCTGAGTTTCTTACCGAGGATGTTACAGGAGACACTGTTAAAAGCCTTGCTGAAATCAAGGCAGATTACATCTCCTGCTCTCCCCTCATCTAATCAGCCAGTTATGATATCACAGAAGGCTGTCAGATTGGCCAAGAATTCTTTACCCTTAGTGAATCCATGTTGACTAATCCCAACAACTGTGTTCCACATTTAGAGTTTATATCCAGAATTATTTGCTCCATCACCTTTCCAGGGACAGAGGTGAGAGTAATTGATCTCTAACTTCCTAGGTCATGCTTCTTGCTCTTTTTGAAGCCTGGGGTAATCATTGTCTTCCCCCAGTCCTCGGGCATCTCTCCTGTTCTCCTTCCCCTTTCAAAGAAAATGGGGAGTGACCTAGCCAGCTCTCTCAGCCCTTGTGGGTGCATCACATTGAGGCCCATGGACATTGGGTTGGACACAGTTTGGCTAAGTGGTTTCTAACATGTCCGTCCTCTACCAAAGGAAAGTCTTCATAACTGCAGACCTTTTCCCTCACCTCCAGGGTCTGCAGTTCATGGGGCTCAGCTTTAGCAGTGAAGATCATAGCAGGGCAGGCACTCAGCAACTCCCCCTTCTCTGCATCTTCCACCACCAGGGCATCCACCTCATTCACCAGCAAGCCTACATTTTCCCTAGTATTCCTTTTTCTATTGATGTGCTGAAAACACTTATAGTCTTTAACTACAGCGGCCAACTTGAGTTCTACTTGGGCTTTGTTCTTTCTAATTTTGCCCCTGCACAGCCTCATTACACTTTTGCGGTCCTCATAGGTTGCCTGCCCCTTTTTCCAAAGGACATAAACTTTGAAGTCTGTCCAGACTTCTAGGCCGCATTTGCCTTTCAGGATTGTCTCCCAGGGACTCTCTCAACCGTGTTCTGAAACAGCTCAAACTCTACTATTCTGAAGTCCAAGGTGGCAGTTCTGCTGTCTCCCCTCCTTGCTTCTCTAAGAATCAAAAGCTCCATCCTTTCAGGAACACTATGCCCAAGACAACCTCCAGCCTTTACACCCCCCACAAGAGTTTGCCTGTTAACAAGCAGAAGGTCCAGCAAGGTGCTATTCCTGGTTGTCACCCTCACCAGCTGTGCCAGGAAGTTCCCCTCCACACACTCTGGAAACCTCCATAACTGTGTCCCCTCCAGGACCCTCTGGGATTGTGCCCCCTCTGCTGTGTTGTATTTCCAGCAGACATCTGGGAAAGTGAATTCCCCCATGAGAAGAAGGGATAGTGAAGGCAAGACCTATCCCAACTGCTTATAAAATCTTTGATCTGCCCCTTCATTATGGTTGGGCAGGCTATACCAGTCACCATGCTATCTGCCTTATCAGCCTTCTCCTTGATTCTAATCCACAAATACTCAACACTGTCATTAGCATCATTAAGTTGTAGACATTCATATCCATCCCTAACACAGAGGGCCATCCCACCACCTCTCTTTCCTTTGGGAAAGCTGGGATCTATCAGTTGCAGCACTCCAGCTGCAAGTCTTCCCACCACATTTCTGTGATGGCACATATAAATATAGATATAGATATATAGATATAGATAGATATAGTATATAGATATAGATATATAGATATAGATAGATATATAGTTTTCTTGTTGTACAATGGCCTCCAGCTCCTCTTGCTTTGTTTCCTGTACTCCCTTCATTGGTGTATATACACTTCAGCTGGGCTAATGGTCCTGCCACATTTTTGAGGGGAGAAGTCCTAATTCCCAATTCACAGCTGACTGCACTCAGATGATTCCAACCCATCACTGACCCTCCTGTCCTTGTTTCCACATGTATCACCATCCCCTTCTCCACTGAAACATCAGAGCATTTAATATCTTGCTAGCACAGCTTACCCACAATCACTGGCATGCTGCTCCCAGGCTGCTCTCTAGTAAGCCTATTTTCAACCCCATAATCCTTTAAATCTAGTTAAAAACTCTTTCCACGAGCCCTGCTAACACTTGTCCCAGAATCCCTTTTCTCCCTCCAAGACAGGCTTTCCCCATCTGTTGCCAGCAGGCCCCGTGTCCTGGAAACCAACCCATGAGGAAAGAAACCACAGTCCTGCTGGTAACACCAGGCTCAGGGCCAGCAATCAATTGTTGGCTCTTCCTGTTTATCCCCTCACAAATCCCAGCAACCAGTGGGACAGAGAAGACTGCTTGTGCTACTGATCCCTTAACCAGCTCTCCCAGGGCCCTGAAGTCTCCATTTCCCTTGGGCTTCTTGTTGCTACCTCATCACTGCCTACCTGAAAAAATCAGTAACTGGGAGCAGTCACAGGGGTGAACTGTAGGGAATTTTCTCTACAGATCTTTAATCCTGGCCCCAGGGAGGCAGCCGACTTCTGTAAGAAGTGGGTTTGCCCTGCATATAGAACCTTCCACTGCCTTCAGGAGTCAGTCACTTGTGACAAGGACCTGTCTTACTGTCTCAGTTTAAGTTGTTTTGATGCAAGGCACTTTGCCTCAGTGGCATCCCCAAGTTACGTGAGCCATCATCATTACCACTATCTGGTTCCCCCTGCAGACCATATATGCACATATGTTTATATGTATTTGACAAACTAATAAAGTTGTAGTTGCTTTGAACCTTTATGGTTCCAAACTCTTATACTACAACTGTATTTTGAAGCTAAACATCAGAATAAGCTTATCAGCTGCATTTAACTCTAGAAGGCAGCAGGGCTCCTGCATTTTGCACATGTATCACTAGCTTTTGTTTTTCTTTTACATTATCTGAAAATCCTCTAATATTCTGAAATATGCCAGTCAGTACACACCACAACCCACTACTATCTGCAGAGCAAGTGTTGTCAATTGGAAAGATATTGTAATTGTCACAGCTAAGCAATTCCTTAGACTAAAGGGGTTCTGATTGATTTCATGGTAAAAGAAAAAATAGTTAATGTAACACAGAAAAATTAAATTGTCAATTGAGGTCTCACATAGTAAATGAAATGACTAAACTGTCTTCTTGGAAAATTTAGAATAATCATGCAAGGGCTACAAAGTTTTGTGTGTCTCAGCACATAAAAAAATGGGTTTGTAATGAAAACTTCTCTGAGTCTATATATGCAGGATATTTTACAAGCAGAACTCTAGAAACAGCAGTGCTTAGATTTAAATTGCATTTTGAAAGAGCTCTTTTTCCTGTGCCAGACAGCCAGAAATCTTGCTGACGTTCCAATTTACAAGAAACAGATGATGTAATTTTGATAAAGCTCTTTTTTAGCTTCACATACCCAAGTTTTTCAGACAAATTCAGACTTTCGGCTTTCTGGGAAATATTAAAAATGGTCAGGATTCCAAAGACTGAAGAAAAATAGAATGAAAAGAAATGAAACTGCAGTATTCATCAAGTCCACATTTTAATACCAAGACACTTTCTGTCTACGTGCATATTGTGTTAAGTAAACTACATTCATACTGCATATAGTGAAGTTTCTTCATCCCTAGAGGTATAAAATAATAGGATTGAAAATCATATCAACAGACAAAATGCTTCAAGTAGAAGAACAGTATTTATTGGTTTGTTTGGTTACGTTAAAACATCATTACATTAATAGAATATTATTTTATAAAGAAGACCATAACATATTCATCCAAAACTAGGCTGTTAAGCATATATATTTAAACTCCAATTTTTCATACACATAACGAAAGAAAATTATATCTTACAAATATCCATTTTTAATAGATCTTATGAAAAACATGTTCAAAAATAACTGCCAAAATCTTCCTCTTAGAATATACAAAACATCCTTGCTGTAAGATATCTTTCATAAAAGGCAAAAATATCTGAGTCAACAGTTGAGTCCACATCAAGCCCTACTGAAAGCAGTAGTTACATAGAAATGCAAAATCACTGTATAAAGTACAGCTCTTGTCTTACTACTGTACATATCTCCATGTTTTAAAAATGTTTTATAAAAACTGTATTGAACTTAACATCCTTTCCTGTCTGCAGAAAAATAGAGCCAGAGAAATTATCTGTTTACTAAAATTCTGAATGGGAATCGTCTCTCTTAATTCAAGGGGACTTTTAACTCTTATTTCAATGCAAGCAGGACTGTTTCTCCAGCATATCACTGAGTAACCTGTCTTACTTTCACTTGGTTTCCCTTTAGTTTCATAATGCAAAATATTACAAAATCTTTAATACATTAACTGAAGAAATCAGAACTCAAAATACTTCAGCTTACGAGGCTGGTCTATGAATTAGCTAATTGTAAAACAAAAAGCAATTGCAAATAATGCTGCATGCCTTTTAATCAACATCCCTGTCTTGCTCTTGCTTCCTCTATAGCCCCTTCAGGCATTTCTTCTGGAACGAGCTTTTCAAGAAGTTGCGGCATCCTGAATCACCCACATACTCGTTCTTAAAGCGGGAACTCAATACTCTCTGCCTCTTCTCTCCCAGGATAATATCTTCTCCAGAAAACATGTCTTCAAATCTCATGTCAGAAGCTGTAGACTAAAATAAGACATTAATTACACATGCAGCTTCATCCAGGCACCATATTCTGACTGATTTCAGAAAGGTTACATGGAAACTCAGATACATTTCACTAGATCACCTTACAGGTCCATGGAGCTAAACTATTTTCAGGAAAAAGTCTAAATATTAAATATATGTTTTATAAACAGACTTAAAGTATAATTTTTATTTTTCCATACTTCGCATGTACTACTCATAATTTAATTCTGTAGGCCCATGGAGTTCCTTAGAAACTTGTCATAAACACCAGTTGTTAAGTTTTGATTTTATCCAGAGGTCACACTCTAATAGAAGGTGAAAAACTGCAACATGGAAGTGATACAGCTGTTGGGCAGGTTCGATCCTGGCAGTACCAAGTATTATCCACCACTTTGTGTAATTCAGAAACATTTTAAGTGCTAGGCACGATGGCATGGACCTCCGACAAGAAAACTGCACACCACCCAGTTTGGAAAGAACTGGAGTCCCAAGTTCAGCCATCTGCCAGCAAACTTAAAACAGCTGGGAGTCAACAGAAAAAAAGCAGCAAAAAGGAATCCATCCAGGATAAAGCAATGACTAAACTCCCTTATGAAGCTAATGGTGTCAAATAAGAAAAAAATCTTGATCCACAAAAGCTTGATTTTTAAAAGTGTAGCATAAAAACAAGTGTTTGTGTTTTTACCCTTAGTAAAATGGTAATGGATTGAATTGCCCAAAATTGAGCATTAACAGAATTGTATAGAATAGAATAGAATAGAATAGAATAGAATAGAATAGAATAGAATAGAATAGAATAGAATAGAATAGACTACATTTTCACACCCTGAAAATGTATAGAATTGTATAGAATTCTGTAGGTAACAAAAGCCGTCTTGTTTCCTCCAACAGCCATACAGGAGAACTTCTACTTTTCAAACCTTATGCTCTTTATGAACCTCACACATTTTCACATGACTTACATATAAATGCCTAACCGGTGGTTGCTGTTAGAAACTGCAGGGAATTCAAATAACATAGTGAAGATTTAGTTTTAAACAAAAGCCTAGTGAAATGCTAATGAGTCTTACCAGTGACCTTGTAAGTTCTCAACAGCTACTTTATTTCTTAGAACAAGCTAATTGCATCTTTATGAAATTCAATGCTTTAAAATTCACAAAGCTCTCAGTACTTGGAAAGTTTTTGAAAGTTTATACATGTTATAAACATAATGAAATAGCAGGATGTCTGTCAATTTAAAATTTCACTAACTTGATAATTCATGACATGAGAGAAGATGTCCCTCCAAGATGTCCCTTTCAGGAGAAAAGAATTATGTTTGATAACAGCATTTGCCTGTACTGGAAGAACAACTGACTTTTCTTACTAGCAAGTGGACACTTGCACTTTTTGTGCCAATTTAGCCTTATTGATACAGACTACACAAAATATTTTTGAATGAAAAATACAGAAAAAATACAGAATAAAGCCAAGGATAGTGTTATTGGCATTTTCAGCATGTATATACTAGGAATTTATCACCAGCAAATACTCACAAAACGTGCTTTTACTCTTTTAGGAAGCTCTTCATCTAATGTATATATCTCTTCTCTCTTCATTACTATCTGAGAACCATCTTCAAACTCAACCTAAGTGAGAAAATGTGAATATAAAAACAAATAATAATTTAACTCTTGCAGGAAGCTTTGGGGTTTGTCTGCAGACAAAAATATGGGCAAACATAGAAGATTTATATACAAATATTTTTCTATTTTGGGAAGGTAAAATTAGGATAAAACATTTAATTCTTTCTTAAGAAATGTAACACATTCATAAGTTTAAAATAATATTTAAGCAAAGAGACTTCACAAGCAACACATTAAATATAGTAAAATGTACTCGATTAGAAAAGCCATGCAGTAACAAAACAGACAACATTATTTTGTAGAAGTGACATAAAATATCTTGGTATCATTTTCATTTGCCTCTAGATTTTTTATTTGCTTCTAATAAATAAAAAAATAATTTTAACATCCTGTGCTTCAAGGTTGAGGAAGACCCTGTCAAAAGAAAAAAGTATGAATGACAACTAAGGAAATACCAGTTAACACAATTTTATTGAATCTGATGGAATTTCTTTAAAATGCTCTGTTCAGAAGATGAAAAGCTTTATCATGCTTAGGTTTAGATTTAATCCAACATGAACCCTGCTAGAAGAAAATGAGAAAGGAAATGTAACTAGGTGTTGGGAATGTCAAAATGCGGAGGCTGTGAAGCTAAATGCTAAAAGTCTTTTCAGTAGCTGCTGATATACTTTTTTCAATACTTCTACCAATTTTGAATTTCAGGTATTACCTACGACTGTAGCTTCAATTCTCACATAAACTGTACTTCAAAGTTTGGTATAAACTTAAAAGAAGTGCAGATTCCACAAAATTATGAGACCATATGAGAAATATGAGACTAAATGAGACTACACAAATGATAACAACAGACCTAGGATGGAAGAATAAATAAACAAGAAAACTTTATCAAAAGTACTGTAAAAGATAAAACTGAAAAAAACCACCTAATTGAATTTGTAAATGGACTGGATTTTGTAGGTTCAAATTAAAGGCTTGCCATGATCTTTGAGGTCCTTTCCAGTCATGGCAATTTGGTGATTCTGTGATTAACTGTGATAAGATGAAAAATCTCATATAGTAAATCCATTCTCAAAAGTCAGGATACAGTGCTTTGAACTAACAACTTCTTTGAATGTAATTTTGTTTTTACAGCAATGTAACAGGGATGTGCAGATCTGCAATGTATTTGAAATACACAGAGCACAGATGGATAGCAAAGTCACATTAGTCATCCTTGCTCCTCTCCGTTCCTGTTTCTAACCCCCCAAGTCTGTTAGTGTGTTAGAGGAACTAAAACATCAATTTGGCTTAAGTATGTATAATAAAATTATGGCAATTTAGGTATTTTTCATTAGGATGAGGGAGCAGGCTTTATGCTATTCCTGTTCCTTATTGCACAGTATATTTGCACAATATGTTTTGCATAATTCAGTTGGTAATAATGTTTTTTTGAATCACTGGTGAAAGAAATGGGCAGAAAATTAACTCTGCCAGCTCCATCAGATCAGAAAACCACTTCCTGAATGGACAGTCTTTTTCTTTGGGCAGTGTACAGCAGCAAGTAACTGCATCAAACCACAGAATCTGGCATGTTTGCAGTATGAAATATATTGAACATTTACAACATAGAGTAATTGCAAGTTCTTCAGCTATAATTCAGCATACTACACTGGAGATAAATTTGCTGTGCCGTTAAAGGCAAACACAACAAGAGCTCCTCTGAGAGTTTCAGGAGTATCATGATTCATGCCAAATAAAAACCCAGCATCATTAACAGCTCCAAATGAATGCATACTGCAAATACTAAATTTCAAATCACTGTTTTTACCCAGCAAGTTATTTAATTTGAACTTCTGCTGCGGTACTGTGCCTTTGTAGAATGTCATTCTCTCCATGAGATTTTATCAGGATATCATAAATGAAAGGGTCAGCTGTAATTTTTAGAAAGCAGCTAATGGGGTGAACAGAGAATTTAATCATCCCGAAACTCAAGAATAAATAGTGAAATGCAATATAAAATAAATGAATAAATAAAATCAAGTACAGATTGCACTGAGAATTTCACTTAAACACCACCTTCATCTAGCAGGTAATAACTCTGAGTCATGAATGTCAAACTGGATGACATGAATTCTGGTGCATTGCATCACAGCTCCTGCACAGGCAAGTCCTGCCACATTCAGTACAAGCATCTCATAATATGAGGAAAATCCACAGATCTATCCAAGTAGAACAGATGTGCCTTATTCCATCGAAAATATTGAGCCCTTTTCAGTGTCTCCTTTAGTCCTACCATCTAAGGAGTCACAAAGGATTCAGTAAGAGACTCTCAAAGCTGCAACAGAGATCTCACAAACCAGAAGAATGGAGCATGTGTGTGCATAGGTCCTGGGAGCTATCAGCCTGGATGTGTATAAAGACCAGAGGAAAAACTGCTAATGTGTCCTGAAGTTAGTCTTGCAGCCACCCTGTAAGAGACTTCCTGTAAACCACAACCATGTTGTGGCAGCCTCCTCTGCATTTTACAGACTGGAATACTTGTTTGTCTATGAAGTCCTACGTAGTGCAATCTGCACTCCAGATAATCTTTCACCTTTGCTGTTTCCCTTGTGATAGGCATTGTTAAAAGACAGTTTACAGCAATCTCCTAAGGCTGTTATGCTGAGGAACTCCAAACCTTACTGAACCCACTTTCCTTACACGAAACTGATTTCATGAGACTGCCCAGGAGGTCCAAAATAAGACAAAGACTGTTTGACTGTGTCAGATTCTTTCCTATGAAGGATAACAACATTCATCTAATCTACCTCACTATTCCTCGTAAGACCAGCTGTTCAGAAGATTAAATCATTTGAAGATTAATGTAATTACAGAACGATAATCTTCATATTTTATAAAGAACTTTCTACCTTTGCAATGTAATGCAGCTGCTAAATAGAAGGAAAGAGACACGTTCTAGGGATCAGGCAGTTGAGGACTTGAGTTTGATTGCAAGTCATTGGCAAAGTGAGAAGGTCAATGCAGCAAGGCATTTAGCCTCCCTGTGTCTTAATTTATCTATAGATATAATAGTAAACTTGCCATTCTTGTAGAGTAATGTGAGGCCCTTATATGAAACGAGTTACGTAAGTGGAAATTATTATATATCTATATTAATGAAATGTACCTGGATTCTCATTCTTTCAAAAGTGCTATTATTATTGTGACTGAGTACTCAAAGCTGCTGACTGATTTTTCTCAAAGGCAAGAACATAAAAAAACAATTATTTTGTCTCTGAAATCAGAAGTCAGCTTTTTAGCCTTGTCTTCATTGTTCAGTTCCTTTTTGCCTTTGCTGAGGGTAAAACACTCCTTAGATTATGTGCTAATTCATTCAAAAGTGCCTCAGATAATTGAAAGTTGGACTATTTATGCTCTTCTTTTTACTGTCCTCTCCTTTACAAAATGCCTAAGGTTCATTGTAGTCACACTCTAGTAATTAATTCTATGTCATTTCTTTTACAATTACTTGACATCAAATAAAAATAAATAACCTGGAGAAAATATCAAATGTTGTCTTTCAATCTTAAGTTCTATCTTTTCACCCAAGTTCTTACTAAATAACCCATCTTCTCAGTTTTATACAAAAAGGTGAACTTCAGGTCTCGAAGAGCACATAGTATTTGTGAGTGGTTTAGATAGCCACTTATTTTCAATACATTAGCATTTATAATATAAGTCCACACTCCAGCCTTCTGCAACTTTGAAGGTGCATCTGGCCATGTCAGTGCTAGAGCAAATGAGCAGGTTGCAATAAAGACATCTGAAAAACAAGCACGTGGTAATAAATACAGACACCTACCTGATACATGTGAGCTGTGTTTGTTCCCAGATACTTTGCACCATACAGTTTTCCATCAGGCCACTTCACTTGGACAACCTCTCCCTCTGCAGGTGGGCCCAGCCTTAGGCAATCTCTGCTCTATTTACAAAGAAGGATGGATTCTTAAATCAGTGAGTGAGCCACTTTACTTTGAAATTCCCAGTAAGCTGCTTTTTACAGCTTGCTAATTGGAGGAGATTTATTACCATGTGCGCTTCAAGTTTTAAAATCCTACTAATGGGCTAACAGAAGGTACTTTTAGTGTTCATGAAAATGAAATAGTGACCAAAGAAACATTCTCTTTACAGCTTGATGCTGCACCGACAAGGCAACATATGCATAAATCAGATGGCTATCAAGAACTGTGATACATTGCCTCCAAAATTATTTTCCATCACACCCTGAAAATAAAGATCACTAAAGTGCAATTGTGTATGTGCAAGACTTTTGCGTATTCAAGTAACTCATGTTTTGTTAACCACAGCATATTTTTGCTAGATGCTAACTCTGTGGACTGAAACATCCCCTGATGGATCAAACTACAAATGCTGAGAATGCCAATGAATTCGTTGCTTAGCTGATGGAGCAACGCTGAAGGAATCCAAATGCTTGCAAATAAGAACTAGGGAGGCATTTTGTTTAGTTTAGTTTTGTTTTCAGAAGATACAAGACAGGTTTTTCTCTCTGTTTTGTCCAAACTTTGCTCCTGACTTGTTGAGGATGTCAGAGCAGCACAGTTTATGCTAGTTGCAATATATCCTTGTTGCAGTTTCTTTTGCCCCATATGGCTTGTTATGAACTCAATGACTTATTTGAAGAGTACACAGACCACACACCCATAACAACAGCTGTCAACATGAGGAAATACACTAAGGACCAGAAAAGGATCATGTCAGGTCTGTGCTCCCCAGTTCTTTGAAAGCTACCTCTACCAAATACTCACCCCAACAAAGGCATCCATATATTGTACTGACTGCATCACAAGTCATGTAAATTACTGCTAATCTAGTGGTATTCTCCTAGGTGTGAGAGGACCTAGGTGTGTCACCATGTTACCTAGGCTCACTGATAAGAGATCTAGACGGGGAAGAGAAAAGATACAGCCAAGGACTCAGGTACAAGGACTCAGTGAAAAGGCCCTTCAGAACCTGGTATTATCTCACATTGCTGCAGTACTATTACTATTACTGTTTTAAAAGTCTCCTGTTTATATAGAATCATATACAAAAATACTGTATTTTTGAGTTCAGCAGTCAACATCCAACGGAGGCCAAAAATCATCGTGACAAAGAACTCAAAACGTAAGAGCAAAAATGCACCATAGTGATCCTTGGTGGAAGATTATCTTGTTATAACATCATGCTAGCCAAACCTAGGCTTTATAAAATGTTTTAAAACACGTATTTTAATCCATTAATTTGATTCAGCACATGGGAAAAGAAGTGAAAAGCTGGATTTTCACAGAAATGTACTTTCCTGCATGACAGTGCTATCTCTGATATCCCTAAGGTGCTCTGCCAAGGGGACATATGTCTGCATGCTTGCAAAGGTTGCTGTGCCAGACACAAAGATTTGTTCCTTCAACTTCAACATATATTTGAGGTAGCAGGTGGCATTACTGTATTGCCCTTCCCAGTATTCCCAGGAGAGGCACAGGAAAAGTTGAAAGGATGACCACTACCTGCTTTCCAACAGCGGAATAATGATGTCTTTCAGGGATCAGGGATAGCCAAATACCATCTTAGTTCTGACTATAAATCAAGTGAGACTGTACTGTTAATGCTCTCTTCTCAGTGATAACTGATGAGAGGGTTACTGTCATTATCATACTTCTTCCTCTACCTATTTATTACTGATGTGCAAAAAAGGAGTCTTAGCTAAGTGTCTTGAATCAAACTTAAAATGCATGATGGAAGATAGTTAATTTCCTGAAAACAATACATCTATCAACAATGTCAAGCCAAACATTAGTTTTTAAAGAACTAGCCCTTTGCACTTTGCACAAGAAAAGCATTTCATAGCTTCTCTGGGAGAGCTAATGGAATTGCTCATACGGAAAACTTGAGTTCTCATGCAAAAAACCTGGACAAATAACAATCCCATTCTTCATGTATCACAACAATGTCTTAGTCGACTGAACAGTGTTTGGGAAACCTGCACTAAATAGCTTTTGCTGATTTCTGCCAGAGTTCCTACTTTTTATTTGTGTGTTACATAACCATTCTAGAGACTCTACTTTTGCTGCAAAAATAATTTCTTCTGGGGAATGAATCAATTCTTTGGTTGACAAAATTGCAGAAATGCAACCTTACTTTTCTCAGTCAAATAATGAAAAGTCAGACATAAAAATACAATAATTCTTCATACACAAGCATAATGTGGGTTCAGCCTACCTTTGGCTTGTAAACCATGCAAGTTTCCAGTACAATTGCATAGTATATTTTCTTCTTCACACAAAAAATCAAACCTGTGCTTATCTATACTGAAAAGACTATTCACTTAAGTGTCCAGTTTCACATTCCAGCTGTTTTATAGGCTTGTCAGTAAAATGTCCAGTTGTGTTTGAGTATCTCCAAGGATGAACACTTCACCACCTCCTAGCCCAGCCCTAGACTAGCAACCAGCCAAGCATTCAACCATGCCCACAGTTACAAACTCTTTTCTTAAGCTAATTAAAATTCCATGTTAAGGACTTTCCTGTATTTCACCTGGTACACATTGCCTTTTATCGTGTCACTCTGCACCACTGAGAAGTGAGTGGCTCCATCTTTTTTAATTCCCCCATCAGATATATAGATGTAACTTGGATAAGGTTACCCTCAGTCTATTCTCTAGGCTGAATGGTTCCAGCTCTCTCACCTTCTCATCGTATGATGCTCCAGTCCTTTAATCACCATCCTGT
This sequence comes from Heliangelus exortis, assembly GCF_036169615.1. Classification (NCBI taxonomy): domain Eukaryota; kingdom Metazoa; phylum Chordata; class Aves; order Apodiformes; family Trochilidae; genus Heliangelus; species Heliangelus exortis. The sequence continues at coordinate 45,278,751 of NC_092454.1, forward strand.
ATTTTTACTGTATTTTGATTACACCATTAAAACAATTAACAAGAGCCAGGTAATCTGATGAAGGTGCCCTCTGATTTGAACATACTAGTACTGGCTTTTTTACATTTGCATGTGATTGTTTTCTAGCTAAAATTTAAAATATTTGACTACTGTTTTCTTTATACCTCCTTTAAAAGATGCCATATGGGCTGCATTTTCCTATTTTAAGATAAATGCTTGAGATACAATGACCAGTGTTGCTATGATATTAAATACAATATTAACCTTTATGACCACTACTTCAAGTTAAAAGAGTTAATTGATCCCTTCTTCACCAATCATATTCCAAATTAACTAAGGACAGAATCAGATTTGGAAGGATATGATTCCAGTTAAGGTTCTTAAAGATCAAACATTGACCTATAAACTAATTGGAAGACCAAGATGGGGAGCAGAATGGGAGGAAATGATCAGTGCCCTGTTGTGCTACATGGATGTGCACAAGTCTATGGGACCAGATGGGATCTGGTACCCGAAGGTACAAAAGGAGCTGGCAGAAGTGCTCACCAAGCCACTCTCCATTATTTATCAACAGTCCTGGAAAACTGGGGAGGTCTAAATTGGAAACTGGCAAATGTAATGTCCATCTACAAGAAGGGCCGAAAGGATGACCTGGGGAACTACAGACCTGTCAGTTTGACCTTGGTGCCAGGAAAGGTTATGGAGCAGGTCATTTTGAGTACCATCACATGGTACCAGGTGATCAGGCCCAGTCAGCACAGGTTTACGTAAGGTAGATCCTGTCTGACTGACCCTTGGAGAAGGAGAGGGTTGTCAGGCATTGAAATGGACTGCTCAGGACAGTGGTGGAGTCACCATCCCTGGAGGTATTTAAAAGGCATTTGGACCTGGTCCTCACAGACATGGCTTAGTAGTTAGATCATACACTTATACCAACACTTAGTAGGTGTTGGTCCAACGCTGGACTGGATGATCTTGGGAGGTCTCTTCCAACCTGAAACATTCTGTGCCTTCCATAACTGCTGAAAGGCAAAGCATTTTACAAGCTCAATTCAGGTCTCATAGCTGTGTTCCTAGAGAGAGCTTAAAGGGAAGAGGATAATGGAACATTGCAAGGTGAAAAACATTTGCAGTCTGTAAGTAACACGTCTGAAGATCCTTCTCTCCAGCTGATAAATAGGAGACACGTCTTCCTTGAACATGGTCCTGAAACATTCACATGTATCTGTAACAATACCATGAAGATTGAGCTTTATTTTTCTGTGTATAAAAAAGTCCAAACCCTTGGAAACATACTGAAGAAGAATCAAACTGTGGTATGCAGTATTAAGTGGGTATATTGTCTGCAAGCAGCTTGAACTCTTGAAGTTTACTCTTATTCACCACTAACCCATCTGAATAGCACGATTCTTTCCCTTATAGCTGCACTTTTTTATAAACCTAAGGTTTACATTTATAAACTGTCATCTTTTAAAGAGACATGCTTCTTCCTTTAGAGTCACCTCTTCCCTTTGTGAGCAACTTCATTCTTCTGGAACTTGCGAAATATTTTTCAGATCCACCATACCAATTACAATTCTTCTACCCATTTCCAATGAGGGTGTCTAGAAAATCCACAACATGAAGTGTCAAACTGTCATCAAGCATTAGCCAAGACAGCACATATAACCAGACTCTTTCTTCATGAGGGCATCTAACCCTATCCCATGAACAGCCTCAGAAACTCCCATTTTATTTTCCTCAACATTAACAGAGTGTGTATCTGTCTACTGGCAGACACAGCACTGAGATCACAGGCTAGCCAAAATCGCTCTGGTTCACGCTGTATTCAAGGCAGAATATTTTTGTGTGCTTAACCTGGATTCAAATTACAGAATTTTTCTCAATGGAATATAGAAAAAAAATCTGCACTCCTGGGGTTTACTTGCCGATTTGCCTTGTTTCCAAAACAAAGCATAAAATGCTTCATTGTTTATTCAAATTTTTGTCAAATAATAAACAATAGAGGGCTAAAGTGGTTAGGCATGGCTCTTGCAACAGATTTTGGGAGTTAGCACATACTTCTAATCCAGGTTTTGCTTTATGGCTCTGTAACACAGCATCAGAATGAAATACAGGTAAATTTTTTTACTTAATGGTAAAGGAATAGGATAAGTATACACAGAGTCTGACTGGCATTATTCTTCCTGGGATACTACCAGTTTAGAGACAGTGTAATTGCTAGCTCAAAAGCAGTCTTTGTAACAATTAGTTTAGCTGAATATAGTTCTCACCCTTTGAAGTTACTCATTATTTTTGTGCCATATGACATCAAAACCCTCTAGGAAGACACATTCCAAACAATCAACAGCAGTCTTGCAGGAAGACTGTGTAAGAATCCATTTCATTATGCTGCTGCAGCTTTACGTATCACAGGGTTCTTGTGAACCCCACTATGCTGTTATTATGCAACCTGGCAAGAAGGAATGGCAAAAAGCAGAGGTAAACAGCAGCCTAGCTTCAGCCATGCAATGTGCCTGCAGATATCAATCCTTTCTGTATTGTTCCATCACTGACACACAGGAGCCATGGCACAATATTGTAATCCTCCTCCTGTCAGACCGAAAACTGATACACTACCCCTGAGGTTTCAAAGATCAAAGAAAAACAGATACTAAAAAGATGAACCAGAGCTAAATCAGACCCTGTAACTGCAATAAACCTCCGTATGCTGCATCTCTAAATACTCGTTAATATCACTCCTCTTGTGTTTGCTTGTAAATTTATGTATCTTGTTAAAATCAAACTGTGAAATAGAAACCAGCCATTTTCTGTCATGCCCTGCATTGCTTAAATCTGAAAGAACGACTCAGACTTTGCTCAGTTTGCATAGAGCTAGCCATAATATCAACTGATCTGGGCTTTTATCCCAGAAATTCCATGGCTTCTGAAAATTAACCTAGAATTAATTCATGGCCTCCAAAAAACCCCAAACACCTCTATCCTTGTATTTTGGAAGGACTGAAATTCATTTCACAGCAAATTCAATTCATAGCACATTCATTTCAATTTATAGCATTCTGTATTAATGACAAAATAACAATCACTTCACACAGCACAGGCAAAACACACTAACTACATCTGATTTTCATTTATAACATTTCAAGTAGATTTCTAGTTCTTGAACTCTAATCATGAAAAAGTAGCAAAAATCCAGGCTTGATTATTGGAGTTTTGCATACAAATGGTTCCCACTGACTCCACTTGAACTGCAGCAGTAATTTATAAATTTTCCCCTTAAATTAGGACCTGAGTTAAATTCACTGTCCTACTGCACTGCTACTGTGATTCTTACCATGCAGCAGTGCTCTCTGTACTGACAAGAACCTAAGCTAATGATGGCTTGAAAGGGAAGAAGTGCAGAACCTTAGTGCACGGGGTGACCATGCTGTCAGGAAGAGTTAGCTCTTGCCATACAGACCCAGGAGAGGAAAAAGGCTCCCATGGCAGAATGGAAAAGGTAGCTCTGAATAGTCCTGAGGACAAAGCTGCAATGTCCCCAAGGCCATCCCAAAAAGGCACTTAATGGAAGTCCTCTCCCTACGTTACTGCAGCTAACATTAACTTTCAGCCTGAGTGCTGGTGATTGAGATTCCCGGTCATGCTTACCAGTGATTGTTTCAAGGAGCATGATGAATGTGATCACAACTAACACCTCTGATTTAGAAAATCTTGCCATAACAACAAATTGCACACTGCAGCTGCAAACAATGAATGTATCAACCAACACCATTAAAGCAGGAGTGGTGAAACAAATTGTGGAAATTGAAAACAACCACTGATCTGAACAGACTGAATAACTGTGTTTTTCTTCTGGGAGTTGACAGTCTGTGGCAGTTAACACAAATTTTTAGGGACACAGAAGTAGGTGTCATACATTTCAGAACAACCTGAATGAAAAGGAGAGTGACAGCTAATTTGATACAGTCAGAATTTTATCTAAACAGGAACAGCAATTTACACAGTGCATTAGCATTTGAAAGAGCAGGCCTGATTCCCAGGAGTGCAATTCAGGTTTTGAATTTGTAGACATTCAGTGAAATCACCAGATTAACAGAATAGTTACTGTAATTCAAAAAAATTAGCCTTGGATCACATAATGCACAGTATGAAAACACTTAGAATTTATGTATTATGTGCTGTCCTTAAAATGATACTGAATCTTCTTTACAAAGGGAATATATGCTTTCACCAAAGGGAAACTGGAAGATAAATTGGATTCCTGAATACATCTAAAAATGTTTTACTTTCCATTCAGCTTAGAAAGTTCCTAGTTCAACTATTGCATTGCCTTACAGTTTAGTATTAATAGCACAAATGCATGTGTAATACTAATTGGCAGATGCAGAATTGCTCCAAAGACCATGATTCAAACCCAAATTGCAGAATGTAGCTTAGGATGTCCAGGATAGCACTGGGCATCACAGTAAGGTGCAGTACAGAGGACTCAGAGAAAGCTGTAATTGGGAGTACAGTATGCTCTCATGGGACAAAATTCAGTGTCAGCAGTAGGAAGCTGAAGTTTGCAAAGAGACCAGGATGTCTGATTCACTCTGCCTCACTGAAATACAAGGCTTCTTTGGTGCAGAGGAGCACCCTTGCTCATGCTCATATTAGAGAAGACTCTGGATCCTACAGTACTAACTCATATCCTGCCTACCTTTACATTAGTGAAGGCCAAAATATTTATAGTTCTCAGTAAATCAGTTGCAGACCAATGACTACAAAGAGGAGCAAATGTTCTGCTCCTGCTCCTGGCTCAGGTCCTGACAGATGTGAAGGAAGATTTTCCTTCTTCCCCTGCTCCCTATCCCCAAAACACATGGCAAGCCTGGAAATAAACTACACCTGAAACACAAAGCAAATATGGTAAATCACCAGATCTGAAAATCCTAGAATTCCTGGGTTAGCTCAGAAAAATAGGTAGGAGAGGAAATAATGTACCTCCCCTGCTCCCAGTCATCTCACCTCATATGAATGATTCCTGTGCGGTTCCAGTGACTTCACCGTGCTCCTCATATTCACCACAGCTGTTTCCATTGTGGTCCCAGACACGAACACAAACTCATTTTGCAAACACAGGAAACACTGAAATACATTTCTGTCTCTCACCTGCTTCACTACAAAGTCAGCCAACTTACTGTAGCATGCAAAGTAATGGATTCTCTCCCATTCGGTTTCTCTTCCTGAGCTGTGGAAGCATTACCTTCACCTAATCTAAAATCATTATTGATAAAGATCTATAAAATATTCCATTATAAAGTGGAAAGAACATTATACACAGGAAACCAAGTAAAGATAATAGTCATATTTGAAGCCTAAAGCCTTCAGTCTTTCCTACATTCATTTTTGTATGCTTATCTATTAAGATGACTGTCTTTCTACTGCAACAATAAACAAAGAAAAAGCAAGAACGACAGAAAAATAAGTTCTGTTCTCCATAATGGAGTAAAACGAAAGTAACTCACACCAATTATGGTATCATACAAGAAAGTTTACATTAGAATCAGACTATTGCATCTTTTGATGCTCTGCTGCTTCAAGAATGGGATAAAATCTCTAGTCCAAAGCCTTAGAACTTAGTCTTTGCTTTTTAAAAGTTTTATTTCAACATAATAATTTATAATGCTGACAAAAAAAATTGTGCCAGCCCAACATGAGCAGTCTATTATTCAACTCAGAGACTCAATGCTGTTTCGACTAAGAAATACAAAAAAAAAGGTTGCTGAACCTATTATAAATCATTAGGTCTCTTTTCCCACATTTAACAACTGGTTCTGAGGATTTTTTTCCTATGTTTATACCAAATATGATCTATCCTCTTTTTGAGAAATGTATTGCTTGGTTTTCTATTTCACATTTTCAGCAATCAGTAATGATGGAGATCACTGGAGTGCATCCAAAGTATCTAAAGATCACCCAGAAAGAAAGACAATTCAATAATCCTGATTTCCTTACAGATTTACATGTCAGTATAATAAAACAGAACAATAAGGTATTATTGGCTGTCAGAGGAATAATGGATCTTTCACAGATAAAAGCAGGCAGGTAAACACTACTATTAAAAGTTTTGATTCAAACAGATAGACAAGCAGAAAACAGTTGTCAGAAGAGATAAAGAGAGAAAGGCATACAGAAGAGAAACCTTTAGGAAAGAATTGTGGAAACTAGTTCAATAATTTATAATGCCAGACAAGGATGATGGAGGAAGTTACATTTTTTAGAAAAAATTTGCTAAAAAATACAGCATCCTTCAGAAAGCTGGGCTAGAAGTACTAGAATAGAATCTTTTGATTTTTATATATCCAACTGGACATTAATGGACTCTAGAGACTTACATGCTAGCCCAGTATTTCAGAATGTACATAGTTCAATCAGTATGTTTTTTCAAAATTATTAATAAAAGTATTAACATATATAGTAACTGAGAAGCTGATCAAGTGTCCACATAGACATAAGCAGATACATACTTTTTGCACCAGTGAAAGTCAGTAGTCTAGATAAAGTTATTAGGAAGAATCTCCTGTGAAAAAAAAAGGCTTGATTCTTGAAGCTATATCTGAAGCATTAACACTCATGGCCCCCCAGAACGCCACCTGTCCTACCCTGCACATTCAAAAAGCCCCACATAAACCCTGTTTCTCACAGCATTCTCATGGAGAAAGTGGGTACACACGGCCAGGACTGGTGTTCTCTTCAGTGGTTAAAAAACTTACTGGATAGCCAGGACCAAAGAGCTGCGGTGAACAGAGTTAAATCCAGCAGTCCCAAGTGGTGTTTCCCATGGTTCAGTATTGAGGTCAGTGTTGTTTGATATCTTTACCAACAATCTGGATGAGGGGATTGAAGACACCAAGTCTGTAGAAGACACCAAGTTGGGAGGGAGGATTGATCTGCCTGAGGGTAGGAAGGCTCTACAGAGGAATGTAGATAGTATGGATCGATGGGCCAAGGCCATTTGTAAAAGATGCAACAAAGCCAAGTGCCAGGTCCTGCACTTGGGTCACAACTTCATCCAACACTACAGGCTGGGGGAGGAGTGGCTGAAAAGCTGGCACAGATGAAAAGGACCTGGGGGTGCTGGTCAACAGCTAGATGAACATGAGGCAGCAGTGTGCCCCAATGGCCAAGGACACCTACAGCATCCTGGCTTCTGTCAGGAAGAGTGTGGCCATCAGGAGTAGGGAAATGACTGTCCCCCTATACTTGGCACTGGTGAGGCTGCACCTCCAGTGCTGCGTTCAGTTCTGGGCCTCTCTACAGGAAAGTCATTGAGGTGCTGGAGCAAATCCAGAGGAGGGCAAGAAAGATGGTGAAGGGGTCTAGAGAACCAGTCCTGTGAGGAGCATCTGAGGTAAATGGGGTTGTTCAATCTGAAGTAAAGTAGGCTGAGCCTTGTAGCTCTCTACAAATACCTGAAGGGAGGTTGTAGTGATGTGCAGGTTTGTTTCTTCCTCCTAGTTACAAGCCACAGGACTAGAGGAAATTGTTTCAAGTTGTGCCAAAGGAGGTTTAAATTAGATATTAGAAGAAAATTCTTCACTGAAAGGGTTATTAAACACTGGAGTATGCTGCCCAGGGTGGTATTTGAATCACCAACCCCTGGTGGTGTTCTAAAGTTGTGTAGATGTGGTGCTTATGGACACGGGTTAGCATCAGACTCAGCAGAGTTAGGTTAATTGTTGGACTTGATGATCTTAAAAGTCTTTTCCAACCAGAACAATTCTGTGCTTCTGTGATTCTACGGTAACGGCACATTACAGTTTTAAACTGATGTTCCCTTTAGCTAGCCTGTGGAGGAAATAATTTTTGAAGAATCATACAGCTAAATCCCATTTGTTCTACATCCCAAAGGAAGATGAAGTAAATCTGTTCTGTCTCTCATTAGTCTAATAATACTATCCTTGGGACAATCTGTATTCAGCCTGACTCTTCTGCCTGTATTTTACCTCAATTAGTTTACCTCATCTTGAGCAACTTCTAGAATTATAAATGCCTATGCAAAGCTCCAATTGCCTACAAGGTATCTAGGCCAGGAAAGACCATTCAGTAGCTTAGTGAATTGACAGTTATCAAGAAAGACAGAATAATTGGCAAGCCTATGCACACAGTATATATGTGTACACACTATAGTGTGGGTGATGAAATGTTAAAGCGTTCATTTTGTAATTTTGTAGAGGTGTAAAGTAAGCATTTGCAGGGAAGGGTAGAGGTAGAGGAATGAAAAGAAGGTCCTGGCTGAGATCTGTTTTGTTTTGGTTTTGTGGGGTTTTTGTTTGTTTTGGGGTTTTGTGTGTGTTATAAGCTTCTCAGATCTCAGATCGCCATCACACCAACAGGTTTTTCTTCAAATACTGGCAATTAAAATGTGCTCCATTTTGTTACAAAGAAAGAAAAAAATTAAGTGCACACTGTAAGTTGTAGTCTTTGTGACAATTTTAGTAGAGTACTTCGACTGTTAGAGTTATCAATAACCCTGGCCATCCCTCCCCTGCCAATGCTGATAGACACAGAAAGATAGAGCTTAACCTTCTCTGTTCTCTTCACACTGAAGGCTCTCTTGGGTCTACTACCAAAAGAAGAAACTTACATATCTGCAAGCACAGTTCACAGTTCTGAAGTAGATTAGAACTGAATAGATTTCAAGTGTCACTTTTAGTATGTTAAAAAATCCACTGGTGGAGTCTTTTTCATAGCTGATTCTTTTTTTTCAGGTAAGGTGGAACCCACTTCAAAAAACTGATACACAAACAAAAGCAAGCAACTTGTTGGAGGGATCAACTTGACACATGCAAAAATAATTCCTTCCTCCTGCTTTTCACAACTACAGTCTGAATGTCTTAACCTAAGCACCTTTTCAGGAGTAGACTTTCTGGATTTCATCAGGACCTCACAGAGTTATCATGATGTGTTTGTTGCAAACTAAAAAAATTAATATTGTACCCAGGAGTCCTTCCAGACACATTTCACTTCTTCAACTCTTAAGATGCTCTTGCTTGTAAGGAACATTTATAACAGCATTCCATAAGCTACATTACCATTTAGGGTAGCATTCAATTTATAGATTTTAATAAACCCACTTTGGCTTGTGGGCATGACAACAGATAGATCAGCTTTAACTTCTCCAGTTTACTTAACAGCAAATTAAAACACAATGTGGGTATGTCATGTCAGCAAGAGTAAGTAGACTCATTTTTCTTCACCTAGTTTGCTTTATTACCACAAGATGAAAGCACAACAGCAAAAAATTCTGTGTAAACTGGTCACTGGAGGACCAAGGTAGTTACCAAGGCAAGCGGCCTGGAAGAATGCCTGCTGTTTACAGAGCAGTTTCCTCAGTTACCCTGTAATCAGACCTCCCCACAGACTCAAAGTATGATTAGCTCTGAAATTATTTTTTTTCTACCTCTCCTCCTTCCATCATTATAACTTGGTGGGACCTTTCTGCCCCTTTCTTGCAGAGCCAAGACTGCCCTGTTTAGATGGCATTTTAGCAAGATAATGGTGGAAAAAAAAAATCATCCTTAGCTCTAACTTCAAGTTACATATATATGTCTATCTCTTTACATTGTACTTGTTGTTAAGGCATTATTGACAAGCTCAATATAGAGAGAAACAAATAGAATTCCTAGCTAAATACCCAGCAAATTCATTTCTTGCAAACTGCTAAGATATGTTGGTTGAGAGATGTCCATCAGGTACTAACAAACAAAAAAACCCAAACAATGGAACTTTGGGACACTCCCCTAACTGAGCAGGACCGTGCTCCTCCTGGTGCTGAGAAAGAGGCAGTGTGACAAGTTACAACACATTAATACTTCAAAAAGAGCCAAGTAGCACACATACATGCTATCAGTAGCAGTTACTCTGGACTGCAGCATATGAACTCCTCACTTGTGTGCATGCATTGTTAAACTAATCACTAGAGCTGTCACCAGCTTTAAGATACCGAGTATTATCCCCATCACTGCAGTTTTTCCATGACTTAGAGGAAGTTGTCCTGTGGTTTCTTCCCACAAATAATTGTACCTTTATACTTCTTTGCACCCTCTTACACCCACGGGGCTAAGAGAAAGCTGACTGGTTAGCATATCGACAAACTACCTAAGAGGTTTAAACAGTGTAGTTACAAAGTTATTATTCTAAGAAATTCTGACAAGACAGAAATCAGTTATAGTATTCAAGCAATAGCTTGAAATAAAAAAACCTATACAACTATGCCTGTATCTAACATCTATGCTTAAAAATCCCAAACCCTGATATATTTAGCAAATGCTAACACAAACCAAGCAAATATGTATAAGAACAATCTACACTCTGCTTTAGTAGTCAATGAATGCTTGCACGCAGAATTTCACAAAACTTCAAGACTGGAATTTCCCTGCTTCCTGTCTTTCTCCTTACAAATAAATCACTGTGTTGGAACATTGGAATTCTGGTCTACTGTGAGCTGAGCTGAAATTATGTAGTGGATTCAGGACATACAGGAATATCAGAAAGCTCTTGCTATCTTTGTAAGCTAGTTGAAAAGTGAAAACAGATTAGAAAAATAAGTTCTTCAACAGGCAGCAATATTGCTTTCACACAAGATTTGATGAATAAGTCCTCCCAGAGGCACTAACACCTGATACGCACATTGCATGGATTAGCAAGTTTTAGTTCAGGCAGAAGAAAAAACATTTTTTTTCCCTTCCAGTAACTCCTGCAGGTATATTATCTAACGAAAACACAACAAGATTTCTTTAAGGAAGTGAAATTCGTTTGGTGTTTCCATCAAACAATTATATGATGTTCATTCACTATCTGAGAAGAACTAAGGCATATCCAGACCTGATATTTGTTCTTAGCTCCAGAAGAAACTACCCCCATACAGTGGCATGCAGTTTCTCATCCATGCCTTACCAGATCCTTGATGCTGGCTTACACAGAAAAGGGATTTCTAATAAAAACACAGCCATATTGCTGAACATTTTGATCACCCCAAACCAGATTGTCTTGATCAATAATAGAGCCTTTCGGAGTGTTTCGAATTAAAGGGTAAATTTTCAAAGACATTTTGCAGGGATTTGCTGACTGTCTCTTATTAAAAGCAGAGAGAGGTAAACAGCTCAAATCCCATACACTGAGCTGAAATGTACCCTTTCAAATACTGTATTTTCAAAAGTGTCAGACATTTCAGTAACTAAGAAGATTCTAAGAAATCAGTATCATTTCCACTGATCTGTCAGCTAATGCTACTTCCAGGAAAACATAAGGCCTGCAGAAAACAGGCTGTGCCCCGTGAGCTGCAAATCATGTATGGTTTGCAGTGGCTCAGTGCATCAGTGGTTTTGTGGCTCAGTGGAAAGTGGTCTTGCTACAAATGGCTCTTTTGCATACCAGTGTTCACTGATGACTAGGCTTTAGAGACTGTAAGCAGGAGCTACATCAAAAATATAATTTCAGCACAAAAAAACCTCAGAGAAGCATGAAGGCAAACAAGGATTACAGTCATACTGTGAGAAAACTGTCAAGTTAACACCTTATGAGCACACTAAAGGTTAAAAGCCAATATATTCATTGCAAATGTGTAGGGAAACAGAATCTATTCTCAACTGTTCTCAACTTTGTTCATACATGCTATCTAAGTGTACGATGTGGTCCTTAACAGTTCTGAAAAACACTGTAGTTTATATAAGTGCATAAGGGAAATCAAAATCTCAATTGCTTTTTGAAAATGCAATAAAGTACCCATGCTTCTCCCTGACGATTCTTATCATTAATAATGTAATCTCACAAACTAAATATCAGGAGGTGTAAACAAGTTGTTAGAACAGATTCTTGAGAGCTATTCTTCCCATTATAGCAGGATTTTTCTATTCAGCAAGGAGTTTTTGCAAGTTATCTCTGAGAGACAGATAAGGATATACGGAATTCCCTCTCTCATATCTTTTATTAAATACATATTTCTTATTTAATTAAAAGACTTTGTAAGATTACTTTTATTCATTTGGTCAAATGGCAAAGACTAATTAGAACAACCAAGGTTTGGAAGCCAATTAGAAAATAATCATTGTCAGCAGCAAAAGTAACAAGCTGAATATTAAAATGTTATCTCCTCAAGGTCAAAAGCACTAATACAAAAGGTTCCAACTGTCTAATTATAAAAAGAAATAATTAAAAAAGAAACCAACAAAAAAACCACCACCAACAACAACAACAAGGAAAAAAACAACAAACCCCAAACAACCAACAACAAAACCCCTCAAAAAAATGAAAAACAAATCAGCAAGAAATGGGTATCTGAGAGGGTACTTACTACAATGTCTTCAGGAAAAGTATCCAGACTGAAAGAGCCGTCATCAAACATGACTTCATAGAAAAGCTGAGATGTCACTCCTACGACTCTGCAACTATAGTATCGTGTATTCCTGTGTTTTGTAATGACTGTCTGCCCAACTGTGATGGCCTTCTCACATGCCTTAGGCTTCTTGAAAAATGGAAGAATTAAAAAGAAAATTTAATTTTAAAAGACAAGCTTACTCCACAGAAATTAGTTTTGAAACAAGAGCTGATAATAGTTCAACCACCCAACACATTATCTTCAAATGCAAAACTGTTTCTTCCCATCACGATCACATAAATTATTTTTATGTACAAACCTTCTGCATTTTATGAGGAAAACAAATGGTATCTGAAGAATAACAAATTACAGCACCAAAAAATATTTTTTACAACTCTTTCCCTCTAACTATTCTGTATTAGACAATTAGCACAAAATTAGCAATACTTGTAAATTCTGTTTGAAGAGAAATTTGTGGAATTTGATTGAAGAGGTGAAATGTGATGAACTCGGACTATCTCTTGGACTGTTTTAAATTACGGGATTTTTAAGTGCTGGGTTTCAGTGTGATTCTATGTAATTAGTAACTACTTAATATTTTCTGAACAGGATACAGCAACTAAATGCATATGGAGTGCTCATCAGAGTTGTTTACAGTAGTGTGAGTAACTTCTTAGCCAATACTGTAGAGAACTTTCGATTTAAAAATTCAGACTACATGGATCCCTATTCATCAGCTATTTAGATATTATATCAGTAACAGTATTTTTTTTAATTTCTCACTTTTAATTCCCCAAATCTAGTTATGGAAACTAGAAGAGTAGCATGGTTGTTCAATCATGCAAAAATTCTACATCAATAACAAAAAAAAAAAAAAAAAAAAAAAAAAAAGAATGCAACTTAGCAAAATGTCTGAAGTTTATATGATGCAAACAGCTGTTACATACTAGCTTGCAACCAGTGTACCACCAAAAGCCTTCCACTTAATTTTTCACAAGGAAAGTTATCAAAACAAGAGCTTCCTAATAACACAAGGAAAGCACTTTTTCCTTATGATTCTGACTGTCTATTCATTAACTTATAGAGATGTGTGCCTTTGTTCATGCAAAAGTGAGTAACTGTGAATTTTGTCTGTATCTGAACAGTTAAAGTTTTCTTATAATGGGCTGCTGCTGCAAGGGGCAACTAGAGTGGTAAATACTAAGTATAAAGTATTTTTTATTAGAAATATTCAAAAAGCACCCTGAAAATACTTCATAACATATGCTAAAGATATTAGCTGATTTACTAGTACAGCTTTTCAAACCTTCAAAGGCAGTAATTTCTTCAATGAGCATAATAACCCTAAAATGTGTCTACGAAAATCTGGAAAATGCTACAGATAAAGAATTTTTGGGACTAATTTCAAAGAGAGAACTAAGAACAGCATTAGTTCCATTTAGAATCTGAGCATGAATAGCAAAGTCATTGCTTTTTGGGAAGAGGGAAAACCCACCCCAAACCTAAACACTTCTGTTTTTGTTTAGACTCTAGTCCCTATTGTGCCTCTTCCCTGGACCACTTTCTGGGATTTAGAATTTTTAAAACTCTCTGCTCCTGCAAACTAAGGGCAAACCAAGTACAAATATTCTGTGCCATTTCTGGAGGCACCGCACTAAATCTCTGCATGTCAGAGCTCTGCCTGACATACTCATTTGCAGGATTTAGTTGAGGTCACCTCAGATAGTAAAAACCAATGATGTTTTCTACAGCATTTTCAAGTTTACCTGGAAATAATATTCTAAGCATAGTCATAATGTATTTAACCATTTACATGTATAAAAAAATTGCTTCTTCATTATTTTACCTATCTATAGATAGAATAAGTAGCAGCATTACATAAATAACAAGTATTGCAGGAATGATAACATCAGCACTTTTTAAACAAATCTTGAAACATATCTAAGCATATATGTTAATTTAATTTTTGATTCTTGACTTTAGACTGTTTAGTTATTTGTGGGAGTGAGAAGCAGGTCAGAGATGGGGATCAGAAGTGAACTGGAGAGCATTAATTGATTTACTTATATGAGATAACAGAAAAATATTAAAATCAAGGAGACGTTATTCTATTAAAATAATGTTTAAATGCTGTAAAAGCCTGAAGATAGAATTCTTCAGGGAAGACGGAAGGCAAAATGTAACACTTTAAGAGAAAATGCAGGCTCATTTAATGATAAAATTTTCAGACAAGAAATGCTATTGCTTATTAGAACAAATAATAAAACACAGAAATGCATCCTAGCTCAAGGAGAAGATTATTTTTAGTATGTTATCTTGGTAGGATTCTTGATTTATTTCTCTGAAAAAATATTGACAAGCACACTCTGTAATTGATTGCATGTCCCAGAAAACATTTTCTGTCAGAAAATCTTAAGAATTTATTGATGTTAAGAATGTCATTTTTGATCAGAAAGGACAGTTATTATGTAAGGTAGACTATCAGATTAAAGAAACAGCTGTGGTAGTTACCAGATTATTGAAAAAGCTGTGGTTTAAAAAGCAATGATTTCCTTTAACAGTATCTAAGGCAAGGATGAAGTAAGATAGTGGCAGAAATGCAGAAAACAACCAGATACAAAGGAAAAAAGTTAACCTCCCCTCCTGTGTGGAAACTTCAGAATTATAAGAGGGAAAAATGCTTCCTCCTTCATTTTCTGTATGGTAAGGACACAAAATCTTCTTAAATAAAATACATAAATGACAGCTACATGAAATAATATGTATAATGAAATAGGTGTCTGATGTGTATCTAAATGTCCAGAAACTTCCTCTAGCTGTAGTTTTGAATACAGGACCTTCAAAATTCCAAGACTTATTTGATAGAAGAACATAACTCTCATTTCATCATTTTAAGCTTCCTCCTCTGAACTGCAATTTAGGCATAGAAATTATGCATGACATTTAAAAAATATGCCAGCTCATGATTTTTGAACAATGTCCTTCTTAAGGCACGCCTTGGTCTCTCTGAAATGTTAAGGGGCTGGCAGTAGTTAGCAGACAGTGGCAAACAATGACACTGCATTACTCAAGTACTGAATAGAAAAGGATCTACAGCTTCCATTTGACAGCATCCCTTCATTCCCTGTGTGCTATGGAGAGATGAACTCGACAATAACAGAAGAAGATAATTTGAAAGAGCTCAAAAAACAGCAACAGTAGGTTTTTGTGACTCTTATTCAATGGATATTGTAACTCAAATCTTAGCCCCTTCTATTAGCTTTTCAAAGTACATATTACTGGGACTGCCTAGATGGCCTCTTCTTTCCAAAACAAACATCAGCTATGAGTACGTGTTTGCCTTCAGCAGGCCTCCCCTGTCCCTCAATGCTGTCTTTGCTAATCTTAAAAGGAATCCTTGGGGTTTTTTTTATTTGTGTATGAAAAAGTGCTTTTAATCAAAAGAAATCCACAGCACCTATTCTCAAATGTACTTGCTAGTGTTCATGCAATTTAATGACAAAAAGGTGTGAGGGATATGTTTCATGCCCAGAGACAAGCACAGTCAAAGCAGAAAAATGAAAAAAAAACATGCCCTACTGTCTATAGGTGATAAATCACAAAATCTTCCTTACATATTGAAGCTCCAATTTACTTAAAATAATATGGGCTGTGAAAGGAAAAATCAGTAACATCCTACATAAAACTCTTCTGCTAGCATTTTTTTCTAAAAATTTTTTCTTATTTATTTCTATAGGTTTATCTTTAGCAAATACATGGAGCATGCATAGTTTTGAGTACATGGGCCTCCGAAGAACATATTTTTGAAAACTCACATAAACATTCAAAAATTCCTGTTTAAGGTACTTGTGTATTTACTTCACTTGGTAGCACTATTTGGAGGTGAGAACTATGCTTTCTCTTTTAATTGCCTATAATGATTTTTCACAAGACCTGTCAGTGTCCATGGTTGACATAAAACTACACTAGGAAAAAATCATGAAGAAAATACAGAATCTGAACAGTAAAAAAGGTTTGTGAAAGTATATTGATAAATATTTTGGACACAATTTGCTTGAGATCACAGACAAAAATAATTTGGATGTATACTCCGCTTCATCATTGCAATAAGCCCTTGCCCAACGTGATGACACCACCAGCAATAATGCATATTTTTCTATATATAGGTATAGACAAAAACATAGGGTGTTGTTCAGCACCCTTATTGGTTTGCATGCTACAACACCACTACAGAGATATGTCACAATTCTTCCTAGTACCCAGAGGGCTTCCTTTGACTGTTAAGTTTTAGCTGGTTTGAGTTTGTTGGTGGTTTTTTTCTTTTTAATTTGAAGAAAGTACCAATCACAGGCATTCACTGAGCATTCAGACACAGTCTATAGAGTCTATGTTAGTAAAAAAACCCAACAATTTAAATTTTATTTTCCTGAAATAAGGAGAAATGATAGTGTCCTTGCTTATTGTACAATGTTTTCACCTGCTAAATGACAAATTTTTTTCTTGCTGACAAGACAATCTATTTGATTCGTGTAAAAATCTGCAAAGTGGGTATAATCTCTCACAATTCCCTTGTTGTGCTTTCAAGCAAGGAAGTTAAAACAATAGACAAACAAAAAAGTTCATTAAAAGAAGGATGCATTGCTATGCCTAATGGCAAAGAGCAATATAATTTCTGCATGAAAGAATAGCTAATAGCTAAGAAAAGCATAACAAGAAAACCAATGGTGGAAAAACTTCCAAAGCCTTAAAGATGTGATTAGAGTAATTACCCAAAAGACAGTGAATAAAACCAAGCATATGCAGACATATGCAATCTCCTCTGTCTCAGAAGTATGTTATATATTTCACAGAATTTTTAAAATGAAATAATATCATTCAAAATTTTGACTGAATGAAAAACTGCATAATTTTTCTTTGTCTTCATCAAATCTGATTTTGATTTAAGCAACAGGAAGTAAGTTAATTAAGATTTTTTTCAGAAAGATTGGTGTTGAACTTCAGGAAAGGCCATGATATTCCCATTCCAAGCTACTCTGAACACCTGTCACACAATAACTTCAATAGCAGCCACACAAAACCCTGTTTCTCCATAGTTGGTGGGCTGTTGTTTTGTTGTTTTTTTTTAATTTGACACCACCTAACACAGATCAAGAAAATTGTAATGAAAAAATAGATTTTATGCATATCCATGTCATTCTGTTACAACTGTGCCTTTTCCAGATGAGATTGTATTTTATTTCTTAACATCCAAAGTAATAGCTATCTATGAACCTATTTTCTGTTCCAGACTAAGTCTACACTGAGAAACTTAAGTGCTAAAGTCTGCACTGTTTTTTTAAATTAGATTCAAAGTATAAATTCTTCCTAAACAGCCTAGGATGTTTTCATTAATATTTTTTAGGTATTTCTATTAATAACCAACACAAATACAGAAATGCCAGGAAAAAAGTCTCTTCAGGTATATAACTTTATTAAGGGCTGTATAAGCATAGAAGAAATAATCTGAAACTTTAGCATTTACTATGTAGTATCATGAGACTGTTAGAATAAAGTGAAAAAATTCACATGCATTGTTTAACACCATAAGGGGATTCCAGTATCAGACAGGTATACGAGAGGAAGTTAAAAATGTTAATAGGCTCCGGAAGTAGCCACAACATACACAATTTTTCCCACATGAAGTGGGAAAAAGGGGAAGTATTATGCTTAAAGTCCTGTTTGATCAGTGAATAAGTATGAAGTCTTGTCCCCCCAAAATACAGCCCTATTTTTACTGGTCATTATTTAAACCCAGCAATTTTCAACTAATTTTTTTTTTCAAGAAAGCCAAGAAAAGTATCCTAAGTTGCCTGTGTGGACAGAAGCTTAAGTTTGCTTTTCAAACATAACTAATCTTCTTGAAAAACACGTAAAGAAATTAAAGCTATATGAAACTGTTTTCACTTATTAATTAATTTTGAAAAAAGTATTAAAAAGGGACACAATGTTTTTTTCCCTTTTTAAGAATCAATAGCAGAGTGAACACTCAGGACTGTTCTCTCTTAACTGAGATAGTAACAATTCAATGCTACCGTATTGAAATAAAATACATTAATACCTACAAGATAATAATAACTAATTCTTCATTTTTCTACTTTAAAATTAAAGTACCTTTAAAAGGTTCCTCTTCAGCACAGTCTAGAAATAAAAGGCATGGTAACAGCCTGACATATCAGCATGACCTGACCAGATGACAGAATATGTCATCATAACTGCCAGACACTGTTTGACTGTTTAACAAAATATCTCTGAGTATTTAAAAGATACTGCAGTCTGGGTATTTGGAATACACCACAGGTTAACAAAACAGAGAACTCAAAGATCTGTTATCCGAAAACAATAAACTCAACAAAGACTGTAATGCAAAAATGTGTTAGGCATATCAAGTACAATTTTTCCTAGATAACAGCATAAGAAAAAACTTTCAAGATGTAATAGTTTGATACATACGGAAGTATGACAGATGAACCTCTTAAAATACCTGGTATGCATCCTTTCTTCTATTTTCTCTGGAAACATTCTTCAATTCTGCCATTCTGTTTTTTAACAAATAAGGAAAAAAGTTCCTTACCACATTTTGGTTGATCTTGTGCCTGAAACATGTGATGAAGACAACATATGGCCAATCATCAGGTTCCATCAGCACTCCTGCAGCATGGGCACAGGTAACATGGAAGGAGGCTGGGCAGCGTCCATATGAACACTGAATGCAGGCACCAGAGGTTTTTTTAACTCTCTGTCTGCAAAACATACATTTCTGTAGAAGCAAAATAAACAGAATATTTACAATTCTGCCTCCAACTTCCTTGACTTCTGCAAGTACCTAAAGGACTGAAAAGTTACATGTGCTTTACTGGTTACATTTTATACCCTGCAATATGCATGGCAAAAGAACCCACATTTATGAATTACAAGATAACTTATAAATATGGTAATTAATAGATAGCATTTTTGCCTCTTTTATGTTAATGTGAAGACAATCGGTGCTATAGTAGGAAAACTGATATATAGATTGCTATTTATAAATTTAATTTCAAATACCATACACTCCTTTGAAAATTGACCTGCTCCTCCTAAAATAGGTGAACCAAAAAACCTACACATAATTCTATAAAAAGTGATAGTGAAACACAAAAATAAAAAGAATAGACCCACAGAAATACGCAGCTAGAAAGGAATTCCATGTATCACCCCACTTAGTTTCCTACTTTGAAGGTGGAGTAAATATATACCTAGGTTTTGAGAGATGGCTAATATAACATGTTCATGAAACAGATTTTACAACATCCTCAGGTGACTTGTTACAGTAAGTAAACCTCCTCACAATTAGAAATGTTCTTGTCTCAAGCATTTGCATAAATACCACACCAGAAGGCTGCTCCTAAGCCCCTTTTCATTTTTTCTAGTTTGATGTTCACTGGTTGTGTATTTAATATAGGATTGTTTGGGTAGGCTGTATTTCCCTGCTTCATATATTAAAATATCATGCCAACAGCACTACCATTGTTAATACACACCACTTTTTTTTTTTTTTTTTTCTTTCGCCAAAATGGAAACCACATCAGAATATTGTCGCTATTTTTTAACTCACATAAGTAAGTGGCCCATATGAAACAAATGAAGGTACATAAGCTAGGTTACCTAAGTTCAGTAAATAAGCTCCACCATACTAAAAAAGTTAAAGCACAGGACAACTGTTGTCTTGCTGCCAAAAGATATTAACAAAGATGCTAGGCAGAATGATTACTTTAGTAATTTCTATGGACAACTGTATTATACATTACATATGGGAACTATCTTCCAGCAACTCTCATCATGGCTAAAAAAACCCTGCACATGCTATCAATAATTATAAAATTATCTTAGGTATTCTGAAATACAGGTGTTTTACTTTGTGACACAAAATACTGAATTCAATAATATAAACATATTCTGTTGGAATAAAATCACTAAATTTGCCAGTCACTGATTTTGGTAAATGTCCTCTAGCCTGCCTATGCTGGGAACACAAGCAAGATTAATTTGCATTTATTTTTACTGCATGGTTAAGAATTCAAAGTATTTTAAACTAAGTCACAAAGCATTCTTCTTACCCAGTTACCAAGAACTTTTGTTCTGTTGTTAATTTCCATATCCTGAAGAGAATCTGCAGAAATGTTACAGTATCATTAACTACTTACATAGTTTTAAAGGCTTCTGACACTTAGTCTGTAACTGAAATAATCCTGTTTGCAAGCACTAACTTGTCAAGATTATCAGTTATGGGAGGAGATTATTTCACACATCATGCTGAACATGAAAAACTCTAGGTCTGCCTTCATGTCCAACCTAGGAAAGCCAACAGCCCGCGTGGCTTGGCCCACCACGCAGAAGCAAAAGTAACTTCTGGAATCTGAAACTTAAAATTTGAGGTATCATTCCCTAGGAGGACCAGAATTAAGCTCAGTCTGCTGTAGCAGAATCAGATCTGGAAGCCTGTTAAGAGGTAAAGATGATTTTGCCATCAAAAGAAATGTTCCAGAGACCTCACTGATAGGCTGACATCTCACATAAAGGGAAAGGGAGGGAATCACAGGTTTCACTCTGCCTCCCACCTTTGTTTGAAGTTACCGAAATGAAGAAATTTATTAGAATGTATAGAATCTGAACCACACCTGCAGAAGACAGACTTTAAACACCTCTCTGGGTGACCCTAGTATTTAGGTATGTAACCTTGCTACTTGTAAACCAGTTTGACATCCTATGAACATATTTACTAAAATATCGGCATGCTAATACAACGCACGACTGACAATTTTTCAGTAGCTTAAAACTAAGTATTCCCAACAGTTAAAGCAAATTCAACATCCTAAATGACAAGGAAGAATGTAATTTTGACTTACTGCTTGCTAGAGAGAATGGGAGACATTGCTGAAGATAAACCTTAATCAGAGTTTCAGATGTAAAATGAAATGGAGAATAAATAAAATTGTTTATATATCTGGAGATTAGAAATATAGGACAGATTAGAAATCATGCACAGTGATTTTCTAGATGGTAAAATGACCTCTTTTTGCCCCCAAAATGAAAAATATTCTGCTGTAAATGGATTGCATGATCTTGGAATAGCTCTGTAATATTAATAGGCTGCAATTATATAAACACAACAGATTTTAACGAACAAGTCTGAGAATACTGGATGCCAGTATTTTATAGAAGAAAGCCCACTGATATCTTTCATAATAACTTTTATGTAAATAATCTGATATTGCTTTCCTCAAAAACTGTAATATTTACAAAACAAAATTCCAGTCCCTAACAGGATCATGACATAAAAACAGTAACACTGCTTTCTGATGCAAGGATTTATGAAAATAAGCACAAGCTGCGTATGCAGCAGACAGCAAGGACTGGATTTTAGGAAAAAAAAATTCTCTATTTCTCCCAAAAGTATTTCTATTGTTTGGCAAGAAAAATTACTTACATGAAGAAGCTCACTATAGTAAGTTACTGAAGTCTACAAAAAGAAGCTATTTCAGGAGAGCCTTTAAAAACTACTAAATTTCCATGTTAGTAAAAAATCAATGCCTAAGAGCTCCTCTTCTACTGCTGCAGATGGTTATTAACTACTAGTCAGTGACTGCACTGCATACTGTCATCTTCTTTGATATATTTGGCTTTTTTGACCTTCTAGTTATCACTGCAAATAAACACTAAGACAAAGACACCATTATTAACATTTAGGAAACTAATGAAAAATCATGGATAATTCTTTCTTCCTTCTTGGACCTGCTTTAGCACCCCTGCATTTCATAATTAATCTGGTTTTGTATCAGAGTTTATACTACCAGACAAGTAATACTGCTGTTGTGTACAGCCATACTCTTGGTCTGAAATGCTGGTCATATTTTAAACAATAGTCAAATACTCATAGATCATAAGAGAGCAAAGATTTCACAGCGAATATTGACAGCACAAGTTTCACTTATCAACTGTTAGACTACCATGCAAAATGCACAGTGAAACTAATCTTTTCTTTCTCCAGTCCAAAGCCATAACATGGATTAGAAGTGAGAAAAGATTACAGTCTAGTCATACTGTTAGAGATGGTAGCAAGGTACTGGCACAAAGAGTTGTTAATAATGCACAACAATCAGAAGTTACAAACTAGGAAGACATTTGACACATTATCTGTAGAGCAGCGAGTGTGCGTTGTCTGCACATTCACCTTTCAGAATACAAAGTCAGCATTTAATTTTGGCAGACAACATAGTGTATTTCTGTGGAAACAAGCTCATTACTTTTTTTTTTTTTTCATTTTATGTTTCCTTTTTTTCCCCTATTAATCTAAATCAAGCTGAGTATTTCAGCAATGAAACTGGAAGAGTTTAGAATCAGAACATCTGAAGAAAAAGAGTTTCTCAGATCGTTTATTCCAATTCTTTGTTCAGCATGTTTAGACAATTATAAAAAATTAACTAAGAACATTGCTAGATAAAGTATCAAGAGACTATTTTGCATCCCTCTGATATTTTAAACATAACAACCAGTACCAGGGTGGGGAAAAAAAAGTCCTACTACTCAGACTGCTCATAGCATGGGGCTCTGGCAAATAAAAGACATTACGGCAGACATTATTTAGATGTAGGTGAAATTCTAGTCATATTCCAGCAGAGAAGTAAACGTAAGACTTGTGCATCAGTAGTAATTAGAAACAAGAATCTTATTTTCTATAAACTCTGAAATAATGTAGTATTGGGTCCACTCTCACTGAGTGAGCTCGCAAATTGTGTTTAATTTGGAGTTAAACATGGCACCAAAGATAAATACTGTTTTAATGCACAATTTTAAGTGCTGATAAAATATTATCAGGAAATACCAAAATTACGTAATTTTAACTTTCATATACTTAAAGGAAACACTAATTTACAGTGGGGAGTTAAAAAACAAACAGCTCTTCTGAAACACAGACTGTGTGATTGCGATGAGCATCCTTACAATGTAGGTTAAAATAGAAAGAAAAACAAAAAACCCAAAACATTTGCTCAAGAAGTTCTTATTTTAGCAAGCGCCTGGAAAGGATTATGTTCCCGTGATATGCCAGGTTAAAACTGGTAAAAAATGGTGAGTGTTGGTGAGGCAGAAAGGAAGCAATAAAAGACCTTGTTAGAGATTCAGCTCTTGGCTGCACACGTGTACTCATCACCAGGATACCTACCATACCACATCTAGGGAAATAACCTTCTGTGTTTTTTCAGTACACTTCAATATTTGTAATTATATTTCAACACCAAGCACTGCAGTTAAGTCCCTACTAATTCTTCAGTTACAGCAGCAGTATTAGTGCACTATGCTGCTAGAGATACCTAGAAAGTATTGAGATACCCATAAAACTACTCCAGAGATGTACTGATAAAAATATATACACATATCTCCGCTATCTGCTCAAAGACTTACTATCAATAAATACTAGATGGAAAATACCACCATCTTCTTTAAAAAGAACAATCATTACATACATAACAAGTATGCTTCCAGAACATAGCCACTGAACACACCAAGTTGTTTGATGCCATCCAGAGGGACCTTGATAGGTCTGAGAGGTCGTCCCATGCAAAACACATGAAGCTCAACAAGGCAAAGTGCAAGGTCTTCCAGTACCTGAAGGGGGCCTACAAGAAAGCTGGGGAGGGAATTTTTACAAAGGTGTGTAGCATGAGGACAAGGGGGGATGGTTTTAAGCTGGAAGAGGGTAGATTTAAATTACACAGTAGGTAGAAATTCTTTACTGTGAGGGTGGTGAGAGACTGGACCAGGTTGCCCAGAGAAGGTGTGGATGTCCCCTCCTGGAAGTGTTCAAGGGCAGGTTGGACAGGCCTGTTAGCAAGATGGACTAGTAGAAGGTATCCGGGCCCCTTCAGGTGGGAACTAGGTGATTTTTAAATTCCTTTCCAATGCAAACCACTTATGATTTTATGAAAATTAGCCTGCGGGCCTTCACTTTACAAGAAGGCTCTCATGATTTTATCTTTGTCCAGTTTTTATGCATGGATATATATTGTTTCAAAAGGGATTTTATTATAGGGAAAAAAAAATCGTCCTCTGTAGCTCTGGAATGTTGGATGTCTTCTTTTGGTTTAATTTTCTTCATAATCTTCACCTTTTAGCTTCTACATTGCACCATGTAAGTAATTAATCATACAACCTTAAAAACTGTCATTTTATAGAAGCATTGTGCCTGTACTCATTGCATAGGCTCACAAAATCACCTTTCAGACATTCTGAAATAAGAAAGAAGAAATGGATGATCCCAGTATTTGAAGAGCAAAATTCCAGGAAGATAAATGTAGAAGGCTGGGAAGAATCTCCTTTTCTTTGTTCTCCAGAAAGAAAGTGCATTTATTAAAACTTTGCTTCAGATTTTCATAAATCAGTTTGAATTTGACATTTATGCAAAGGCTAAGATATCTGACAAGCTGTGCAAGGATGTTTAGGCTGAAAAGGTGATGAGACATTAGTTCACTGCCTTGCTGATAGAGCATCCACCAGATTAGGGCTCCCGGTATCATATTGTAACAGAGATAAAAAACTCCACAGTTTTACAAACCAAGCCAAGATAAAATTGGCCCTTTGTTGCAAGACCATACTGTTGATTCATATTTAATTTATCCCCCATGATTATCTCTATGTCCTTTCTATGCAAAGCCTGTCAAAATAAATTCTAGTGGCTGACTTTAACTCAGATTTCAGAAGAGACAGATCCCAACTAATTGGCTAAGTCAGGATAGTCCTTAGCAAACGATGAATAGAGAACTCTAAGAGACTGCATGGCTGTATCAGGCTCCACTGCTTAATAAGTTGTCATGTAATGCAAAGCGCTGCTCCGAAAAGTAGTATCATGATTTATACTTAGTGCAGGGAAGATAACTGTTTCTGTGTAATTATTTCATAAGAATTGTTTTATAATATTTCATATGAAGACATACAAACACATAGAGAGAACTTAACATTTCAATAACAAGCAGCTGAAATTAGAACATTGAGATGCAGCACTGAAAGGATTATCTTCTTAGCAATATCCTGCAAGCAATTTACCAAAATGAAAAAATGCAACGACGCTCTTTATCAAAATTAAGGTACCACCATCTCTTATCTAATAAATTCTCTATTCTGCTGAAAATGGCTAGTTGCTAAGGTGATACCAAAAAACTAAAAAGGTATGTCCACACACAACCCAAAGAAAACATAATTACTAAAGAGGCAATCATTTAGCATTTACAACATGAATGTTGAAATGTTTAGAAACAAGAATCTTGTCAAGCTTAGACTGAAACCTCTGGTAGCAATACAAATACACATACCAAAATTTCATCTACCTACTAGCATGATGGTAATGTGCTTCTTTATGTCTGAAAAGATTAGAAAATGAGAAGGGGATATGCATTTTACCTCTAGGAAGTAAAATACTGCGCTTGTGAAGTACACTTAATGAGGACACAGTTACCTCTCAAGTTGTTCGCCAATAAAGAGAAGCCACTGTGGATACAATACCCTATTAGAAAACATGGATGAGTAAACCCAATACAGTCTAGTCAGGCCGCTGTCCAGGAACCACCTGGCACCACTACAGTAAATGCAGCAGATGTGGATCATATTAGTTCCAGGTGCTAACAAAGTCAAAACTGGAAATAAATAGCTATTCCAGGGTGCAGAGAATAGGTTTGTTGGTTTCTTGGTTTTTTTGGTTTTTTTCTGTTGGGGTTGGTCTTTTTTCATTTGATTTGATTTGTTTGTTTGTTTTGTGTGTGTGGTTTTGTTTGTTTTGTTTTTTAAATTTAGGAAGGGGTCAAGGCACACAGAATTTAAACATGCTTTACATCACAGAAAGTTTTTTATCATGTCTGAAAAGCCTGGGGGACTACACAGCTTACAAAGAAAAGATTACTTCAGAAGCTTTCAGCCAAAAGCCAAAATCTAATTTTCAGCAGAGTTGATATTAACATCATTACCTAACCAGCAAAAAGTGTCATTTGAACAGTCAAAGTGATAAGGCATTACAGAAAAGTTATGACATTCTTTAAGACACATTAAAATTTATAAAGTCTAAGAAGTTTTAAAAAATTCCATAATCTAAAATGAAGCCGTTTATAGTGCCTCAGAATCAGCAAGTTATTTCTACAGGTTTCCTTCATTTCTAAGTCCTGTGCTAATTTCAATAGGTAAATATTTAGAATAATCTGATCTCACTGCAGAGGAGGGTGAGCAGTCTTGGGTTAGTTAGTTGTAAAAATTTGCCAAACCACAGCTCCCAGTAAATTGAAACACATTAGATATTAATGTGCTTACTAGTTTAAAATGGCTGTCAGAAAAAATGTAAAAGCAAAAACTGAAATAATGTTTAAAACAATTTTTTTCTCCACCTCTTTTTTGCTGTTGCTTTCCCTCAAAAGATAAAAAAAAAAATAAAAGAGCAATGTGATGGCTTTATCTTGGACAGCTAGGAAAATGACCTTTTGCTTAAAAAAAATCATAAAGAATCATCTTTCTTGCATAAAACCAAAAGTATGTGGATGTCAGCACAATTTCAAAGTGTTCCAAGTTTGCCATGGAAACAACATTCTTATTTCAAAACAATACTACTGCTCACTGTTGACTATTGGCATGAATGCTCCCAATCCAAGCTCATTGACAGCTTGTGGAGTGGACAGATGAGGCATGGAAAATATTTTAAATTAGTTCATTTATCTTGCTGAGGCATGGGAAGAGACTGAGAATTTTTCACTTTTCAAGAAAAAAGAGCAGAGGGAAAAAGAGAAAGGGGGGAGGGAAGAGGAGAAGGGGAAAAACTGGTGGGTAAAGGAAGGTAAAAAAGGGAGAGAACAGCTAAAAAGGAGGGGAGGAAAAAAAGGAAAGGGACAAAGAGGAAGGGGTAAAAGTGGCAAAAAAAGGAAGGACGAAGAAGGAAAGAAGGACAGGAAGGGAAGGGGGAGTAAAGTTTGGGAATGGATAATGCAGCAGCTTTTTATAAAATCATTAGCAGCTATATTTCACATATAATGCATTTTTTTGTTCAGTAGAAAACATACATCTTGTCACTAGATAAATTTGCAGATGTTTTCAGCTGCTTTTGGTTTTATCCTCATAGTTTTTAGAAAATACACACTGTTCTCTATTACTGCGTCAAATACATTCATATTTTAGTTGTTTTGTCTTAGGAACACAGATTATAAATATTTTTCAAACATGCAGCATAATTCCCTTTATACAACTCAGAAATTATGCCAAACAAATCCAAGGTGAAGAACACAACAGATTAAGTATTTAGTTAATACAGAGTATCTTATTTTCATGGATGTTTTTGGACCCCCCCACACAGGAAGGGAGATGGCTTAAAGGACTGAGTAATGCACTGCAAGTCATTGTTTTTGAGATGTTTAAGGGCTTCAAAAACAGTTCTGACAAACTTAATGGGTTAATAGGTTTCATCCCCCTACTTTGAACTTAAGATTGCTCTACAGTTAATGCTTAGAAAGGCAGCTTAGCACTATATGATACTCATATGAGGACCAAACATATCTGACACACAGAAACAAACTTCAGTGACCATATGCAGTATGGAAATTTACACTAAAACAAAAAAATCTTTTGTATCAGAATAATGAGCAAACATTAAGAAGGTCTGCAATTACTGATTGTTTCTGCCATATCAGTTCTAATTCCATACCTAGAGAGGTTTTGAATCTTTTTCACTTATTGGAGTGTAAGTAATTGTTTTAAAGGCAAAGGGAAAAGTTAACAATGTATTGCAAAGATAATCTGAATAAAAGAAACATGTATCATAGGTATTGTCAATAAACCTACCACCTATGGATAATGTACAATCATGTTTTGTACAGTTATTTCCTGTATGTAACTGAAATCTTGCTTCATATGGAAATACAAATGTTTAATGTTTATACTTTTTATTTATTCAGCAAGCCTTCTTCTTTACCCGGATTTTCAGGCATAGTGATTAGGCTCAAAGGAAGTTTGACTTTTCCTCACATCTTTATCTTTTGACATTTTTCATTTTCTAATTTCCTGCTCTAGAAAATGCTTCACATACTTGATGGGCATGCAATTGATTTGTTCAGTGTTAGTATTTAGCAAGGCTTGCTACAAAAGGACAAGCTTTACTCTCTTCCACTGTGAAGCCCAGTCCAATAAAAACATATTGCTAGAAAAGCTATTAAAAACCTATTCTAAATGTCCAGTGTGTGGACTAAGCCATCTATTCTGTCTCAGTGGATCCATTTAACATACAAACTATTTTGCTCAATTTTAAAATATAATTTTCAGCATCTCTGACATCCAGCTGCATACTTCTCTTTCCCAGAAAGCATTCTCTTTCACTGCCAATAGAAGTTCAATAAATTATGAAGCCTTGGCCTACAGGCCCATGAGCCCAGTTGTTCATTGTATATTGTGTTTGAGAGAAACCTTTCATTTAATGTGGAACTCATTCACAGGGAAATAAACTGCAAATTACAGATTTAATTGAAGGTAATTTTTAAAAGTTCCCTACCAAATGCTGTATCAGCAACAAAATGAGAAAAGTACAAAAGCCCACTAATAAAGTCACATAACAGGAAGAACGTCTAGCATACAATTGGACTTTTGATACTAATTTTCAAAACTTCTTTTTGACTAGTTACTTTTGGAAGATATTCTTTCTCTCCACACAGTGCATCCAACTCTTTTGTTAATGGACCATTAAAAGATGCTTCATTGTGTCTTAATGGCATAATACATTATAAAAGTCAAGTGAAGGAAGGAATTACACCTCTCAATCTAAAGATATGTCATATAAAAGGCCATAGCTGATATTTCCAGAAAGAAATATAACAACAATTTGCTAATACAGCATTGCCAAGTAATCAGTAATTTTTTTATAACTTGTCTCTTATAGAAAACATTTTCCAAACTTGTCCTGAATTCAACTAAAACATTTATGAAACTATAATCCAACTTGAACTTCTGACACTGATTTGAACATTTCGTTCATATGTCAAAGCATCTTGATAAAATATTGGAGGAGGCAAGCATATTATTTCAAAAAGTATTTCATTTGCTTTAGCTCCTCAATACTTTAGCTCTTTTAATGAATAAGTAGACTTATGTGTGATCTCTAGAAATTTCTAAATGCTTACGCAGAACTAAGATAGCACACAAAAGGTTACCCCACTCCACACACTGTCCATTTGCTGTACAGAACACAGTTTCTCAGCACAAGAGGAAGTGTGAAATGGATATCTGGATCTCCGAATTTTAGCTCTCAGTAGAGCTAATACAGTGATACAGAGTCACTCATGATAGTCAAGATTTCTGGCTAAGTGTGAGTTACTAATATACCTACTTTCACAGGTTTCTGCTATATTAAGACTAATAAATCCCTGTGGTTTCTGTCTGGTGGGGGCACACATGGTACAAATATCTCTATTCAGTGCACTTGACTCAGCACACTCAGAAGAGCACACTGTTCCTTTCTGAATGAGCTTGCCATAGCCTGAGATTGCACAGGAGGCACCAGTGAGCACCAGTGTCCCACAGGAAAGAAAAACATCACTGCAAACAAAAGTGAAGAGAGCCTCTCTGATTCCTGGGAATTCCTATTGAATGGTCAGGTCCACGGATGATATAACTGCTACTTCCCTACACTACACTGACATAGACCTAAATCTCCAAAAAGGACAGTTCAACTTTCATTTATATCCTCATTACCAATACAAGCTTTATCAGTAAGGAGGTCACATTAGGAAATAACACTTTAAACACTTGGGCTTGAACTTTTTAAAGAACGATCTCTAGTACAACAAATGAAAGAAGTTGAAAAAGGGAAAGGACTCAGAATCTTCACTATATTTAGCATTTTAAGTATTTGGTTTACTGCTTTCACTGCTTCACTCAGACATTAATATGTCTTTTTTATTTCCTTCATTTTATTTTACTTATTTTTTAACTTATGTTAAATAGTTGGGTTTCAAGCTTTCAGGAAGCTTGCTTGGAGAAACAAATAGTGGGAGATCATACTAACTTTTCAGAGATATTTATCAGTAAGTCAGAAAAAGGCTAAGACAATAAACAAATAAAAAGAAAAAGCAAAACTAGTTTCTCCTGAAGTGAGCTTTTTAGAAGTTGTGTTCAATTTATCTCCCTCCCCTTCTTTCTTTCCCCTTCCCTTTCTCCTTCTTTCCCTTTTCTCCTTTCTCTCTTTTCCCCTTTTCCCCCCTTTGCCCTTTCCCCTTTCCTCCCTTTCATTGATGCAAACACTCACTAGAAGTGGAAACTCTTTGTCAATCCTAAGTCTTTTTGCCCTGAAGATACCAGGTATAAAGCATGGTGAGATGAAAATCAATGACAACTAAGTGATGAGGAGCTTGGCCATCAATAAACTTCTTGGAAACTTCTGCTACCACAGCTGCCACCACAGTTCCACCGCCAGAAATAATGACACAATAAACCCTCATGAACTGCTCTATGAAACTTAGTGAGACTGGTCTGCATCAGTTTTGTCAGCTTTGTTTCATTGCACTGAAAATGAGCAAAATAAAGGGGTGCATTCTTATGTGCTACTTAATACAGATGACTTTGCACAATGAGCTGCTGGAGTTTGCAAAATGTTTCGCAAATCAGTTCTAGGCAGTCATTCTTTCAATTTGCTTAACACAGTTCTGAAAGAATATGTTTAAGGTCACAATGCTCACTGTGATAACTTCCATAGATATTTCTCTGCTAATTTTTATCTGTAACCTACTGTTTTCATTAACTGAGATTATCTCAATCTGAATCTGTTTCACTCCATCTTTGAGTACAAAGCTAACACATTTCAGTTGAGAGAATCTTTGCCTTTATTGAAGATTCCCCTCTTGACCACTAGTTTCCCATCAACTATAATATGAGAAAAACAGTAAAAGTCTTCTTAGGAGTTAATGACCTCTATAATTTGCCAGAGACACAAAAATCTCACAAGTATGGATTGGAGAAAAAAAAAAAAAGAAAAAGTGAAGAGCTAAATAAAGCATCTCTAGGAACTTTAAATTCCGAATGTGTGATATTTTCAACCTTACATTATCAAATTTTAAAATAAGCAATATGGTCCTCTCATTGTCAGTGCAAAAAGTTATAAATATGATGGCGTATGTGCAGAAATCTTTTATCTGTCCTTCATGTAAAAGCTAACAGTTTGGACAACTTCTTTGCCCTGAACTGCATTTTCCATAACTGTTTACTCAGTCCTTCAAATATGACCCCTAAAGTTGTTCAAAAGCTGATGGCATGCATAAGAGAATCTGTAGAACTGTAATTGTGATTACCATCACAACTAGTCAAGTAGCAGTAAACATCCAGTCAAGTATTCTCACTTTAACTGATGTGGTAAGCCAAAGTAAACAATAGAAGCCTGTTTGGCACAAGGAACAGTCAGTAGTTAGAAGACACTGAGGGTGGGGTTGGAAATGTACGTTTTGTGCTTGTTTATGCAATGCTTAGTACAATTCCATATGGTGTATTCTCAATAATTAAGTAATCTCTATGTATGGTCAAGTTAGTTCGTAATTCTTAGTAGCCCTCCAAGACTGTGTGGCATTTACAGTATTAACTACCAGCAGACCAAGGATAGAGACTCAAAAGGTCTAATAAAGAGGTTATTGTGATTCCTGTCAGCAAAAAGAAGACAGTATGTATGTCAGTGCTCTAACTTCTTTCCTTCTGTATGCTGGAAACAAATGATACTATTTTTACCTGATTAGGTACAATTTCTCCACATTAGCTTCTGCATTTTCATTTGGCACAACCCAAAGATCTGCATCAGGGCACAGTATCAACCATGACAAATATTATTTCACTGCTAACATCCCATGATGGTTTTTTGTCTGCATCAACATTACCTTGGCACTAAAACTTATTAGTACTTTGCAAGGTAAATTATTCAGGCCATCAGGTAATCAGAATGTACTATCTGAAACTCTTGATTTTACCACAGGAAAAAAAATTCATACAGAAAACCACCACAAATTTATTTGAAGTGTAGAGTTTCAAACAAGAGCAACCATAATTGTTATTTTTAAGTGATGGTCAATATGCAGAAACAACAATAAGGTAAATGATAATTTATATGACAATGAGTATGTTAATAAATAACTTTATCTGTGCTTTCAGCTAGCACAAAGCAGAAGACACTAAAACATAAGATCAAAAGTGTCAGATAAAAATGGATAGCTATGCAAGATTCCTCTCTTACAGATGACTGTTATCAGTGGTGGTACAGAACCCAGGCGTCTTCAGTAAGACCTCTAAGGAAAAAAATCCATTTTCAGGTCCCTACAGAGCCATGCATTGAAAAAAAGATTTTTTACATTTTAAACAGTAACTCAAGAGGCTGTAAAGAGCCACCTATTAGTATCACCAAAAGTTTGTTAATTAGAGAATGTGAGAATGCACACTCATCTACTCTCTACCTATCTGTTTTCATCTGCAGTATTTCCATAATCTCTGCAAGTCTAAAGCAGGACCTCAGGTGCCCATCTTTAAAGCAGTGAGCCAGCGCATCTGCTCAAATGCATAATGCTGTTTTCTGCCACAGTGCATTTCTAACAAAATGGCTTTCTGTGAAAACATAATGCTTCCACAGAATGTTGAAATAAAAGGAAGAAGCTGCTTTTGCTTTAGCAAGAATGAGATTGTTTTCAGTAACTATTTTGGTTTTCAGATATTTCTCCTATTTGGCTGTCTTCAGTACTGAATGCCAATCCTATTTTTTTCCATACTAGAAAATGGTCTTAAACTTAATTAATTAAATGTCCCTGTAAATATCCACTGAAAATCAAAAAAGGAGAGTAAAAAAGTTCCTAAACTTGGTAAATCAGTCTTTTGAGATACAAATTCTGCAAGTTTTTTTCTCAGAGACCAACAGACTGATTTCACTGATCGATAGACATAGCTTACTCGAACAGACTGCAAGATCATAGGAGTTAGTTAATATAATCATATTTCAAAAGGATCATAAAACTATTTCTGTGGAAGTAACAGTACAGGAACACTCACCCAAGATGCTTCTTTTCCCAATGCTTTGTACATATGCCTGGACAGAGCATGTCACAACTCCTCTCACAGTCCATGTGCATGCAGGCCTTTCCAAAATAAGATGATTGGAGGCACTGCAAATCTAATTTTGTATCAGCTGAAAAGCAGCTGCAGAGCACACCTGGACACTGAGTTTGGAAAGATGCACCTGTTCCCAGGTTTAAACACAATCTGTAACAATTCAAGGCTTGTTTCACTTACAGAAGCTGAAACACAAATTTTCCCAATAATGAGAATTATTTTTATAATATAAAATTATATCTACAAATTACATCTGATCTTGTTAACAATTTAAAAAGACAAGTGTGCAGATAAACAAATAAGAAACTTTAAATGCTTGTTAACAGTCGAGTGAATAGGTGAGGTCTGCAGTGTTTTACCTCAGGACAACCTGTTTCTTTCTACGGTTTTCTGTAGCATGAAATAGTGGCATAACAGGAAAGAAAAACATCTGCTTCAGGTTCAGCCATGCTCGATGTTGCATATGGAGGAAAAAATTCACAACACCCAAGTCAGTGAATATAATCATCCCAAGGGATGTTTAGTACTTTTTGTAATCTTTCCATTCATCAGAAAAAAATAAAGCTTGTGCTGGGTTTTACTACACCTACACAATCACACAGTACACACTGTTACTCTTTGCTGTGATTTAGATATCTGGGACATACTTGCTAGGGACACTTCACATATTTCTACTTGTGTTCTAGAAGACCTGCTTTCTCTATAGTGTGTTTATGAGTACATCAAGACTGCTAATTAAGGAGTATGACTTCTTACTGTTCCATGGCCCAGAAATCAAGATAATTACTCTGTACTACCCTTATGAGGATATATGAAATGAAAGTATATGAAATGAAAATATATTAAATGAAAGAATACATGATCTAATTTTGAAGAATGCTATTACTTCCGGCTAAAGAAGTTAACACCTAAAGCAATTATGAGTAGTAATCTAGAAAACCTTCATCTGTACTTTATGAAGATAAAGAAATGTCTCAGTATTTAGTGGCAACCGACGAGTTCATCCAAATACATAATAGCTCCATATTCATACAGATACAAACAGTGAGATGTGTCAATTCAAGGGTCTATGCTTGGAACAAAAAGAGGATTTTTTTTCTTTTCAGGATTACTCAGAATATCGATAATGGGGAAATATTAAATTACTCCTACCCGTGGATGTGGTGTGGCATTTAGCTTGGTCAGGCAAAAACAGGGCATGATGTCTGGCTTAGGCAGGGAGTGACTGTTCCACCTCCCTTGAGAGAGAGTCTATGTTGCAGCCAAGGGCTGTCTATGCTTTTGCTCTGCTGGAATTAGGGCATTTCCTCACACAGGCAAGCATACCAGCAAGCAGGCATACATCAGAACAAGGTAAATTAATATCTCCATGAGGAAAGGAAAATGATCAAACTGCACCTCACCAAAAGAACTGAGAGACAAGACAGCAGAGGCTGACACAGAAAACTAGACAGAAAAAGACAGGGTGGGCTCTTCAGAGGAGTAACAGCACTGCAGCCAGCATGCCACCAAACAGAGGCTGGGATGAGAACACAGCTGCTCCAATAGAGGGATCTTCAAGTGTTTACATTAAAAGGAGACTCAGTTTCATGATGCTTCCTGCAAATTAGGCCTGTAAATCCTGGATGCATGCCTGCGGTAACATCTGCCAAAAGTTATTTTTCCAGCTTTCTCTTACAAAGGTGGGATTCAGTCCTCCGCTTCTTTTCTTATTAGAAAGCAGAAGTATGAACCTAGCCCAGGAGAGGGAGATTTGCTGTCAAGGACACAGACAGATACTGTTACAAAAAAGTCCACAGAAAAACTTGGGGCAGAAAGGTCTAAGAATCAGACAACTTCACTCTACTAAAAAAGAGATATCAACACCTCAGTTCTAATTTACAGACTGTCTTCACTGAGTTATTGGCTTGAAATGAAACAAATTTAATATGCATTCTTCTATATTAGAGGCCGTTACTTCAACTTTGATTTCAAGACATATTCTAGTCACTCCTGGGAGACTAGGTGTCTTATTTCTCAACTTATGATAAGCTATCCCAGCACAACTCCTCTCCTGCTTCCATGCTTATTCTTCCTCTTCTTCTTCCCTCCAAAATATGAAAAAAAAGACCTATCCAATCTAAGTTATAATTTGTAAGGGGCATAAAAGATCTTTGATATAAAGCAAATTACTCCCCTATTGAATATTGTTCAGTTAGAGAAGCATTGTTATTAAAAATTGGTTCTTCATTGATTTGAAGTCTATACTACTGACTTGCAATGGGAATTTGAGGAAAGGATATTTCTGTGCCACTGTGTCCCCTCACACTGTGTCCCCTTGTTTACTTTTCATGTTTCAATGACCAGATAGTAATAATGCTGTTCCCAAAAATTCATGCCATAGGTTAAAACAGAGTATTTTTCTCTTTACCATTATAATTATAGAATGTATGAAATACATTTAACTTACAAAGACATAGATTTCTTTGAGAAATTCAGTGGCATTTTCTCACAGTCCTACCTTAAAAAAAAAAAAAAGGTCTCAATTCGATTTTGAAATCATGCTAGTGTAGCTTCCAATAGGACATAAAATCAATGTGGCTTAAGAGATCTCAGATTTACTAATTGACCTGCTAAGCTGTGACAATGAGGTTGTCTTTATGACTGGGGATTTTGACTTCATGGCCAAGACCCTAATTAACATACTGTAACTGAGCTAAGAGCTGTATTTTCAATAACATAACAAACAAAACTGAAATTCATCCATCAATATTTGTAATGTCTTTTTAAAGGATAGCGGTACTTGACAGCATGAAAAAACAATCTACCTTTTTGTTTTCTTACCACAAGTATGAAAATCAAAACCTTTTCAAAATAAAGAAAGCATTTCACTATGGACAGTTTTGAAAGTAAAGTCAATGTCAACTACTAGAAATAACAGCACTGTTGTGTATGTATATAAATAGAATATAAATCATATACAAAGGAGTTCATGATCTCTGAAGTGCCGAATGCTATTATTTCAAAAAACAGTGCTCCTGCAAATTTTAGTCAGTACATTGTTCTTTCTGCATAAAGTAATAGGGACTGGGCAATTCTGAAAGAGGTAAGATATGAGGCTGTGTAAGTAGAATAAATGCACCACAGGGTTAAATGAAGATATCAACAAAGAAAAAAAAAAAACAAAAACACCCCCCCCCAAAAAACCACCAAAAAACAAACCAACAAAACCCAACAAGCCAAATACAAACAAAAAACAATGAAGAAAAGCAAGAAAATAAGCACAACCTTTACAAACCACATAGTAAAATTAAAATAGTTTCACAATATTGAATGAAAAGTGAGAATTTCCACCTAACAAAATCACAGTTATTACTACAGAAATTCCCTGTGATTATTCTGACTATAAAGACCCATTTTCAGGCTATTTTTTACTATCTTCCAAGTGATACTGTGGCCAGCATTGATTACACAATCTTTTCTTTTGGTAGGGAATCCCCTCCAAATTGTCCCAATGTTTCAGGATGCAACCTAAACTGGTATGGTATGAGGGGTATTGAGGTAGATGAACTGGATCTTACACTCAAAAGTGAAATACACACAATGCAAACTGGAATATTGTTGTGTGCAGAAACACAAGATCTGCACATTTGTGTTTCCTTACTACCTGAGGAAGGAGAGGAGCTGAGGAAGTCCCTGACCAACGGGTCAGTGTGAGCTTGCATCCACTACAATCCCTCCTCCCCATCAGATGTGGCAAGATGAACCAGGTGGGGCTGTCACTGCAGTCCCATCTGGATTGCTGAAACTGTTGTTCCAAATCCAGGGTTCGTTTCCTGATGTGCACTAAGCCAATCAAACAGAGCTGAGATACTGTTTTATTCCAATATTACACAAGGCTGGGTACTCGGTGGTCAGTTCAACTTCTGACAATGAACTTTATCCTTACAGATACTCTGACAACACTGACTCTGATCCACAGAATGACCCTTTTGATGAAGATCAGCACTAACAATTTACAAAAGTCTGATTATTTGTTAACTGGCATAAAAAAGTAAAACAAAAACACAAAAAAACCCAAATGAATCACAAAGAGTGACAAACTTGAATAAACTGAAAACAGACCTTTTAAATGTAAAAAGGATATAAGTGTCAGATTGCTGATTATAGGAACAATTCTTTCTGCAGTAAAGAAACAAAACAGGCCTAATACAATCAGACAAACAATGCCTAATTGAAGACTGAAGGGACCACCAGGGGCATTTGTACATGGCCACTGGAGGTGAAATTCCTGGTCCAGTGAAAAATGAATCAGAGGGACTGGACTGGAGGGAATGTCAATGTCAAGCAGTGCCACTACAGACTGGGATTAGAAGTATCCATCCAAGAGACAGAGGCAGACACCTCAAGGTGCTCATGCAGTTTCTGTATGTGGGTACCATAAGGCATTCCTCACAGTGGAGACTGCACAGAGAGAACACAGTAAACTCTGGCTCTCCCAAGTTTTGCAGACTAGCCTTAACCTTCAAGAGCTCTTGACTGGAATAATTCTGAAAATGCTAGTAAACATACCAACCTCTTGCTAAGCTATTTTTCACAAGACCAGCAGAAGAGCCATAGTGACCTCTTGCTTCTAAGAGGAATCCCTAGATCAGTTAAAGAAACCCTGCCTGAATTTCATGATAAAGGCATCCCTCTCTCCATTCTGCTTCTGGAAGGGTGCCACTGAAAGAACTCCAACACCATCTAATACCCAGCCCGCAGTGTCTCTTGGCATCTCAGGAATTCTGAGAAGTCAACAGAGCATCACCAGCCAGGAATTTGAAAAGTAACAGATATGTACAGACACCTAAGCAGTTTTGATCTTGTCACTGTAAGACAGACTTCGTGCTGTATTGTGCATCTGCTACACAATTCCATATTGAAATAGAAGAGCAAACACAATAATACACCATCAGCTAGAAAGAAAACAGAATTCTTGATACCCTTAAAAGAAAGGGATATTTTAAAATGTAAAAATCTAAAATAGCCTTTCAGGCTGGAAGTCTATTGCTAGATACAGATATGAATATTAAAATAGATGACTTTGGGTTTAGCAATGAATTTAGAGTCAGAAATAAACCAGACGCTTTTTGTGGCAGCCCATCATATGCTGCTCCAGAGCTCTTTCAATGGAAAAAGTATCATGACCTTTCTATATGTCCAGTGACTACAAAAATCTCCTCAACTACTTCCTGGTGCTAAACCAAACAAAAAGAGTCATTAGAAAGGAAATGGAAAAAAAAAAAAAAAAAAAAAAAAGGTGCATCAGAAACCTAGATGGTACATTTTGTAAACTATTTTTGAGGTTGTCATGTTCCCAGAATGGAATAATAAAAACACATGCCTTTTACACCTATGGTTGTCTTCCACAAGTAGGCTTTCTCCCAGGGTGTGATTTACCAATTCTGAGACTCTGGGCACTGCAGTGGTTAAAGGTGCAGTGTTGGCTTTCAATTGTTACTAGCCCTTTGGCTTTTTAACCTGCAAGACACAAGAATTATAGGGAGAGTGCATGCAAGTGACAGTACCTCTTTCTTCTAACTCTGCTATCACCCTGTCAATGCCTGAACTTGTGGCAGAAGGCACTGCTTTACATTTTTAAGTCTTGACAGGGGTAGAGAGAGACACATATACTTCTAGTAAAACTGTAATTTTAATGGCACTCTTATCAGGCCATATCACCCCTAAGTCTGCTCACAGTCTTTCACTTTTCCTATCACAACAATTATACCATAAGGAAGTTTCCATGTCCTGTCACACAGCACACCAAACACTAAAACATCAGTATTATCAACACCCACCAATCTTTCAGCATGAGATCAGGGGCTTTGTGGAGCTGGGTTGCTGTGGAATGCAGCCCAAAGCAGGTGGTAAATTCCATCTAAGGCTAAATACCAGCATGAGACTGATAGCAAACAAGTACCATAAAGGAAAGTTGAAAAGAGCTCTGTGGGCTAGTCACTACTTGCCAGAGAAGCCATAAAGTAATTCTCACCATGGGAAATTCTTTTATGAATCCCAGATCTATTCCCGTGTAGCTCACTTTCCTGCAACTAGGTTTTATGTTTAAGTCCTCTGCCAGTTATTTTGTAATTACTGACATGTCAATAAGGAAGTTCATAAATATCTTGTTTGATTCTATGGGAACAGGGGTAGTGTGCTCATTGTGTCTATCTGTGAGCCACCGTAAAACTAACACTCACCAACCAGGGAGGCTCACTCTCCAGCCCTGGGATGCAACTTCTGTGATGAAGATCAAATAGGAGTTAACTTGTTCTTGTTTGCAAGGAGTTAAATGTTTCATCATTCAAATGTTGTTCCTGCTGGGATACTATTAATGCTACCCCTAGAACAGGACATACCATGGTTTTTCTTTTTCCCATTCACATTTTCTGTTGTTCCTTAACTGTTGTAATCCTATCTGCTACAGCCTTTGGACCATGCCAGTCCGTCCCATTCTCAGTTGGGAAGGGCACAATTTATATTCCTTCAGTCTTTCAAGAATTGAGAGCAGTCAAGCACAGGCATTTCACAGGCAGCCATGGCTTGTCACTTGAACCTCTGCTGCTTACTGATGGGAGGTTGCTTCCCAGCACTCCCTGACCATAACTATTTGGTAGGGAGTCAGAATCCCTTAGGACCTTTACAGGGTAGCAGTCAAGCACTGACAATCCAACCATACCTTATAGCTTCTTGAACCTCACCCAGATACTGCTGAGAGGTTACTTCCTGGCCCTCCCTGCCTATATGTTACTAGGTAGAAGTCAGTTTCCCTTAGGTCTTCTGGCCTGCCCTTTTTGGATGGAGAGTTGGTGTCTCTCAGGACCTTCCAGAACTGAGGTGATCCTGTCCGTGTCAGCAATAAAAATATTACATCCTGCCCCATAGACAGAGCAGGACATTCATAAAACACCTCAGTTGTATTAAGGTGAAAAGATACTCCAGGTCTGTATTTAAACATTAACTTTAGAAATATTGAAAGAACAATTAATGAAGGATGATATTATATATTTTCAAGCTGCAAGATCATAAAGGCTGACACTTTGATTTTAAAACTCATAATACATTTATGTTCATGCTTTGCAACCTGGGAAAAATCATGGTAGGCGTCACATTACTTAATGATTTTATGAAGAGAAGAGACAGAGAATAGGAGAAGAAAATTTAGACGAGTCCTGGGTCCAGCATCAGACCAGCCAAAGGGGTGTTTGGTGTGGAAAAAGAGTATCCACCCAAGCTCCATTCTGTTTATTTATCCCAGCACTTCTGGAACCTTTTCTCTTGCTAACCACACCATTTACTTTTGCTTTGTTTGTCCCTGCTTGATGTGTAAATTAGCAAACATGCTAATGTGGGAGGGAGCTGGGCAAGTCCTAATTTGGGTTGGTGGTCACAATCTCCCCCTGCCTTAACCTTTTCCCCAATGACTGCAGGTTCTGCTGACTTCATGCCTCCTGGCATAATATTTCCCTTCTTGTCTCTCAAGGTTTCTCTTCAGGAGACAAAATGGTTATTAAGGTTGTAGTGTAGACTTCTGGTATTCCTCAACAATCCTCCCTTTGTTTCAGATTCCTCCTTTCCAAGAGGTTTCTTTTCATGGATACATTTCTATGAGTGTTCGAGACATTCATTGGTAGAGCCCAGGGAGTGTCCCCAGCCTTGCTCCCAAAAAGTTTCATCTCTTATCACTGCTTGCACACTTTTCAGCAAACAGTTCTCTGTGTCGGGGGACAACAAGTGGACCACCAGGTGGACCAGTCCCTTTGTTTGGTCTCCTACACTCTATTATTCAGTATCTGGAATTCCTAATGATAAATTAATGCTAATGCACATCCAGACTTTTAAACTTTATACAGGAAATATGATTCAGACAAAGGTCTTTTAGCAGTGAGTTTACCTCACATCAACCTAGTTTTTTGGTATGTAGAGGTTTCAGGGTGGTACACATCTGGTAAGCTCATCATGAAGAGGCCTGCAAGCTTATAACTTGATGTCTCTTGAAGGCAGAATTTAAAAAGGTTATTCCTAACTGAAACAAGGTTAAATTGCTATACAAATATTCGTTCAAAATAACTTTTTCAGAATAATTTTGGCAATGCTCACAGGGCAGAGTGTTACAAGGTATATTTTGTGTAGCATTTGAAGGTGAATGCTCTGTGAGTAGTGTCGAGTGTTTTCGGTAACAACAATATTTATAGCTCTTCTGTGTTTTAGAGATGATATGTTCTTTTATTATTATTATTTTTATTTTATACTATTCTTTCCTTGCTTGTTTTCCTTCTTTTCCATTGGTTTATGTTACAGATATAAACAATTAAGAACTATATAAACACAATTACACTGTACAAATATGGAAATTCCAGGGGCTGCACTGCAGCAACAAAATGTGAAACACAGCACCACAGCATATTCAACTCCATGGCAAAACCAAGAAATCTGAGGGATGCTCAAACTCAGGATTTCACATAACAGAAGGAAGCTGCACAAATGTAGCATGAACACTGAACACTTTAGAATTATCATGCAGATAATCAAGAAATAGAGAAGATTTTTAGAATTATAATGCAACAATCCTTGTAAAGCCAAGGCAGCTATACCACGTATAATATTCTATGTCCTGGCTAGCTGTAAGGGACTGTCAGGTTTGCACTTATGAGAATTCCATGTATTCAGTACTGATTTATATCATCAAGATATTTTTCTAGATAAAAAGATTGCAATTCCTAGGAACTATTGTCTTCATTCACAGCAAGGGCAACACAGCTATAATTCTACCAAAGTACACCTATTATGTATCAAGGTTTTGACGACTTATGTGCATTGCACAGACATCACAAACACATAACTGCATCCTTTTCAGGTGACAACAGTAATCTGTACCATCCTTTACACATCAGAAGGGATATTTTATAGGGCTAACAGGCTGAGTGTGACTGCTGCATGGCATTACTTCACTGTATATTTCAGTTTTAAATTATGACTTGAACTATTTTTTTTTTAATCACTAGGACAGAAGTTTTGAATAGATTCAGTCTTCAGGGGATAAAATTATTGCAGTGAAGCAGAAAGAGACGATACAAACTGAACTGTATAGCAATATAGTCAGGGCTGACAAACAGATGTCCATACATTTTTGAAAGGTTCTCCTTCAGACCAGCTTGTCTAAGCTCTGTATTTTTTTAATAGCTTCTTTGCTAAATGTTTTGCGTTACACACGGAAGGTTCTCCCTTTCTTTTATGCGTAATGATTCTAAGAACCTTAATAATCTGGGAAAACTACTGTTCAAAACTCACACACTTGCAAACAGAATCTCCATTTATAAGAATATTAATCATAATTTATGCATAGTGGATATATATGGAGTAGTGAATAGTAATAATGCTTTATCTTTACCTTCATATTCAGCCTGAAGATAACAAGTACCATAATGATACCAGTTTACAA
This sequence comes from Heliangelus exortis, assembly GCF_036169615.1. Lineage (NCBI taxonomy): Eukaryota > Metazoa > Chordata > Aves > Apodiformes > Trochilidae > Heliangelus > Heliangelus exortis. The sequence goes on from NC_092454.1 coordinate 45,321,737, forward strand.
GAGTGAAATATACCTAAGAAAAAAGAAAGTCACAGGAACCACATAGGCAACACAGGAATCTGATCTTTCAATTTCAAAAACATATAGCTAAACAATCAAATTACTGCAGCATTCATATTTTAAAAATTCTCTTCTCACAAAAAGCACATGGTAGCTACTACTATCTCAAAAAAAAAACAAAAACAAAAAACAAAAACAACAACAACCAAAAAAAAACCCCACAAAACCAACCAACCAAACAAAAAAAACCCTACCACATTGACTACAGAAGGTACATTGTTGCAGCATGGTGGATTAATTTTGGCTGGCTGTCAGATGCCCACCCAGACACCCTCCCATCCCACTTCCTTAAAAGGACCAGGGAGAAAATAATGTGGAAAAACTTCTAAGTCTCAGCAATTGCCACTGTGGGCAACTTTCATTTATTAAAAAAAAAAAACCAAACCAAAAAAAACCCCAATCAGAGTAGGATGGTGAGAAACAAAATCAAAACTAAAACCATTTCCCTCATATGCCCCCGTCCTTCCCAGGCTCAACCTCACTTCTTCTTTCTGGGCTCCACTACCTCCCCTCACCCACCAAGCACTGCAAGGGGACAGGGACTCAGGACTGCTGAGGTCAGTTCATAAGGGCTCCTTTCTGCCACTCCTTCCACCTCACACTTCTCTCCTACTCCAGCATGGGGTGTCTCTCATGGGATACAATCTTCAATGAACTGCTCTAGTAAGTACTATTCTCTCCAAGGACTTCAGAAAAAGCCACCCTTTTCAACTTTGTCTTCACAAACAGACCAAACCAGCATGGGTTCCCCATGGGCCACAGCTCCTGCCAGAAAATCTGCTGCAGTGTGGGCTCCCCTCTGCAGGCAGCCAGCCCTGCTCCTCCAGGGATTCTTCACAAGCTGCAGCTTCCTTAGGACACATCCACCTGCTCCAGCAGGGATCCTACAGGGGCTGCTGTGCATATCTGCTCTGGTGTGGTTCTCTATGGACCACAGGGACAGCATCCTTCACCATGGTTCCCTTCACAGGCTACAGGAGAACCTCTGCTCTGGCACCTGGAGTTCCTCCTCCCCTTACCTCTTCTCTGACCTTTGTGTCTGCAGGGCTGTTTGTCACACATTTATTTTTCTTTCTCTCCCCTCAAAGCTGCATTGTTTTTTCCCCTTTCCCAAATATGTTTTTCCAGAGGCACCACCAGCCTGGCTATTGGGAGCAGCTTTGTCCTGTGGTGGGTCCAATGGAGCCAGCTGGACACAGCTGAGTCTCGCACAGGACAGTCCCCAGACTCTTCTGAGTTCCCCTCTCTCCTCCACTATCAAATCTACACTCAATACACATAGCTACAGTGGTCCACAGATGCAAGCAATAGATATTTTAGAATCTTTAAAAAAATCTCTTAACAGAGCAGCAAGTTGACTGAATTTTTAATAGTGCATGTCAAATAAAGTATTTTATTACTGCTGTATCAGTGTTAGCTGAACCATAGAAGTGAACTGAAGTCTTTCAGGATCTTTACCAATAATTTTTAATTACTTTGTTACCACTGCTAAGCCAAAACCCTAAAACTGAAATAAACAAAATGTAGTGCATATATCTAACTTAGATAAAATTTCCAGTCCTTTTTGTGTATTTGTTTGGTGTTTTTAACTGATTTGAAATATTTAACCTATAAAAGAAACCCAGCTAAACTGCTCTCTTATAAGACTATTAAATATTCAATTTTAATCTCACTTAACCATATCTGCTACACCTTTACTTTGCTGCATTGAAAGATGATACCTCCTGTAAGGAGACTGTTGTTATCAAGAAGCAATGTCCTGTATATCCTCCAGTGCCATATGATCATGAATTAATACAGATTCTTAAAGAACAAGCATTCTAATAGATTCTTCAGAAAAGTTGCACACAGTACTTTAAAAAATTTTACACTTGTTTTACCAAGCATGAGGTCTTGACAGAAAAGATATCACAAAAAGCAGGGTAAAATTCTTTTGCCCCATTATTTCTTATAAACTGCCACTACAGAGTAGGAGATGAGATACAACAGAAAATGTGTTATGTGTTGATTTAAGAAAAAAATAATAATGGTAGATTCATTATATTTCAGAACACTTAGAGATTTTAGCATTAAATATGGGTCAAAAATCACTAAACATGTCAATGAGTGACACTCATTAAAATAAATCATACAAAATGCCACTTCTGTCATAACACATTGTGACAGTACTACTGCTTTCATAAATAACGAATGAAAATTAAACTTTCATAGTAAAATATTTCACTAGACTAGATTGCAAAGTTTGACATGGTCAATTCATCACTGCAGACAAAGCTCAGTCTGCTGCTCTAGTCAGGAAGCTCATTATTTCTTTAAAACTGTATCTAGGACTCCAACATTCCTTTTATTAAAAAAAAAAAATCAACAGTAAGTTGAATGGTAATTGTCAGTCTCTTACAATTTGGTCTCCCATTTAAATGAAGACTGAAAAGCAAAAACTAGTCATTGTCAATAAACTTGCATTGAGCTCACTATGTGCAGAAAGCAGATTGATAGATTCCAGCAGTAGTTTACAATTTATTCAGTGGTTAAGAATGATACAAATGCTCTAGAAAAACCTAAATATTTTTCAACAGACTTTTTACTAACAAAACTACACAAAGGGTCAGTTTCAATTAGTGTTCTGGATTAAAAATCAGACAGAAAGTAACTCACCAGGTTTTTGAGCCCATTCCTTTATTCTGAGAATCAATTAGTATACTAGGATCACTCACAAACTGTATGGGCTCTAGCATTAACACCACTGGGCCTGTCAGCAGACTTTATTAGCATTGCAAGACTGTTCAAGATTTCCTTAAATAGACAGGTAAAAATGTCCTTGCCCTTTAAAGCCTAAATTTACTTAGTCTATTTATATTGTCATAATTTTATAGCAGCACTGCTATATTTCAGCACTACAGCTGAAATTTCTAAAAGTTACTTTGACTTTGTAAGCTTTTCTCTGTATTGAGAAGTTACATCAATTGAAACACTGCCTTATATTAAAAAAGTTTAAAATGTAGGCTCAAAATTTAATTTAAAAATTAAGATAGAGATTCTGATCTTGCTGATAAGAAATGAGTTCACATTATCAGTTTATTCTTCAGGGTTTCAATTGGTGTCAATTTTAGACATGAAGAAGGTTTTTCTAAATCTTGAAAATAATTGTATCTAAAAAGAGCTTTCCCTACTCTTTTGCTGAAAACACTTCTGAAACACCTTGAACTGGGACTCTTTAGACTGGAAGAGAGAAGGCTGAGGGCAGATCTTGTTAATGTCTACAAGTATCTAAAGGGTGGGTGCAAGGAAGATGGAGCCAGACTCTTCTCAGCAGTTCCCAGTGACAGGATGAGGGGCAATGGTCAAAAGCTGCAACATAGAAAGTTCCATTTAAGCATAATAAAAATCTTTTTTACTATGAGGGTGACAAGGCACTGGAACAGGGTTCCCAGGGAGGTTGTGGAGTCCCCTTCTCTGGAGATATTAAAAACATGCCTGGATGGGATGCAGTCCTGGGTAAAGTTCTCTAGATGATCCTGCTCTTGCAGGAGAGTTCGACTAGATGATCTCTAGAGGTCCCTTCTAACACTGACAATACTGTGATTCTGTGAAATACTAAAACTATTTCAGAGTTAAAGTTTCTAGCTCACTTGTGTTGGTGACCATCAGCTCCAATATCACACTTTCCGTCATATGGCAATTACCTGGCTTAAGAATTTATCCTCAATCAGTTCCAGAAATCTGGATTGCCTAAAGCTTGATGTGCTACTTTTTGGAGTGGCTCAAGTCCCCCAGCAGGATGAGAGCACACAAGCATGATGCCTGCTTTACATGGATTAAGGAGGCTTTGCCAATAGGCTCTCCTTGATTGGGCAGCATGTACTAAACAGCAACCACAAGGTTCCCTTTGTTGTCTCAGCCAGAGTCATAAGCTTCCCATCTGCTCATGGCTACTCTACAGAGACAGCTCTTCACATCTATGTCTTGATGTAAAGGGCAATCCCTCTGACCCTCCTTCTTTGCTTTTCCCTTCTGAACAATCTTTGCCATCGACAGCCTCACCTCAAGTCACGGAGTTCATGCTACCAAGGTTCAGTAAGGGCAACTATGCTACAGCTTTCTACCAGTATGGAGACTTCCAACTTCTGTTTGTTGCCCACGCTCAGAAGATCATCAGACCTCAGACAGATGTCCCTGCTACTCACATCCGTTACCAAAGTAAGGCTCAGGCACTACCAGCATCCTGAGACTTGGGTGGCTGCACATTTTCACAGGACCTTTGACTGGGCAGTCACATTGGTTCTGGTAAGTACAGAGATTTCTGCAGGATGGATACCATAGCTAAGCTCCTAGTGAAAGGGTAACAACCACCAACTGAACTGACATTTTTTCACTGCCAGGGTGACAACACTCTTCTGCATAAACTGCTACACCACATTGTGGTCACCTGCACTCCCTAGGATGTTTTGAGGTGGTGGGATGGTAGTGGTTCCTCTGGAAAGGGCACAGGACTCATCAGCACCTCTCAAGAGAACTGCTGACTCCTGGCAGTTCTCTCCGCTGCCCTGGCATTTCCCTGCCTCAGGAAAATCCCCTGGACAGGGCTGTCTCAGGAGCATCTCAGTGACTGAGTTACTGAACATTGTAATAAGACTTTTTAACAGAACCCACAAACTACCACTTTTTTTATATAGAGTCTTTCTCCTTTCAGGTTTGCTACTCGAGATTTGCTATTTAGAGCACCTTTGAAAAGTTCAAAGCTTTGACTTTACATAAGAAGAAAATTCATTACAAACTAAAAACTACATAATTTAGATACTTCATCAAAAGCTCTGAGTGCTGCACTACAAACCTTCCCTAAGAAATTCTAACCTGCTATAGAGAATTATACATTCATATTCCTAGTTATTTTAGAATAAAGATCTACCAAAGAAATACAACCCAGAAAATCACGTGTTTTATAATCTTCTCACAAAATAAATACTACTATTAACACCTTAAATGCAGCACCAGCAAGTATAATAAGCTAAATTTGAAAAGACTTTCACTGCTCCTCTTATTTTTAATATATTAATGTAGAACAGCTTTTCTTCACAGTGGTTTAGTCTTGATACATTTTCATTTATGTATTTTTGAGCCTTATACAATTCACTCATTCTTACAGATTTACTGTATTAGATTGTCTTGTTCAGCAGCATGAATTTCTTCTTCACAGTTAAAATCCAGGTCTAAAAAAACTGTATATGTTATATTTAGTAAGATCATCTTTTTCAGTTTTTAAAGGATCTCAGGACTATTCAATGAAGTAATTTGACCTTCCAATCAAACTGTAAGTAGATCAGGGAAATTTTAAATCCAAAACAGAAGCTATACTTAAGAAATCTAGATTATATACAAAATTTTCTATGAAGCAGGAAACAGTGGCATAGAAACACAATAAAAAACATTTCTGGGATGACTTTCCCCCAGTGACACTTGTATTTTTAAATTTTCTGAATTAAATACATTAACTTTCTAGTGACAAAAAAAACCCAAGCCACAGCAGAATTAAAACTTTCTAAACCTTCTAGATTTTTTTTAAAATTAAAACCAAATTAATTAATTATAATTCAACCTAAATATTTTGGTTAGTTTCAATGAGTTGAGCTAATTTTAAAAGTAATTCCATATTTCCATGAAAGAATACAATTTTTCCTGCTATAAAGCATTTATACAGTAACAGAGAAAATCCCAAACCTCTAATAAATGTTTCTAGTCTCAGTAAAAATACTACTTAAAAAAAAAAATCATAGGTGTGCTGTTTGTTGGTGAGCTCTCAAACTTGTCTACAAGTAAACTGTGATCAGTCATCCTTCTTTAAACTGGTCTCTACAGAGTTACTACGCTCGAAGTACATTACTTGCTAGGGGTCAGAAGAGTATCAGTTCAGCTCAGCTGCCTAAACATAAGCTTAGTGGAAATTTCCAAAACAAATGTGACAATACAGGAGATAGCTTTTAGAGGACAAGATTGCCACAAATCCGCTCAAGAACTACCACCTAGTATCTTATGCACTCTCTACTCCCAGGGCACTGTTATTTCCTAATAACATTTCTTCCCCAGACTGAGTTGACGAGAACAAGTTGGGAGGCCAGCACTCAAAAAAGCAACCAACCAATCAACCAAAAAACCATTCCTGAAAATAGGGAAAAATATACTCTGCAAAATATTGCTACAACACTACCCACCCTTTGGAGAAAATATAAGGCTGTATAAATACTGTGGACATCATTCATACTGTTTCATAATTGCTTGAAAGGCTCTCTGATGCCCTGGTGAGAGACTAGACAAGAAACCTACATGCATAGAACTAAATCATACTCATTTGAAAGGGAAAATCTTTGAAATACCTGCAACATAATGGTTACCATGTTTACACCAAATTTAATCCCAGAACACCAAAATCTTAAAGCAATTACTGCCTCCTATACCATACAATTATAGCATTATGTGAAAGCATAATCACAAAATCCAAAGCAGTGGGTGGTTTCTTTCATTGATTTTCAGCTGACAGACAGCAACATACAGGCAACTTTGAGAAATAAAATCTTCAGGAACCAATAACTGTGCTTTGCATACCTAGCTTATGCTGCATTTGTGATCACACACATTAGGTAAAGAAAGATGTTATTGAGAGAAGGGATGTAATTAGGTCCTAGGTACACAGAGACTCCTAAGTTTTAATTTTGGACAGCTAAACAGCTTAAATATAGCAAGACAAGAAAGAAATCACCTGAGATCCTTATTTTACCAATTCTACTACTGTTATTGCAATAGTAATAGGAAATCCAATTTATTGCACACATGTAAACATTATCTACGAACATGAAAGCACATCCTTTTCCTCATCAAGACTAAGTAATATTCAAATCTTTAAAATATTGTTAGGCTTATTTAAGAATTCAATTTTTTTTATACAGACATTTTATGCTCAGATTTTGCTGCACTGCAGAAAAAATTAGTAACTGTAATGCTCAAATATTATGTTGATATTAACCCAAATGAAGTGCATGGACAGTAATCATTCCTCTCAGTAGCTTTAGGGTGTGCATCTTCTTACTTCTGCTTAGACACAATGTTCACTTGCACTTTAAAACTTTCTTTTCTTTCAAACAGTCAAAAATATTTAACCATTAGTTGCTTTGGTTACAAAGCACTCTACAGGTCAAGATTCAATACTGAGAGATGGCTCAATCCCTGCTTTCTCATCTTCAATATAAAAAAAAAAAAAAAAAAAGAGAGGAGAAAAAGAGTTTGCAAGACCAACCTTCCTTTCATACACATGACATATATTGAAAATTTACCAAGTCACATCCATAATCTCAATGACTGCTTACAATCATTTCACCACAGTCAGCTTGACTAATTTATCTCCCTTAATTTTAGGTTGCTTACCTGCTCTTGTAATTTCTGTGCTTTTGTTTTGTTCCACTTATTTTGAAAATAATTACAAAACAGGTCTGAATCACATAAATTTAACAATATTTGAACAAATGTTTGTAATTTACTAGGAGCTGTCTAGGACAGCACAAAGCTCTGAATTACAGAGTGTCTCATCAACAAGTATTCCTCTGACACCTGACTGCATGCGAGTCACAATTAATCAACTGTATAAACAGGGAAGGAAAGCCTTGAAAAGTAACAGCTGCAAATATCATCCAGTGAATAACGATTTGCAGTGATTATTGCTGCTTTCAAGTAACATATCAGGGATCTTTTCCAACTTCATATTTCTCTCACATTGTCACCCAAAGTGGCTGAAAGCTACAAAAACTAAACCACAACAACTGGGAAAAAAATGTGGTAGGGTTATGTCATTCAGTTCCAGTAAATCAATACAGTAGTGCAGTAACAAAAAATCTCCTGGCTGTCATATCTCTTCTGCTGTCACTAACTTTGGAAACAGCCATTAAAGTAAAAAAAGCATCCTTTTATGACTAGTCATCTACATTCTCTCTAGTAAAACAAAATCCGCAATGGTATAGGCAAGAGGTTCTTGTATAGAAGTATGTTTTATATAAATAAATATATGTGTGTATAAGTGTGTGTGTTTTAATAAAACCTACAATACTGCTGAAAAGCAGGAATCAAAAATATATATAACATTTATGTAATAAATTCTATGCTGCATACTCGTGTTAAAATGTATAAAAGCAACCGAGCTTTTAAATGCTTTTTGTGCGTTTTTCCAGTAAACAGCAAATCTGTGAAAGTCATCACAAGTAACCAAAGCCCATCTGCCTCTTAGAAATGGAGAATCTCTCTTTTCTGACTTGAGGGAAAAGCTAAAAATTCTAGTCAGAAGTTTCAAGAATATTAGTATAAATGAGATTATGATATGGTCATGTCATAAAGAAAGGCTTTAAAGCAGAATGGAACATAAGGACACCTCAAATCACTGATCTCATGAGAGTTAAAGAGAAAAAAAAAATATTGAAAATAAACAGCGGAAACACAGAAATTAGACAATAGTTACCATAAACTCTCTGGATAATTTCCTGCATTTGGAATGTAGGAAAATAAAAACTTACATAAAGTGCCCCTGGTTCATTCAGACATTTAATCTCTCCGCAAAATGAACAAATAATTGAAATCTTTCTAGTTTTATGTAATCAGTTACGTCTCTAAAAGACACACAAATGATAATATAAATAGTTACTCCCATATCTGTTGGAGTTGGACAAATGCTAGTCTGAAAGGAATTTGATTATGCTTCCCCTATTCTTTGAATAGACATACATGTGTGCCTATACGTGTGCATGTATGTAAAAGCAATGCCACTACTTACGTGTGAGCTTACATAGTAGGGAAATAACACCCAATGTACGACCAAGGGAGAATAGATCTGTTCTATGATGCATTCAGTTAACTTTTAGTTCCTACAAGCATATTTCCCATTAATTTAACACAGCATATCCATCAGAAAGTAGCAAAATTTCAATTTTTGCTTAAAAGCTATCTAATTTCTACTTGCTATAATCAGAGAATTTCTACCATGTCTAGGTAAAGAAGTAGATGGGATTAATGCAAATGGAAAATTCCTAAGGGTAAAACAGACTTCATGATCATAGAATGCTTAGGTTTGGGAGGGACCTTAAAGATCATCTAGTTCTAACCCCAGTGCATGGGCAGGGACACTCTCTACTAAATCAGGTTGCTCAAGGCTCCATCCAACCTGACTTTGAGGACTTCCAGGGAGAGTGCAGCCACAACTTCCTTGGGCAACTTGTGCCAGCATCTCACCACCCTCACAGGAAAGAATTTTTTCCTAATATCTAACCTAAACCTCCCCTTACCAAGTTTGAAACCATTTCCCCTTGTACTCTTGCTACACACCTGTACAAAAAGCCCTACCCCAGCTTTCTTGTAGGCCCCCTTCACATTCTGGAATTATAAGGTCACCTCAGAGCCTCCTGTTCTCTAGGCTGAACAACCTCAATTTCTTCAGCCGGTCTTCACAGGGAAGGTGGTTTGCATTATAGTTAACTCAAAGACAACTTTCACAGTGACCACAGTATTTTTCAGATAGAAGGTGTGTCCTAATATTATGATGCTGAACTGGAAAATGCATCTTACAGACATCTTACAGGATCAGTCTACACTGCATTGTACTATGGCCAGAAAGTTAATTAGCCAGCAAAAAGATTTCAATTATAAAAAGAAAATATCCCTCATAGAGATGAAATATACCCTTCCATGATGGCCTAAAAGCAACCCTGCCTCACAAAATGACATCTGCAATATAGGTCCAGAATTATTATTTGAAAGAGATTTGGAAGTTCTCCAAAATCGCATAACACTCAAGTTCCCTGTCACTGAGGATCTGATAATTAATATTGCAGAAGAAAAACAATACACAGAACATATGTTCAGTTTAGCTGAGTATCATACAGAAGCAGGAAATATTAATTTTCTATTTGTTTCACTCCCTTCAGCTACTCTTTCTATGGCTAACATGTTGCCTTGACATTAAAAATAAGTAGACAGTTAGAATTGTAGTAAAGGGATGACAAACATGAGACATCAAGTGAAAGACTGAAGTTTCATGTGTATTAACTCTGAACTAGAATAAAAAGGTCTTTAAAACAAAGATTATATTTGCAATGGCCTCTTTCTTTACAGCTCTGTTGAGTTACACTTCCACAAAAACACATCTCCTGACATTGTTCTCATGTCCTAAAAGGAGCGGAATATACAATGCTTCAAATATATTTGATTTGCCACAACCTCTGCTTCTGTAGTATCTTGCATCTCCCCAGTATTGTATCTCTCCAGTATAACAGAGTTAAATTTCACGCAATATTAATTTAATATACTTATTGCTCTTTTAAGAAACTTGACATCAATTTATGTGTGATTTTGTTATGGCATTTTTGGACACCCCTTCTCTGCTGAAAAACCAGACAGTAACAATGGCTGTCCACCAAGAGAACTATCTGTCATACAATGTCACTCTAACACACAGGCAACTGGAGAAATTGGAAGATGATGCAGGCTGCAGTGCCATTATTACGATGCTGACATCTCTTTATGACTTAAATTTGTCAGACTTGGACAGTGTAGTCTCTCAGCTTGCCAAGTGCCCTGCTGTGATAAGGTGCAAGGAATAAGTAAGCTGCTTAAGTTCAGAGCTGACAAGACAGATGTAATGCTTGCTGGTAATGAAAACAACATACAGTCATTCCTGAAGACCACACAGCTAAACATACTGAATGTGCCTAGCAAATGATCTTTCACCACTACATATATAGCACAAAATGTGGCACTCCTCCAGAGATAGAAAGCTGTTGTCTGTCGTCTGTGGTAATTTAAGACATTCACAGTTCAAGCTGTGGCTACCTGTGAAATCATGCCTTCTTCTAATAGGAATGGGATGCAAAACAGAACTGCAGGATGAAATAGGTAACTTAAAAGAGCACATTGTAAACAAAGGAGGGACAAATCACTGGACTCTAAAAAGAATGTGTCATTTTTATGATAATAAAACTCATCTAAACCACATACTTCATCCTTATTCTTGGAAAGGGCATATATAGAGAGCTACTTCAACTCACAGAAAAAGATAATCACTGGCAACAGCTCAGCATTCATTCTTTAGTCTTGAAAATTAGCATTGATTTGAATTACTTCAAGTTCCCAGAATCTGCTGTTTATCTAGTTTCTTCAGCCAGTTCTTACAGTGTTTCAAATAGCAGTTAGCTTCCTAAAGAAAAATGAAAACCTTCTCATGTAGACACGTTCTCAACCTGAAATGGACCTTTTTAGCTTCGTGGAATAGCTTCAAGAGTAAGGTTCCAAGAAACACCACAGCAGTCTCTTGTGGCACAAAACTTTAAACCAGAAAACGACAGAAAATTAGTGCCTTAAAGTACAAATATCAAAACTCAACTTTTGAAAGCTAAACATTCTAAGTTTCCCCCTATTTCCAATTATGTCCAAATAATTAATTCAGCAATTACTCATCACCCTATCCTTAAAACATAGCAAATCTTTAAAACAGCAGGTCGTGTAAATAAAAAGCATGAGTAGCTGGAAGAAACTGCACAGATGGAAAGCTATGATCAAATTGTTGTCACTGAAACCTGGTGGGACAAATGTCACAACTGAAGTGCTGCAAACAATGGCTACAAACTGCTCAGAAGGGACAGGCAAAGGAGGAGGGAAGGGGTTGTTATGTAAAAGAATTTGATTGACTGCACAGATTGAAAAACAGCACTGAACAGGCTGAAAGCTTATTAATGATAATCAGGGGCCAAGCCAACAAAGGAAGCCTCCTGGCTGGTATTCATTACTGGGCATCCACTTGAGAGGATCCTGCTGATGAAGTGTTCTTACTTCAGCTGCAGGAAGCATCACACTTGTATGTTCTGATCCAGCTGGGGGACTTCAGCCACTCTAACATCTAACATCTGCTGGAAAGCCTGCACAGCAGGCTGTAAGAAGTCCAGGAGACTCTTGGGAGAACATTGAGGATAATTTCTTATTCCAGGTGATGACAGCCCAAGCAGAGGAGAACCATTACTGGACCTGTTTCTTACCAACACAGATGACCTAATTACAAAGGTCAAGACCAGTGGCAGCCTGAGCTGCAGTGGTCACGCTCTGGTGGAATTCTCAATCTTAGGGATATGGATCACATGAATAGTAAAGCCAAGACCTTGAGTTTTAGGAGAGTGAACTTTAGGTTGTTACAAGCAGTTACAGGATGGGAACCCATAGGAAACTGCCCTCAGAACTGCATTAGCAAACTCTGATTAAAGTGTGGAAGCACTTTGAAAGCTTTATCAGGAGATATATGTAAATGCAAGAAAAAAAAGAAAAAAAAAAAAAAGTAGGTAAATTCAGTAGTTTTATAATTTTTTTTTTAAAACAGAGAATGTTATAAAATTACTTTTTTACTGATAAAAGTAAAACCATGTAGATAACCTGTGAGCCTCATGTTATTCAGTTGCTACCTTGCTGTCATCAAACAACTACTGCTCAGAGCTACTCCACGCATGACAATGAAGAATGACACCTATGAAATGGAATTATTCTTCACTGTCAACTTTATTATTCAATTCAAAACCCAGTATTTAATTTAGCTCTTTGATGACATTCACCTCTGGACACCTACGTATTTATATTACGAGTTACCTTTCTCATATACTTGTATTACTGTCCAGCTGTGTGTGTGAGTCACAGTTTATGCCCAGCTGGTACCAAACAGGCCTCTGCTTGCTCAAAATCCTGACCCCCACTGTGGGACAGGGAGGAGAAAACCCATCCAAAGGCTCATAATCGAGACAAGGACAGGAAGGTTTGCATTCCTGTTACAGTAATGGGCACAACCAGACATATTCACCTTGGAAAGTGGAAAAAAACCTAATATAATTGACCAGGGAAAAGAAAAAACATGACCAGATCTTAATACCTTCTCCGACCCCTCCCTTCTCCCTGGTCCTGGATCCCTTCCCTGCTGCCTCCCCCTCAGGGCACAGGGGAGGGGCAGGGGGGGTTTAGAGTCAGTTCCCCACACGGTGTTTCTGCCGCTCCTTCCTCCTCAGGGTGAGTTCTCCTCACACTCTCCTTCTGCTCCAACTCGGGGTCCCTCTCACGGGAGAGTCCTTCAGGAACCCCTCTGACATGAGTCCCTCCCACAGGTGCAGTCCCTCAGGCACAGACTGCTCCAGCCTGGGCTGCACACAGGGCCACGGCTGCTTCAGGAGCAGTCACCTCCTCTGGCACGGGGTCCTCCATGGCTGCAGATACACATCTGCCCACCATAATCCTTTAGGGAACACAAAATCTACATCTGCCCACTGTGCTTTTCAGGGACTGCTCCAGCATGTTCCTCCATGGGCTGCAGGGGCACAGCTGCCATCTCACCATGGGCTATGGGGAAATCTCTGCTCAGGTGCCTTCTCCCCCTCCTTCCTCACCGACCTTGGTCTCTTTTCTCTGGCAGTGCTCTCACCCCGTCCTCTCCGCCAGTCTTTTTTTTATTTTTTATTTTTACAGTTTAGTTTTCACTGTATTGACTATGCTACTCACAGAATCACAATTAGTTTCCCATATCTGCTTGGCCCTGGCCAAAGGCACATCCAGAACTGGAAACAGGGGAGCTGCCAGCAGTTTGGCAGAGGACGCACCTCCTTGGTCCCCCCACTTCCAAAACACCACTGCAGTTACCCAACACGGTGTGGAGACAAAAAAAACCCTTACAGACATGTTCATGTCTTTAGACATTATTTATAGTCATGCATACCTAACATTTTCCATATTTTTCAAAAGATTTCATATATATAACCACATGAGATACAAATTTGGCAGTCTGCAATAGAATATGCTCAGTGTAGCTTGTTAGTCTAACTGTACATACAGCCAGCAGTGTACACTCTTCTGCTATACTTATTAAAAAAATCTTATGAATACTGTCACTAAAAGCATATACACTGAATTGGTTTTTTTACACAATTACAGTGAGTCACTAATTTTTAGCTCATCTATTGAAGTGATAAACTTCTGCATCATTTTTAGTGAAATATTTTTTTAATCAAAAAGAGTGCTATTAAAACCAATTTCATTAACATTTTTAAAACAATTTGGAAATATTTTAAGGTCTTTCTCAACATTGCTGTCTGTTTTGCTCCAGATGCCTGTGAATGTGTTCAATGAGTTATTTAATTCATGAATTCATGTATGAGATAATGACTGTCCTCAATTGTCCTTCCAGCTATATTTTTGGAAACATTGAAAAGTAATCAATACCTTTTTGTACTACCAGAAATGTATAGCACCAGTCCTATACATAACTGCAAGTGTTTCGTTACTCTTTCACAAACACAGCTGCAACAATTTTACTGCCCCACTGCAGTTTAACAAATAAATTTCATTACAAATTAGAACACATAAGATAAGCAGGGTCCTCAAATGTCAATCCTTTTTACATCATTAAAACAGAATGACAGACACGAGAATATTAACCCATTCTTTTAAAAGCTCGTACACATTTCTGCTTTGATTCCACTCTTCAGTGGCATTCCACAGAGAAATTTCTGTATTTTCAGAATTGATGTACCTTTCAAATCTTGTTGCCTGCAAGGCCTTTTGCTCTCACATTAAAATGTGGAAACTGGAAAACCGTATCATTAGGTTTTCCATATGATACAACCTGCTTTATTTAGTCCAGAATGTATCATATTTTTTTCCTTTCACATTTCACTATGAAAGACAAAGAACGGAAAAGTATTTTTAGACTGTTTTCATCCACTAGCATTACAAAATTATTTTCAGGAGAAATAACTTTTAATTAGCATTTCACTGTGTCAGGTGGATTTTCAGCAACAATGGAAACATGAAAACATTCTGGCATTCTATAAAACCCAACTAAGTTGTAGTCAGGAAATAAAACAGTTGCAGAAAACAATATTAAAGTTATGAGCTACTATAGGAATAGTACAAATACTCATATTTGCTCTGGAGAAAATTAATATACACTGAGTATTTAATAATGGAAATATTGGGAAAACACATTGATTCCAACCCAAAATACTTACTGAATTAAAGCTATTTAACAGCAGTCAGTATACATCCAAGCTAAGTGCTAAAAAAAAATAGCCTCCCACTATGTTCGTGTTAGCACAGATGTTATTTAATTTGTTAAAAATAAAACATTGACTATTCCTTTTATATTCCTTTGAAGATTATACATTAGACAAAATGTCAGCTCAGCCATTACATATCTGTGAAAACAGTAGATGTTTTGCTAATTTGGGTTTCACTCTCTGTTAGAGAGACATAAAGGGTAGGAAGAAGAAAAGGAGAGCAGAGAGGAAAGTGGAGGATGGGGATAGAATGAGAAATGTTTTTTTAAAAAGACAGAACTATATACTCTTACTTTATAATATCTAGTTTTGTTATGGCTGCATGCAAGAAGGTAAAATATCATTTTTATCCCTTATTTTCTTCTTATTTAAAAAATATCCACAGAACACATCCCAAATTTTTTAAGGGAGAGATAGCATAGCAGGACAGCCTGCATTTAGTACATATTCCATGCTTCAGCATAAACAGTATTATAAAGACAGGCCCAAATATGTATTTTTTAAACAATGTATTGCTTATGAAGGCTCAATACCAACAACACTGGTAAAACTTGCCTTTGCTTACACAATGAAGACACTCTGGCTTTGAGCGATGGCAACGGATGAGCAAAGATACCCTGAACCTAACCAACAGGACAGCTGTGAAGCAGGACTTGGCTGCTTAAGAGCAACATTGGAGATCCCTATAATTTCAAAGACTGTCCCAAATCAATTGCTGACAGATTCCCAGAGCTAACATCGAAGTGTGAATTACTCGGTAGGTATGCTTTTATAGAAGTTAACAAGATGGATGGTATGAGCTCTCTTCTTGAAAGTATCAATTATATGATAAAGGAGATGAATGAAAGGCAAGAATGAAAGCTGGGACAGCGAGAAGGAAGGAGAGATGGGAAATAGTAGAGAAAGAAACAGTATTGATTTGGATATAAGTCCTAGGGCTCGGTTCCTCCAAGGCAAAGAACACAGTGTTCAATGGGTATGATAGCATAATTGTTATTCTGTAGCATTATCAGGAGGTAAAAAACAATGTATAGATTACCTTCAATTTCAGAATGATGTGGCATATAAACACAAGGTGACAGTAGCCTCTCTGGAGAATTATAAAACCCATGTTTCAAGAAACAAGAAGTATTCATAGTGAAACACAGCAGATTAAAGTCATTAGATACAGCAACATACTTGGAACAAAAGCCAAAATTTTTTAAAAATAACTTATTGGTGGTAGTTTTAGAGCACATTTAGAGACCAGAGACATTTTAGAGACATTAGGAGACCAAAATGACAGCTGTGGATTAAAAACCCATGAAAGGCACAGAGAGAGAGAGAGAGAGAGAGAACATTATGGTTGGGAACAGCTTTGGTGTCTGTGACCATGACATGGTGGAGTTTAATATTTTACAAGGAAGAAGAGCAGTAAGTAGCCTTACAGCCTTGGACTTCCACAGGGCTAATTTTGTACTCTTTAAGGATCGACTAGCAGGAATCCCATGGGAAGGAAAGGGAGCTCAAGAAAGCTGGTCAATTTTCAAATATCATTTATATAATTTCTTTCAAGCTCAAGTTAGGTGCTTGAGTAAAAAATCAGGTAGAGGTGGTAAGATCTCTGCATGGATCAGCAAGGAACTTCTCAAGAAAGTCTTGTGGAAGAAAGAAATTCACAGCTCATGGAAGAAGGGACTGGTCACTTGGGAGAACTTGGGATGTTGTCAGAGAACGCAGGAGGGCAAAAAGAAAGGCCAAAGCTCTCTTAGAACTAAAACTGACAAAGGAAGTAAAAGAAAACAAGAAGAGCTTCTTCAAATACATCAGCAGTAAAAGAACAGGGAAAATGTGGGCCCACTGAGGCAGCAGCCCTGATGGGTGCAGAGAAGTCAGAGTTGCTGAATACCTTCTTTGCTTCAGTCTTCACTCCCATGACCAGCCCTTGTGAACTCCAGACCCTATGAGAAAGCAAGCCTGGAGGAGGGAAGACTAGTCACTAGTCAATGAAGACTGGGTTAGAGATCAGTTATGCAAATTGAATATACACAGGTCCATGGGCCCTGATGGGATGCACCCAAGAGTGTTGAGAGAGCTGGTTGATGTTAACATTCTACCACTCTCCATCATTTTTGAGAGATCATGGCATACAGGAGAGGTGCCTGAGGACTGGAGGAAAGCCAATGTCACTCCAGTCTTCAAAAAGGAATATCCAGGCAATTACAGACCAATCAGCCTCATCTCCATCCCTGGAAAAAGGATGGAGCAACTTGTTCTGGAGGTCATCTCTAAGCATGTGGAAGAGAGGAGGGTTATCAGGAGTAATCAGGATGGATTTACCAAGGGAAAATAATGCCTGACTCATCTGATAGCCTTCTATGAGGTTGAAACTGCATGGGTAGATGCAGGGAGACAAGAGGATGTAGTCTGCCTTGACCTTAGCAAGGGTTTTGACACAGTCTCCCATAACATCCTCTGTGTAAACTCAGGAAATGTGGAACAGAAGAATGGACAGTGAGATGGATTAATAACTGGCTGCACAATAGAGCCCAGAAAGTGGTGATCAATGGTGCTGAATCCATCGGGAAACCTCTAACTAGCAGAGTGGAGCATCTCCCTTATGTGGAAAGGCTGAGGGAATTGGGTCTCTTCAGACTGGAGAAGAGGAGACTGATGGCAATCTCATTAATGCTTACAAATATGTAAAGGGTGAGTGTCAGGAGGATGGAGCCAGGGACAACCAATGGTAGGACAAGGGGTAATGGATGCAAGCTGGACCATAGAGGTTCCATGCAAACATAAGAAAAAGCTTTTTCACTGGGAAGGTGAGAGAACACTGGAACAGGGAGGGTGTGAAGTCGTCTTCTCTGGAGACATTCAAAACCCACCTGGACATATTCCTGTGTGACCTACACTAGGTGGTCCTGTGCTGGCAGGGGGGTTGGACTCAATGATATTTCGAGGTCCCTTCCAACCCTTAACACTCTGGTGATTTCTGTGATTTTTATCTGCTCCTTTACCTGAGGAACAGCATTTTATTAATCTATTTACACTGAA
This sequence comes from Heliangelus exortis, assembly GCF_036169615.1. Taxonomy (NCBI): domain Eukaryota; kingdom Metazoa; phylum Chordata; class Aves; order Apodiformes; family Trochilidae; genus Heliangelus; species Heliangelus exortis. The sequence goes on from NC_092454.1 coordinate 45,339,937, forward strand.
TCATTATAAAGCCTTCTGAACAGTCAAGCTGCCTACTTCCCTTAAATTAGTGCAAGCCTAGCTATTTCATTATAAATCCAATGACAGAAACTAAGTCTTGGAAAAGTAAGGTTTAATGAGCCAAACCAGGTTTATAGCACTTCCTGCCCTCACAGTAAGGCTGTAAACTACGTGTAGCTACACTACATTTATGGCTCTTATGAAGTACCCTGCCTCTTGTTTTTATTGTATTCAGCTGAGTTCCTTCAGCACAACATTCGTTCCACTCCAATATTCAAATGTTTTTACTTTAAAAAACAGCATTAAGGAAAGTAAATACTCTGTTTCTTACAGTTTAGGGTCTAACAGGAGACCAAAAGAATATATATACCTTAATACAATCTGAAGTGCCTCAGATTTTAGACTTTTAGACTAATTTTATTCAAATTACTGAAGGAGGCTTCAGGAACCAAAAAAGCATTAATGACTATAAGCAATCTTTTATCAGCCAAAGGAAAGAGCTGAAGACAAAGCACTCAGTTACAAATAACTTATATTAATTAATATAATCCCTTTGTGTTCACCAGAGATTACTTAGGAATTCTATATTATGTAACCTTACAATTTTGGGCTCCACACCTACACCACCAGTAACTTACAATTAATTCAAGCCTTATCCAAAAGGCTCCTATTATATTTATACAGTGCAAGCCGTCGACAGCCCAGAGAAAGAGTTTCAATATTTGGTAAATTAAAGGTTTCTGTGTTTTAGCCACTGAATACAGAATTTCCAAACAAATGCATGTCTGTGACTGCTTAAGATCCTCAAAAATTAGACTAAACAAATTAAATTAATTCTCAGTGCTTCTACTGTTTTTATTTTCAGGTTAGGAAGAAAATGTTTTATTGTATGTTATGTATACTCTTTAGAAATAAGTTTTATAATATTTCTTAAAAGACATGAAAAACAAAATTTTAAAAATCTGCACAAAAATTTAGAACAGACTATCATTTGAAGGACAGGCTATCAATTTAAACTACTCAAAGTTGCATCTCAACATTTAGAAATACAGCTACAAAAGGCAAAAAATAATGAATGAAATTTAAATCTAATTAAAAAAATTAATATTTCAAAATAAATAAGTATAAGCTCAGGTAAAAGAAGAATCACTTTGGAAGGAGCATAGAGCAGATCCAGAAAACTGCTAGTATCTTCTCCCTAAGACTCTGAATGGGCCACTGATAATTTTCTATCAGATGAAATAACAGTGATGCACAGACTACCAAATTAACTAACTAATACATCAAGGAAAACAGACCTGCACTTATGCCTATCTTCTACTCGCATGCAGCAACTTTCTCAAATGACACTGTTGTTCTAGATGTAACACAATCAAGGTGCAATTGTTAGCAGCTGATGCACTTATGTTTTCCCCTAACTTTAGAAATTTCTCAGGAAACAGGGTTTTTTAAATCCAGTATAATGTGTAATCTGTTTTGGGCACATTTTTCAACAGTCAGATTGTAGAGATACCATGTAATTAACTGATTGTATATCTTTTTACCTTTATAAATAATCCCCCTAGGCAAAAATAAAAGACATCATAAACATTTACTGTATGATATTCCCAGTCTGTTTGGGTTTCAACACTTTCATCATCAATGTATTTCCAAAACTGAAATTTTCATAGTTGACACTGGTCAAGCCTGTTATTCTTTTACGGGGAGAGAACAGTTTCAAACTTCTTTTAATAAAAAAACAAAGTTTGTTAATGAATTGCTATTTTACCTCAAAAAGCCTATCTTGAGAAAACCCCGGTTATTTATTCCTTACCTTAAACATAATTTACTGCTCTGTACCTAGCAATAATCATCACAATTAAGATTTTTAATACATTTCAAATATTAGAACACCTTAATAGCAAAGAATATATGAAGCATATATGAATATACTACTCACCAATTTTAATCTTTGCAAAGGTATTCTGCTAGTGTCTATCGGTGTACGTTCTGTGACATTACCAAATCTGACTTCTGGGATGGCAATTGCACATATTACGTGTGCCCACCTGTGAAAAGTGGCAAGTCAAGAATACCACCAAAAAACCCCATAGAAATACAAGTGTTTTAAGATGTTTCATTATTTGCTGTTTGCTGGTTTTTATTTTTTGTGCATTTTTTAAGACAGCCATCTACAGATACTTTCTTAGTAGGATTTCCCAGGCTTCTTTGAAGCATATTTAACAAACTTTAAAAACACTACTGATCTGTGTAAACATAATTGCAGACTGGCAGTTTACAGCAACATCCTTCATTCACTTATAAACTTTTGTAGTTGTATTATTCAGGTGCATATGTAAAGATCTAAGGACACTTATTTGATTTGTGTGCAGTTTATCACCTCCAGTATTTTGGATTAGCATTAGTCAGACCTGAGTAACTATTCTTAGCCAGCACATGTTACCACAATCAGTCATATATCTATTGAAATGTAAAATAAAATATACTATCAAGACCTTCTTTTTACAGACACAAAGGCATAGAAGCAGCAAAATGACCAAGTTATCACTAATGGCCAGCATTACCTGGATCCCCTTTAACACCTGTCAAGTGCATAGGACCCAGTGCTACATGTAAGGCTTTACTCCAACTTCAGGAAACATCAGATGTGTCAAGATGATGCTATGTACTTCCCATATTCATCTGAAAGCACTGCTATATCCTCCAAATGCTGGTTCAATACATAAATCTCAAAATAAGAAGGCTAAATTAAACTTTTAGAAGTCTGAAATTAATATTAAATGTGCACATTATTTGAAATAAAAAAGAAGCTTATGAAATTTTTATCAACCAAGAGTAGCCTTCTGAAACTGCTTCTAAAATCTTCTTTGAGGCAGACTACTAGCATATCTAAAGAAAGGGAAACATAACCATTTCTTGAATCATATTTGCTGTATTCTCAGTCATTCATTGTAAATCTTGCCACACTGCCTCATTTGCTGTTTTTTTTTTAAGCCCTGAATGCTTGACTCACTCCTCTCACTTTCTGTAGATCTCCAGAGATACACATTACATGAGCATTTTAGCAGATTAACACAAATGTGAGCTAGAGCTAAAAATGATGGGTGACATATGAGGATATAAATCATTTCTCCTCCCTGCATAAAGTGGTGCTTTTTCAGTAACTCATCTTTGATGAAAATATGAGAAAGTATAATATGACATATGACTAAACAAACTGCTGTCCCATAATGTTAAAGTTCTATCAGCCTATGAAATAAGAGCATAATGAATGAAATTTAAACCATATCAATATGTCAAGAGACATATCATTTAGCTAGTTATAAAGTTCAATCTAAATGAAAGCAGATAAAGCTTGTAGATCTACCACCTTACTATGGTTACAGTATTGTTTATGTTCTAACTTACAGAAAAAAGTCTTTTTAACTTTTAGTAACACTCCTTTCTCCTTTCATTGCTCCTTGCTTATTTGCAAAACTACAACTGAGTTACCATCAAAGCTTAATGGGACAGAAATGCTATAAATAAAATGCCTCTTCAATAAATGTTCACCCAAACCTCTGGCATCTCTCAACCTAATAGGACTTAAAACAGCTACTGTGCTTTGCTGAAAAGAAAGAATCCCAGCTATCCTATATGGCAAATTGTTACCACCTCCCACCCACACATTTGATTCATTAGCTTTTAAATTTAACAATTATCTCACATCTCTGATCAGTATGTGAGAGGTAAAGGAGGGAAAGTAATGCGTATGTTGGACTTAACACTTGCTGGGGAAAAAAAAAGACGTAACTGGAACACGCTTTTGTGAAAACTGAAAAGTTTGAAATGACAGGTAATGCTGAAAGAGAGATAAGACACTGAACAATCTGTAGCAGCCCTAAGACATTATTGGAACAGGAAAACTACTTTAAGCAGTCGAACTACTTTTACAGAACTCTCATATCATAGCTCTGTAACCTACAGAGGGACATAATTCAAAACCAAAGACTGTAGGTATAGTTATGCAGAAAAAGTCAAACCTCTGTGGAATGGTTTCCTGGGAATAAATCCTTTAAAACATTTCTAAGACATATAATTCATCCAAAAAGAAAGATGTACACATTTCCAAAGATGCATCATGCAATATATCATGCCACATATATCAAAAGTTCAGAATAAATTCTACTCAGATAACACTTCTGTCTTTTTGTTTGTTTGTTTCTTTGGTAAGAAAAGAAAGCAGTAAATTTAGGCAAGTTGGAAACACAACTAAAAAGCAACCAGCATTGGTCAAAATCTCTATCAAAGTGGTTACAACATTAATGCTTTCTGAAGGCAAGATGTGTCCCATAGGTTTCACATTAAACCTGTTTCCTACCTGGATGATTTTATAAGGGTCACACAACCAAATGCAAATCAGTGATAAATAAATTCTTGCCTAGTAAGTGGAAAAGAATGGTGCAGCTAGATCATCTCTTGCCATTGCATTACAAAATGCTAAAGAAAGACATCTACATTATATTGCTACTTTACTAAAATAATTTAATTAATTATGAGAAGATTAAAAATGCAAAAAGGCTGTCCCACTACTGGGCTTGAAAGAATACTAGGCTGCTATATTTTCCACTTAATCTGTTTGGATTACTTGCAATAGTGTTTTATCATCCAAATACAGAGAAAACTACCTATCTTGTTAGTAGCATGATGCCAGCAACAACAGTAGATATAGAAGTGTATTTTTAAAAAATACTTCAAAATCTAAAATTATTTTAATATGATGCAAATTAATTACAAAAATTGCTTCTAAGAGTTCAAAGGTACTGTATTAAATTCTGCAATAACAAATTTTGAGAACTAAAGACACTTTGCTGTTTGATAAGACTTGCCCATGCAAACAATGACAAATGAGCTCCCATTTACTTTCTTTACACAAAGGCCAGCAAAGTAGAATTTGGAGGAAATAAGTGTGTGCAAACAGTAAAACTAATGTGCATTTTAGCATCTAACTATTTCCCAAAATGCCAGTGGCCTATTTCAATTACAGTAATTTTATTTCTGCAAATATTCAGCTTAAAGGGACACTGACAAGTATTTAGGTTTAAAAATATTTTGTATCTGAGAATGGATTGGGAATAAAATTTAAAACAAGCACATATAATACTGAAGCAATGTATTACTTACTTCTTGTCAGTAGTTTGCTTTAAGGCACCACCTCTCAAATTGCAGAGACAACATTCCTAGAAATAAAAATAGTGCAGAAAAAAAGTGAGCTTTACTGAATAGGTACAAATCAGTTTTTATTTAGCTGATCTTAAGGATATTTAAATTGCTAGTGTAATTAATTACTGAGTTACTACCCGCTCCTTACAAGCACTGCATTTCCTTCCGGGGAAACAATGTAAGAATACAATAGCAAAAAGAGAAGCAACTCAAAAGAGCTTATGAAAACCAAATTTTAAGTATTACTCTTAAACAAACCCTACAGTCACTTCTGAAGTGATACCAAATATGAAGGTATTTAATCACTACTGCCTTAGAAAGGCTGGAATTGCCATGCAACATACTAGGATTAAACAAAGCAAAATTACACTTTTATTAAGTTAAATAAAGGTTACTGAGAAACTGATCCAACTCAAACAGTTTGAAAACATGTTTGTTCCTGACAGTTCCAAAATTTATAAGCGTACAGAATATGGGGCAGGATATGTTTTTTGCAGAAGTTCCCTTTGCTACAATATACTTTCACTGCCTTGATCTTCAGTACAGCTCCATCTGCTTTCCGGGCACTAGAGAAGGCCTGTGCTGGTGGTTCACAGATCATATGCCAAACAAATAGGGGGTTTCCCAACTCTGCTTAAAACTGTGGCTTTGAACAGACACACAGGCTTTTCTACTTTCCATCCTTTATCTCTCTCTCATCAGTCTTCTTTTCTGAATCTATCCTTTCCCCATTCTTTTCTTTCTTTTCTTGTCTCTTGACAGGAACAGAGGAGAAAGTGTTTCAGTGTTAGTTATTTTTCTTCCTGTCTCCATTTTTCTCAGAAAGAAATGCACAAAATGAAGTCAAGATATCCTGTGACTGTATATCTAAACCCAGAAAGAGAGCTTGTCTCCTGAAGCTCTAAATTTAGGCTGCCCTTTCAGAGTAAAAAAAGACAGAAAGAAGGACAAAAGGAAACACAGACAGAAAGACAGACAAAGAAAAAAAGAAAGAAAGAATACTATTTACTCTACCACTTACCTGTTAAAGAGAGATCAAGTCAATAACCGTCATGCCAATCTAAATCCACATGATAAATTTAGCTAATCTACCGCCTCTTATTTAAGTTTCAAATCATTGTCCTTTGCAATGGCTGTTCAATCACTATATTCAACCACATCTTTCTTTCTACATAATTATCTTCCTTGTACTTATAGATTCTTATGAGATCCTATATTAAATGCCCTTAACCACTCTTTAAGGTGTTTCAAACTGTTCTTTTTTCTGTTTCTTCCCCATCTTTGGATGTCATTAGGATAATGAGGTACTGCCATCTACACAGGTATACTCTTAAGCTACACAAAGAACCATCACTGTCTTATACTGAATATATATCTGGTTTCAAAAACGTATAACATGGAAAATTTTACAGAACTACGTAAGTGTAAGTAAAGACTTTTCTTAAGTAATTGCTAGGGAATCACATTATTAAGGCTTTATAAACAATAAATAACAGTTAATCATGCTGAAATTATTCTGAAGTAACACCACAAAAATTCCAATGAACAGTCATTGGGCACAGTGCACCTTTTCCAGTGAAGTACCACAACAGAATGGAACAGCCATTCAGGAAGAGGCAAATACCATGATCTCCTAAAACAGGAGCCATACAGGATTTCTGTATGATCTGACATCAAACTCACTTGCAGTTCTGCAGGAGTGTGAGGCTTACAATGTAGAGCTAAAGTAACAATGTAGAGCTGAAGTCTTCTTCTGACTGAAGAAGAGACCAGGTCTGACTCCGTATCAATACAATTTTTTTTTTTTTTTTCAGTGAAGCACTTTCTTCACATTTGCCCTGACATTCAAAAGTCAGCTTATTTTGAAATTCACTTCTTGAATAATGATGAACTGCTTCTAATAAGTTGTTTTTTTTTTCTTTTTAAGGAAAACCATCTCATCGTTTGCTATGTAACTTATTAATTCAACCAGAAAGAGAGTCCAAATCCCTGAAGTTCCACAAATAAAATAAGTTAAAATAGTGCAGAAGAAGATGCTGCTAACAAACTTCTGAAGCTTTAGTCTCACTTAACAACTGTAAAACAAAAGAACTGTGAATTAGACACTGAAAAAGACAGAAGCCATAACCCTTACTAACTGCAGAGCTTTCATACTTGGTTAAAAAAAGGAATTTTTAAAAAAGAGAATAAGAAAAGATTGGAGGTGGTGGGAGGGATTTGACAGTGTGGCAGTCCAGAGAAAAGAGAAAGCTGCTATAAATACAGGAAAAAAAATCAATCCCTTCTCAAAAACCACCTAAAGAAATCTTTGGTGAGTAGACTTGTGGTGGGGCATAATGGCTGACATTCTGCTGGATACAGGCTATAACAACGAGGTGGGAAGAACGCAGGCTTGAGGATCATTAAATCTGTTTTTTAAATCATGCCCGCATTGCAATATAGTTCCCTGTTTCCATGCAACACAACTATAACTTCACCTTCAGTTTAAACATACTGCAAGCAATGAAAATATAGGGGAACTAATAATTAAAAAGATTGGTATTTCTAACACAGGTACATCTGCCATGGATGGCAGTGAAAACACATCAGCAATTATTACCCAGGCTCTCACAGAGAAAGACAGAATTTGTGTGTCCATGTCTGTCAGCTGTCAGCTTGTGTAAAAATCAGGACTCATTATAGAGCACTACCTTAGAACATATCCAATCTCTGATTCACTATTACTATGCTAATCCCTTAAACAAGTAATTTTGTAATTTGTATTTCTACTATATAACAATTTCTTAAGCATATTATTTTACACCTATCTAAATTAAATCTCAGACCATTTTAAATTGCTCATCTCGTTAAAAAATCTCCGTAACATTCTAGAATTACAAAAGAGAACTCTCTTCCAGGATCTGTATAAAGTAAGATATCTCCATGAAATTTACAAGCTTTAACATTCACTTCATCTTTTAGCTTTTTAGTGGAGACAGAGCATCTGTTTCGTAACAATAAAGGTCATATCCACGGTTTCTGAACTTGACACTTTCTGTTGCTTACAATGAAACTGAATTTTGCAACCAGCATTCCTAATCCGGTTTGTTTTTAATTTCCCTGTACCAACCACTGCTAGAAACTTCAGCCTGAAGTCAGTATGAATTAACCATGCTTTCTTTGGTACACATATCCAAAAAGACAGATCACCTTTTTTTGGAGTAATATGACACTACTCAGGCATAGCAGCATATTAATTATTATTGCATGAATAAATAACACACAAAGGTACAGCCTGATCACACTCATTTATATTTTAGAACTAATGTATTTGGTTTTCTTTTAGTATTTTCACCCTGACAAAATTCAAAGTCATATTGACAGGAATGCTTATAAAAGCCATTTTAACACTTTAATATTTGCTTACTTACTTCACCAGCAATAGCATTCTGTATGAGACAGGAAGCTGTCTGGCACAGCAAGGTAAAAGGCACATAGCAGAGGAATATAGTCATAAAATGGCTGTTCCTATGGACAACTACAAACATGCCTCGTGATCCCCCTTTTCTTGTTAAACTGCTATTCTCCTTTCCTCTAAGACCCTGTGAATACAATGACAACTGCAAAGAATTATATTTATCCAGTTAAATGAAATACTCAACTCATGTCAGTGAATGAACAAAAGGTAAAATAAAACACACATTACTCCTAATGGATTCTGTCCGACACATACCAGACACCTTCCTCATAAAATGAAGTCTCCTTAATGAACCTTACAACCTCTTCCAGCTCTTTGCCATCCCTGCCATAAGGATATTCTTTGTAACAGCTAATCTGAAGAGTCACTGCTGTAACTTCAGCCTTTTGACTTTATGGTTCATAAACACGAAAAACGATTGTTCTTCTGCCTTTTTGCCATTTTCCACGTATGTTCTTGTTCATTTCTCATTAACCTTACTTCACAGACCTCATAAAAAAAAAAAAACCTAAAAACCCTCACAAAACCCAACTTGTATTTAGTTAAGATCATCAGCTTTTGCACAAGGCATAACTATACAGGCTGCAGTTGGTCAGGCCAGGAAAGAGAATACAGCATAGTGTTTGAGTGATGCCATTAAAACCATAAGAGATGAGTTGAAAAGGGCTTAGCTAAGTACTTCAGTAAAATAACTAGGTGGCTGCTATCAAAGCAAAAGAGAAAGCAGCAGATTCAAAACAAGCAAAAAACAATGTTCTTGACAGACTGAAGACTTTTGCCAGCTGTGGATGGTAAGATTTTTGAAGAAGCAGCTGCATGAGCTCATGAAAGAGAAATTCAACAAAGGTTATCTTTTACATAGTAAATAAAAAGATTTTGTCTTTGGCTAAGGCTGTTTCTTATCTGCATTATGTAAAAGATCGAGAGAGCATTAGGGAATGCTTGCCCAAGACTTATATTCTTCCCTAGGTATTCATTTCTGGCTGTACTAGAGAGAGAATAACAGGGTAGAACAGACTGGTTTAATTCATTATTGCTTACTATTCTAATCTGCCATTTTAAGGCTTAAAAAATACATTCTGAAATGTTTTAGAAAAGATACCTAGATATTAAGAAAATCCTGTTACTTGGTTCTGTTCATTATACACTGCAAAATATCATATATAGAATGCATTCACTGAACTTTATTCATATCAGTATTGTGATATGACTTCTCTTATCACAGCTTTATTTAGCAGTGATACCAGAATTAATCATTTCAAGTATGAAGCATTGCGAATGTCAATAATGTCTGCAGCACTAAGTAGGACACTATTTATCCAATTAACAACTTATTTCCACTTTCTTTTTATCAAGTTTTTTCCCACTGTGTATCTATTGAATCTGACCAGTATCTAAAAGCACTCAAAAGCCTTAGAGAAGCAGTTAGGGCAAGGTTTTTCCCAAATATTTCTAGAAGTAGGTCTGAACAGCTATTTTCATTTTTAAGAGTCAAATGCTACAAGGTTGTCTCACAACAATGCTTTCTCATCTCATTTAGAGGTAGGTGGTTCATAGAAACCAAAACTAATTAAGCCAGTCATCTAATCTTGAACACTGCCACAGCTAATTCAAATAGATATAAGTTGTATGGCTAAGGCTGATAAACATCTTCTGTTTCTTCAAGCCACTCCGGAGGGTTTTTTTAGAGAGGAACCTTCGAACTGAAAATAGATAACTCAGTACTCCACCTTTTCTCTCAGTCACAGTATTAATATCAACACAGATGTGCATCTGGATATGGAATTACTGCCTTTCCAGCTATCTCATTTCCCCAGCTTATTTATATTTGTGTCTACATTTATCCCTGTAAAAAACAAGGAAGGTTGGTGTTTCTTAACATACCATTAACATACCATTAACAAACCATACCATTCTTAAAATGCCATTTTTAAAAATGGTCCAGTAGTTAAATTTAAATCTTTCCACACTAGGGGAATAATTTTCACAAAGAAAATAAATAACTTTTGAGATTATTTAATTTCAACACAGAGCCCATTACTGTGTCCACATTAAGCTATAACCTTAAAACAGGCTTTTAGAGCCAAGCCACATTTTTTAGACACAAAATGTTCCTAAAAATAACAAAGTGACAGTTGTCTACTGAAAGGATTAACTTTCCTGTCCAAGAACACCATTTATTAAGAGTCGCTAGATGCTACCGATATGTCACAATCTGCAGTTGTATATAAAAGCTGTAAGTCTTCCACCATCATCTGCCTCAACAATGCCGTATTTTTTACGCATAGTAGGAACTTCAAGAAAAGTGTTTGAACTTTTTTAGAAAATGTTACATAAAATCTTACTCTGTCCAAAAGAATAAGCCATTATCAATTTTTTTTAGCATTTTGTAGATGCTTAGAGTTCACATTGATCAAGGAGGCAGCATAACTCCATGAAAACGAAATCCAGTACAAGTTAATATTTGCTTCATATGACCACACATCTTCAGCCCAAAGCTTAAAATTAGGTTCTTAAAAATTGAAAGCGTCTGCATGGATTAAAGCTTTACTCTTTCAGACCCATTTAAAGCCACTCAAGATACCTAGCTTTGGGAATTTAAAGTTTACACATTACCAGCTACTGAATTTCCACATTTTAGTAGCCTAAGCTCACAAATTTTCAGTCTGCCCTGGCTGTGATTCAGGGATACCAAAAATTCCTTACACTTGCAGCTCGGAGGTCATGCCAGGTCGAGGCAACAGTATACAGGGCAAGCACTCTTCTTCTGTGCTGTGACATAGCACTATTTAGAACAGCAATTTGCATGAATATACAAAAGCAGGAGAGAATTGACTGAGATAAGAATAGTTGGGCAAGGACAAGGAAGAGAGGTAAGATGTGTAATGAGAGTAGGGAAATAAATTTGAAGCCAGGTAAGGAAGGGGAACTGGCAGGACTGAGACTGAAATAAGAATCAAAAGACTCATTACTGGTAACTGGAGTGAAAGTAACTTCCACACTTGGCACAGGTGCCTGTGTGTCCTTTCTCACAGGAACATGTATACCTGAATTAAACAACACAAATAAAGTATGAAATGGAGACTGTCACATTGCTAAATATGAAATACTTTCTTCAGTTGTTGGTCACTCAGTTTTAGCAAATGTTTACAGTAGAAAAAGTGACTGTTACCAAGCATTTTAACAAGAAAGTTTACACGCAACTTCTCTTTGAAAAGAAGTCAAAAGATTGCAATTAGATGTTTTAAAAATTAAGTTTTGAAATTAACAAACCACAAAACTGATCATTCTTCCTGAAAAATATTAGACTATAGAAATCACTGTCAAGAGTACCACACTAAGGCTATAATGCTTAGCCAGCACATAAAGAAAAATGGAAAGACGGTAATGTTGGAAGTGACAGTAAATATTACTTTTAACCTGAACATCTTCAGATGAAAATTCGTATCTTCAAGAAAGCAGCCTAGCACCAGCTGTGCAAAGGAGGATATCCTGTTACTGGCTATATCTACTTTTCTTCCCCTCTCAATGATTTTGCAGCAATTCTGCTGGAGATCAAATGTGTTCTTTGAGGACAAATTTAGATTGAATGAGGTTGGTGGAAATTCTCTCCGGTTCAATTCCAGCTCTAAGAACAGGCATATTCAAAGCTGCATCTGACTGAAATCCTGCAGGGAATGGGCAATCCCCTCCTTGGTATTGCACATGGAATTGCCCAAAGCTATCAGACCTTTTCAGATAGTTATGAGTGGCAAAGGTTGAGTGAAATGCAACAAAGGGAAGACAAGGTCAAAATGGACATTGCGACTGAGCACTATGGCACTCAGAGTAAAAAGATACTTTCCACATTTAACAGCTTTCCAGTTTCTGTCATCACCACAGAAACTCAGTATTTACAAACCCGTTAAAATACGTTGTGCTAAAAACTGCTTTTTACAAGCAAAGCATTTCCTGTTACTAGACTCGTACCAAAACCAGAAAGAAATACAACACTCCCCATCTCTGAGTCAACATCTGTTTACTATCAGCATTTCTAAGTAATTGTCCCAGCAAACCACCTTTTTGCAGAGAAGGTTGGGGAAAATCCAGATATAAGCCAAGAAGAAAAACCAAAACTAAACAACACCAGAAAACAAAAAACCCAAGCCTCACTTTTCTGAAAGGAAAACCAGAGAAAATTGCAAGTTTATGCTTTTCTGCTACAGTCAGATTTTTATGTTGAATGATTTATTTTCATTAACAATATCCAAATGCCTTCAGAGCCTGGTAGAAAAACTACAACACTGCACACCAGCTCACATGTAGCGAGTTCATCTTGGCAGTTATCAGGCTCTGAAAACTGGAGTTTAGGAGTTTATAAAGGAAATGCTGACACTGTATCAGTGAGAAGGGCACCACCATAAAAAGATCATTCAATATAATGAATTTTAGTAGGCTGAGACAGAGAAGCCTCTGAGCTGGAATGTGGAAGATCTTACATGCCAGTCTTCATGGAATCATAGAATTACATTGGTTGGAAAAGACCTTCAGGATCATCAAGTCCAACCGTTAACCTGACACTGACAAGACCTTGACTATCCCTATGTGCAATGTCTATTTGACTTGCGTACCTCGAGGGGTGGTGACTCCACTGCTTCCCTGAGCAGCCTGTTCAAATGCCTGATAACCCTGATGGTGTAGAAACTCCTCCTATCCAATTTAAACCTTCCCTGGAACAACTTGAGCCCATTACCTCTTGTCCTATCACTTTTTAAGTTCACTGAGCAGACCAATACCCTCCTCTTTACAAGCTCCTTCACAGTATTTGTAGAGAGATAAGGTCTTCCCTAAGCCTTCCTTTCTCTAGGCTAAACAACCCCAGATCTTTCATATGCTCCAAATCCATTACTAGATCCACTGCCCATGATCAGGTAGCTCAACATGCTTCCTGTACTGAGAGGCCCAAAACTGAACACAGTACTCAAGGTGCAGCCTCACTAGTGCTGATTACAGGGGTAAGATCATATCCCCAGTCCTGTTGGCCACACTATTCCTTATACAGACCAGAAGGCCATTGGTCCTCTTGGCCATTTGGACACACTGTTGGCTCATGTTCAGCTGGCTGTCAGTCAACACCCCCAGGTCCCTCTCTGCTGGGCAGCTCTCCAGCCACTCCTCACAAAGCCTATAGCACTGGTGGGGTTTGTTGATTCCAAAGTGCTGTACTCAACATTTGGTCTTGTTGAAACTCACGCAATTGGCCTTGGTGCACTCTATCCCCCTGGTCTAGTTCATTGATAAAGATGTTAAACAGGAGTGGCCCCAGTACTTAACCCTGGGGAGCACCACTCATGACCAGCCACCAACTGGATTTAACTCTGTAGACCACACCTCTTTGGGCCCAGCCATCCAACCAGTTCTTAACCCAGCAAAGCCTATGCTCATCCAAGCCAGGAGCAGCCAATTTCTCTAAAATGCCACAGGAAATTGTGTCAAATGCCTTACTAAACTCAAGATTGACAACATTCACAGCCATTCCCTCATCCAGTAAGCAGGTCACCCTGTCATAAAAAATAGGACCTGCATTTCATAAACTCATGGTTACTGTCTATGATTATCTCGTTATACTGCATATGCTCCATCAGCTTCCCCGGCACCAAAGTCAAACTGACAGGTCTGTAATTTTCCAGATCACCCTTCCATCTCCTCTTACATATGGGTGTAATGCTGGCTGACTTCCAATCTGTTGTTACCTGCCCTGTCAGCCAGGACAGTTGATAAGTGATGGAAATTGGCTTGGTGAGCACCTCTGCCAGATCTCTCAGCACTGTTGGGGTGTATCCCATCCAGCCCCATAAACTTCTGTATATCTACATGGTGTTGCAGATCACAGACCATCTCCTCCTGGATTGTGGGACGGCCATTCTGCTCCAGTTCCCTTTCTCCTAACTTAAAGGGAATGAACTCCCTCAGTACTACTGATTGTATTACTAAAGACTGAGGCAAAGAATTCATTAAGAACCTCTGCCATTTCCTCATCACTCATTACCATGTTTCCTCCTGCATCTAGTAGGGGGTGCAGGCTCACTCTATGATCTTTCTTTTGCTATTAATGTTTTTGTAGAAAAGTGTCTTGTTACCTTTTACCTCAGAAGCCTGATTAATTTCTAGCTGAAAACTAGAAACTTCTAATTTTTATCCTGCATAGCGTCACAACATCTTTGTAGTTGTCAAAGTGGCCAAATCCTTCTTCTAAAGGCCAAAACCTCTCCTTTTTTACCTTCAGTTGCAGCCAAACCTGTCTATTTACCCAGTCTGGTCTCTTCTTCTGCCAGCTTGTCTTATGGCACATGGGGACAGCCTGCTCCTGTGGCTTTAAGACTTCCTTATTAAAAAGTATCCAGACTTTCTGGTCTCCTATACCCATCAGAACTACTTCCCAAGGGATTCTATCAGGTAGTCTCCCAAACAAGTTGAAATCTGACCTTCAGAAACACAAGGTGGCAGTTCTGCTGCACCCCTTCCAAGAACAGAGAAATCTGTCATTTCACAGTGCCTGTGCTACCAACTGTTTACATCACCTGGCAGTCCTTCTCTGTTTGCAAAGAGCAGGTAAAGCAGGGCACCTTCCCTGGTTGCTTCACTCACCAGGTGTGTCAGGAAGTTATCTTCCACACATTCCAGAAACCTCCAGGACTGTTCCATCTCTGCTGTGTTACACTTCCAGAGTATATCTGGGAAGGTGAAGTATCCCACCAGAAGAAGGGCTAGTGACCATAAGAGCTCTCCCAGCTGCTAATACTGTATTTCATCTGCCTCTACATCCTGGTTGGTCAGTCTATACTGAAGTCATAGAATCATAGAATTAGCTGGGTTGGAAGGGACCTCAGAGATCATCAAGTCCAACCCTTGACCCATCGGTGCGGTTGCTAGACCATGGCACTGAGTGCCACATCCAGTCTCTTTTTAAATGTCTCTAGGGATGGAGAATCCACCACCTCACCGGGCAGTCCATTCCATTGCCTGATCACCCTCTCCGTAAAAAAATTCTTTCTGATATCCAGCCTAAATCTACCCTGGCACAACTTAAGACTGTGTCCTCTTGTCTTGTTGAAAGTCGTCTGGGAAACGTCCCACCATGGTGTCTGCTTTATTGGCCTTCCCCTTGATACTCAACATTGTCATCAACATCACTAAGTTGTAAACACTCGTATCTAACCCTAACACAGAAGGCCACCCCACTACTTCTCCATCTTTGCCTAACCATTCCAAAAAGCTGGTAGCCACCAACTGCAGCACAGTAGTTGTGCAAGTCTTCCCAGCACATTTATGTGGTGGCAACTATATAGCAGTAGGATCTGTTCTCAAAAATCACTGCCAACTGATGACATTAGATACTATTTCTATAGTGCTATGGAGGGTTAGAACAAAGTGTAAGAAGTCATGGAGCTTCCTAAGTAGCCCGATTAACAGCAAGCTTACTAAGAAGTAAGGTATTGAAGTGCATTTTCCTATTTCCTTACTTGCTCTTCTCTTTTCTGTCCCAAATCCTTTTGTCCTCTAAATAACAAAGGTACTTGCATTTCTGTACTATAGCTACTAGGTGACCATATCCTTGCACATTGTACAGTACATTGCATTCTCTATAATGCCAGTCATTATTCTTCCTGACTTCACTAACTTTCTTTTGCTGAAGCATTTCAGATTAATGAGGCATTTGTTCTCAATCAAGACACTTTGTATGAATACAGTTACGCTTTCAGGAGCCATGCAGATGACTTATTTAATATTATTTGATTTTCTAATTGTTTTAAGGGATTGATTTATGGCTATTTTTTGTCCATTAGAACAGACAAATTCAGTATCAACTTTTATTTGCTTTTGTCAATGATCATTATCAAACAGGAGATAGTGCCTAGTACAACGTAAAGATGGATCCAATTGCACCCTGGAAAGTGAAAATTTGACATAAGACACTGTAAAATACTCCAGCTCCTTAGAGATGCTGCAACTGATAGAAAACAGTATGCTTCTGAATCTCAAAATCAGTTTCCCCTGATAATATATTTTTTAAAAAAGAAATCTCCATATAAAAAAGTGTGATACTGTAAATCTGAGTCCACTTAGTTGCTTCTCTGTGTTCATTTTTTAATGATGTTCATAGTATGGATTCACACATAACACGGTTTCATTTAGCTATTAATACAGCTCTCATAGTTCAGTGCTCTGCAAAATCATACTGATACTTGAAAACCTAGTTTTCAATTTAGTCCTGCAAGAACTAAAGAAAATACCATTTAACAGAACTAAAAACAATACTTAATTGTGTAAGCAGAGGAATGAGAAGGAACTTTGCCACTCAAGAAATTACTTCTGAACTTGGAATCAACTTTGTACCAGTGTTTCAGATCTTCTATTTTATTCTCCACCGGACTAATTTTTTTCTCTCTCCTTGTTTTCCAATCAACCTTCCCTTCAGGATTTAAGTCCTTACCCAAAAGAGGATTCCTCAGACAGGTCCTCCTTAGAATAATCTCCTTCTAGAAATCAATGTGAAGAGGACAAAAGACAATTTCAGACATTCAGAATGTTGGAGATTTACGGAATTTCTGGTAATTAAAACTTCCCATTTTGTGCATTTTTCTGATGTCAGAATTAAATTTTTGAAGGCATATGGATATATAATTCCCCACGGTGAGTCAAATCTCAGTTTCACATCCTCTGCAATGGCCACAGTTTTTAAGAATGCTTATCCTGAACAAGAATTTAGATTAATACCATTTGTTTCATTTGTTTCACATTTCAGTAGCAAAATTGAAGTCTGAATTGTGTTCATTTAAATGTAAAATACACTTGACTCCATATTTCCTACAGTTAAAATAAAAGGTTGTACAAATAAGTGATTTTCTTTAATTATGTCTCCCTCTTCAGAAAGACTTAAGAGTACTACACGGTGATTTTAAATACAATGAAAATATCGTATCTTTAATAAAAGATATAAAAAATTTTAAACAAATTAAAAAACTGACTCATAAAAGACATTTATGCATGTAATTCAAATGCAGCATAACACTTGCAGCTGCAGATTGGCATGACTAACATACACCGCAGATTTTAAATAGGAACGTAGCACCCTGGGCAGCAAATTATTAAATTGTCTTTTTTTATGATGTACAGAAGACTGCTTAAAAAAGAACCACATTTTTCTTAAGTATAACGCTAGGATTAGATAGAAGTATTGTACTATTTTTAAGTTAAAATTGTTAGGATAATCTCAGGCTCTTGTTCAAACTCCAAAGAGACAGAAAGGTGATGCTAAAATGACAAACAGGACCACTATCAGTATTATAAGTACCAGCAATTCTTAATCATGCTGATGTCAGCAGTGAGGCTCCACACAAGCTAAAGCACAGTAATAAAATTAAACTGATAATTTTTTCTCCAAAGAGAATTACAGACACATGGCTTTGAAATGAATAATACCACTTAAACATGCCAAAGAGAACCATAGAAGAAAGAAACTTCTTTGTCTACTTTTTCACCTACATGATAAGTCTTCTTTGGATGTTATTGACAAATGTTCGTCTAACATTTTTAAAAATCATGGAGTATCTATACATATATACATATCTATGTGTACATTTATCTATATATACATAATCTATACATACGCTAGTTCAGAACTTCACTATTTTTAGAAATTAAAAATTGCAATATTTCCTGGTACTAATGCAAACTTTTGCTGACACAGCTTAAAGCTGCTTCAAGTCATCTTGTCTCTAAAATGAGAGAATGGCAATTCTGTGGCTGAGTGCTAGCCTGAGGCAGACAGGGGCACTTCCAGGAGCCAGGGAAAACCGAGGAAGAGCAGAGGGACCCACCAGGAGCCAGTAGCTCTGAAGAGTGGGGCTGGCATGGCCACAGATTTAAATGTTCCTGGAAGCACCGCTCACCTGCGGTTCTGTTTGGGACCAGAGTGGTCACAGCTGCAGCTGGAAGCAGGAACTACTGCTTAGGTAGGCACTCCCACCTTGCATGTGCATAACTGGTAACTTGTAACTCCCCCTCCAGGTGCTGTACTTATCCCTGTTGAATTCCATATGAAATCTTGTATATAATTTCTTCAATATAGTGATACTATTGTTGTCCCACAAAACAGTAGGATCCAATTCAAAAGAGCAATCTTAACCCTAATTAGAAAACCTCAGACTACAACATGCCCAAGGCCCTTACAGAAAAAGCATCAGGAATGCTTCTTGTGAACTTTTTCACGTAATTGAAATAAGAAAGTAATAGTTTTAATAATGCCCAAACCACACTTGACAGTTGTCAAAAAGTCTGATATGTTCTTTAACTTTAATACCTTCTTAGCTTCACACGCAATATACTCTCCCATCTTCTGTGCAAGCACCTTAAATGACTAAAACTAGACCAGTCTAGATTCCCATGTATGTTCATGAAAAATAATCAGCAAATGATGAATAGAATTTTATCACTTTCTTAGTGATTTCAAGAGTCTGATGAGATGGCTTGGAGACTTGAGATAGTTAGGGCTGAAAACAAATCCATATTCCTATGTTTGGCAACTATTGATTTACATCATATCTCTTCTGTTGCTTGGATTTAAAACACTATCAAAAGCCTGTGAAAGGATGCATGATGTCTTTTGCTAATTCTTTATTCCCATGAGCTGTCACAGCAAAAAAGCACTCTGTTTGGTTTTAAATGCGTATTTCTTTGTACTCTGTTTATGTCTAGACGTTTAGAAATTGTTAGATTAATCTTTTCTTTAGTTTTTCTCTTATTATGCAAGATACACTGACTGTCATAGAATTTCTTGGGTCATTCACTCCCTGCCTTCTAGAAAACAACATTAAACTTTCCAGGCTGCTGACACTTCACCTTAGCTCTGCAAACTCTCAGACACAATCACTAATAGTTCTGAGACTGCTTCAGCATTTCAAGAGTTTTGAAAGACCCTACTATTAAAAAAGAAAAAGTGAGTAGAGTATCATTCATATGTGAGTAAATAGAGCATTACTCACATCACTGAAACTGTTAGATATTTGTTATTTTACTTGTGTAGCAGATGCCCACTACTTGTCACTCCTATCTTTCAGCTAACAACAAACAGTTCACATTGACATGTGAACGATGTGTAATAACAAAGAACATAAGATAAAAGACTACAGATGATAAGTTTTAAGTAAATTTAATACCAGTAAGGTCTATTCAATCTTCAACATTTCATTAAAACTCCCCAACTGAATGACAACTTCTGACATTCAGAATGTGAATTCTATTTCACAATCATTTCTGAATGAAGATCTTTCTTGGGGCATGAGTTCGTTTCATGCACATTACCAAATCAGAGCTACACAAAGATGAAGCTGTCCATACCAACTATTTTGCTGTACAGTATACCAAAATTCAGAATGGTACACATAAAAAAACCCCAACAGTGCAGTTAAATACATGAAAATTAACTGTCCAAGTGGGCAATACATATTGTCTAGCCTTTGCACAGTGAAAACAGCACTCCACTCCCATCACCTCCTAACACAAATTCCAAGAAATCCACTGAGTGTACTCTCCAGTTTCTAGACAGTGCCTTTTTCCATTTTGCTATTTTCTGTATCTTTTAGATCTCCCTTCTACTGCTTCATCTCATCTCCTCAAATAATTCGGCCAAAAAGTACTTCCCCTAAAAAATTTGCTCTCCCTTATTTTCAGAAACTTACATGACTCCTAACAGAATAAAACCAAACTTTTTCAGTAAAGTGTGCATAATTATTATCAAATTAACACAGTCCATGCAATGCAAATTTTTCCCCTAAAAATCCCAGTCAAGACAAGCTTTAATGTTTTTCCCAGCATTTTTCTACATAACCCAATTCCCCCTTTTTTTCGCTCCATAGGGAAGAAAAATGAGTCAAACCAATCATTTGCTATTTAGACTTCTACTCTATCTGAATGTCCTCTTCTTCAAGATGATAAAATAACCTTAAACCCTCAGAATAATTTTAAAATCCTTTCTACAATACAGTATTAACAAATTTTAAGACTGAAGCTTGCTTTACTATTTTTCTGTGACTTTTCATTATAAAAAAAGTTCCATCAGGAAAAAAAAAAAAAAAAAAAAAAAAAAAAGACTATGTCCAAGCTTCCCCTTGAGTATGTTACTGTTATACTGCAGTTAACATCAGATTCCAAGGCAACATTCTAATTCTGAGTGCTTTTAACACAAACATCTGATTCAGTCCTATCGCTGGCACATGCAGCATTTTATGAATAAGAATGCTCACCTTAGAATTACCACACTTGAACATCATAGCTCTATCTGCCCTTAACAAAGCTTTTGGCTAATACAGCATGACTTTCTAACTCTTCTTGTTTAACTGATAACTAAGTTTCTGTGTCAATGGAAACCTGTTACTTGCTAGAACAGACCTATGCTTTTCCCCTTGACCTTCCCCTGACTCTAGAACAGCACCCAAAAAAGTAGCTCAGAACACCCTGAAACTCTCAGTTGTCTGATAAGGAAGCAACAGCAAAGTTTTCTGGTTACCAGTGAAAGGTGAAAACTGGATTTTACCTCATAAAAATGCTTCTCCTATTAAAATAAGAATGCATTACAGAGATAGAAATTGATTCAATAAATATTTTAATATCAACTCTCTGAGAGAACACAGGACTAAACATTATAGATGGGACATATTTTTGTAATGAGCAGTTCTAAGTCACTTTTTTCCTGTTGTCTTCCCCAGCATAGACTATATGTGGATTAAAAATACCACTCATCTTTCATTTCATTAACTTAGCATTCACAAAAGAACCTTGGAGTGTTGAGAGTGTACAAAAGCAAAACCAAATTATTATATTTGTTACTACTTTCAGTTTCCTAATTGCAAGAAGTGATGTTTCACATAGAGATACTGTGCTTTCCTGTAGCCTGAATTCTCATTTCTTTTTCAACATATCTACAATTTTTATTATGTCATTTAAGGATTTGCATTTTTAAGGCACCTAAAATATCTGCTTTTAATTCAACACCTGAATGAAGAAAAGCTATGTTGCTATCAAATTGATTATCCCATTTCCTCAAGCTGCTTTAAGGAAAACGAACATTAGGTGACATGGTGAGATTGGTGAAATGCAAAATTTTCAACTGCTTTTTTTTAAAGAACTGAATGTTTCGGGAATATTAGCAAATAGAAATTACTATTTGCCTTTCTATTTATTCCTTGCTGTATAAAACTATTTTATAGGTTTTTTTTAAAAATAATAAGTATTTAGGAGTTTTATAATTGAATCCTTCTCCTGTTCATAGAGCACAGTCAACCTCCAGGTCATAAAAGAGCAATCCCTTTTTTAAAAGCATTTTATTATTCTCTTTCCTTTCCTCTGTTCTCCAGCTGCCCATATGTACATACCAAAAGTCTAAATTATTTAAAGGAAACCTCTTTTTTCTCTCCCTTATGTGAATTTAAATTTTCATCTGTTTCCTTAAACAACGTTTTACACACAATACTCCGCTAGCTGATCTATTTCTTGAGTGTATAAACCTACATAAAGTTTGTCTATCAAAATGCCATTACATTACAATGGAATCTAATAGAATTTTCCTAGCAACTGTGTATTCAGACAAAAAACTCAGGCTATAACACCCCCTATGCAATCATCCATGTACTTGTTTGGGTTTTTTTTTTTCCTTTAATCTATAATGTGTTAGATAACAAAGCAATACATGAAACTTACAGCTGTCCAGGCTTCTTTTCTGCATCTAGAACACAACCATGCACTATGGATTTCGTGAGAAGGAACACCATAGCAACCTAGAAAAAAAGAGCTGTGTTGATTAATATACTCTGCCTTTCTATCTGTGATGTCATGCAATTCAGCTGGGTCATACAATTCAAACACTATTAAAACATATCTACTGGGACCATGGAGATTTTTCCAGTCCAGGCTTACTGCTAATTCCATAGACTACTAGATACATAAATTAGACACAAAGATACTCTTCCCAAAAATTAAAAAAAAAAAAAAAGACCAACAAAAAACCCCAATCCTAAACCAAAACACCCTCCAAACCAAAAATCAAAACAAACAAACAAACAAACCTCAAATACAAAAAAAAGAAACCTAACCCCAGGAAATTTCTTGCTTTCTGTCAGTTCAATAGCAAATCAGCGATTCTCCCTGCAGTAACAAATGTACAATCTGAATTAATGTGCTCATATTTATTCTATGCAATTATATTGCATTTCCATGTAAGAATTTCGCATAGGCTTCTTAGAGTTAACTATTTAAGTCCCAGTGTCTGCAGAAGATACTGCATAAAATCCATGCATTTTGGCACTAACTTTTGAAATAAAAAACAATGCAGCGTGAAGGAAACTACTGCATATCTAAAGTCAATAGCAATATTCAAAAGCCCTCAAATTTAGGAAAATTTCACCTTGACTGCTCAATAAGGACATACTAACACCACACTATGATTTAAAATATGATCTAAAGAAAAGGAGGAATTGAACAGCTCAGAACAGAAACCAGTATCAGAAGCCTATGGTTATTTGAAGTTTACAGAAAAATTAACTCTTAATTATTTTCACAGCATACTTTATTGAGGAAAAAAAACATATTTTTTTTAGCCAGTGATCGAAGCACATGGAGCATATGGAAATGTTCCTCAAGTACTTTTAAAGGCATAGTAGAAGCCTAGTTAACTATTACTTCTCAATAAAACAAAATATGAAATTAAATTTCTGCCAGTTGAATAATTAGTTTATTTACTTGCATGAACCCGAACACAACACTTTGTACAGGAAATTAGAAGACTTGTCCCATCTTCTTCAAGAAAGGCATTTGAAGGATAGCTTTCGGTATTTTCTTCACTACAAATAAAACACAGCTCTGGAATAAGAGGTTTAGTCTTTTCATTTTCAGCCGTCAATGTTTCTGCTGAGTTTGCTTCCCCAGAAGTAGGACTTTCTTCATCATGATTGTCTGGCTGGAAAATAAACAAAATTTAGATTTAAGTAAAAGAAAGGAGAGTCTGTCTTACTCTTCCTTTTGACAATGATGAAATGACATGTCCCCTCCCTGCTCTTGCACTAATAACATAACAGCTTTGCAAGAAAATTAACTGCTTCTAGTTTAGGTATCTATCATAGTCATTCTATAGCTCCTTGATTGTTCAAATAACCATGAAATCTAGAAGAGCAGTCAACCTGCAAACTAGTGTTACTGTAATTGTGTTCAATGATACTGTACCTCTTTCTCTCTCTGAGCCCTTAAAATGGATCCAGTGCAATAGCTGTTTTCTTCCTAGTTCCCATGCTGAAGGGATTCAGGTTTAGCAGATTCAGAGTTAGTACCATAGTATTAAGGAAGCATTTTTAGCTGACATTTGACACATGAATTCCACAAGCCAGTATCAAAAATATCAAACAGTGCTCAGCATTAGACTATTTCCATGGGAATATTATTCCCAAGGAGGCTTAAGTACTGTGAAAACACTGATTTCTTCAACACTGTGTGAAGGAGACAAAGAAGAGGCTCTAATAAAAAGCATGTGAAGATGGACATATAGGGAAATAGTGCAAAGACACAAACCTATATGGATTCACCACCTCCCAAAAGTGTAACTTCAGGGACAAGTACACATACACCAACACCAAACCTACATAAAACCTAGTAGAAGGTATACACTGTCTGCACAGAAGGACACACATGGGTGAACAGAAGTCTCAGTTTTAACTTTAACAATAGTGAGTTTTTTATTTCTCATACAAGTCAATATCCTGTTCTTATTTTCTGGAAATTCAGTAGCTAGACAGCTATTTCATGCTTCATTCCAGAGACAGAGCTGCTAGGATCTTGCTTACCTTATAGTATGGCATAAGAAGAGTGCAAATGGCACAGTGTGGTTCCTTTTTTGCACAAGCTGCATTGTATTCCTTTTCAGCATTGAAACTGGGTACTCTATTCTGCCAAAGGTAGACCAGAGGTCTGGCCCACACTTCTGTCTCTTGAACTTCCTCTTCAATTAAGGTAGTCTCAGGCAGTTCTTAAAGAAAAAAAACCCAACTGGTTACATTGTAATCCTGGAATTTAAATAAACCACTATTTTGTCATGTGTGCTAACAATGATTATAAGACAATGCTATGTGTGCATACAATGTTGAACACTTCTTGGGATTTCCTCCTAATATCTAAAATAAATTTACTCTCTTACAACTTCCAAGTGTTACCCCTTGTCCTGTCACTACATGCCCTTGTAATAAGTCTGTCCCCAGCTTTCCTGGAAGCCTCCTTCTGCTGCTGGGAGGCCTCCCCAGAGCCTTCTCTTCTCTAGGATGAAAAACCCCAACTCTCTCAGCTTGTCTTCACAGGAGAGAGGTGCTCCAGTCCCCTCGTCATCTTTATGACCCTCCTTTGGACTCGCTCCAACAGGTCCATGTAACTGCAGAAGTCTAAAGGAACTGCACATCAGAACAAATAAACAAAAAAATCGCATCCATACCTGTGTCATGAGCTGACTGCTCCATTCACAACATAAGAAAGTATGTCACTAGCTCTACTCTTAAGAATTGGTAATTGTATCCACAATATTATGTCTCACTCTGCCCTCCTTAATTCCTCCATGCTCTAGCTCCTATCTCTCAAAGCAGTCTGTTCTAAGTTCTTTATGGAAACTGACACCCATTTTCCAAAGCTAAAAAGGCAGATTTTATGGACAGGAAATAATGGGGAACAATACATATAAAATGTAGCTGGATAGGCATGCTGGTCTTCACTAGGGGAAAAATCAGTTGGTAACACCAGTGATCTGATCTGCATGCCGTAAAGGTTTGTTTTACTTATTACCCATGCTTCTGTGCAGGACTCCACAAAGATGACTTTATGAAATAAAAGCCTTTAGAGAGGTTCAGAAATAAAATCAGAATAAAACTCAACCATAATCAATAGAATCAATCTAAAAATCAGTCATTCGCTATTGAGAAAGATATAGAAAAGAAAAAAAAAGACTGGGTGTAAAACCAGTGATTCTATTCCCCAGTGTAATCAACAGAATAATTATTAATAATTCTGTTGTTAACACCAGAATTCCAGCCTAGTCATGTGTTTTGAGTTGGTCAGAAAACTCAAGGTTATCTTCACTGGCAACCTAATGACTTTGCCATCTGTGAAATACATGGAAAATGAGGAGGGAAATGTCTTTTAATTCTGGAAAAGAAAGCATAGCTGACAGAAGATATTAAGTATATTCTTCTGGAATGAGGTCCTTATACACTACTCTGGTTACTGATGAGGTCTGTGATTATGCTCATTCAAGTGGACCGTGCCTAGTAAATCTTTCATGATCAATAAGAAGGCATGTAGGTGTCAAAAAAACAGGAAGGGAAATGTGGGAAGGAAAATGTGGAAAGCTATTGAATACTATAGAACTTTCAGATAACAAAAAAAGGTTTATAAAATACAGTCTTTTTCTAATGATGTATTTAAGGAAAACTGTTTCTTTCAGAAGAAGGAAACACCAAAAGCAGAGAAATCTTTAATAAAATACATTAAGCTGAATCATCACATTCTGTCAGCCCATGACAGCTTTCATCACCTTCACAAAAAGCAGAGACTTTATAGGTCTCCTGCTATGATAAATTTTTCCTCATTAATACAAAAGCACTATAAAGTCGATAACATGTTTATCAGTGTATGGAATAAAGTATGGAATAAAACACTTGTCTATAAGCAAGTCAAATCTAGCAAAACTGTATTAATTAACAGGGCCCGCATGTGAACGTTATTCCATTTTGTATAGTTTCTCAAGAGAACTATGATCAATGTAATAGTCATTTGCCAATAATCCAGGTAGAAGGACAAATACAAAGCATCTGCGAATAAGCTGTCACCAAGTCAGATTCAGCAACAGAGCTTTGTGGTGAATAATATAGCTATAAAAGAACATCATTGAAGAAATAGCTGAACACAAGGAAGAAAGAAAAATATATATTGCCAGCATCACTTTTTATAGTTTTCTGAATTACTTATTTTGTAAGTTATAAGCTTAAATAAGCTTTCAGTTAAAAACTTCCTGTCCAATAATATTTTTCCTATAGCATGCAATTTTCCAAACCTGTAAAATAAATAGCTCTGAAATCTATGCCTCTAGTTCTATCTATTTAACTTTACAGAACAATTACACAAGTGGCTTCATCTTTGCTAACTTATTTATAAAATTTTCTTTGAAACTATTTTCTTTCAGGAGCTTAAACTTCCCATTATTTTAAATATTATTGTTAGAGACATGACCCTGGAGAGAATCCAGGGCTTTATAGTGCCTGCCAAAGAAAACAGAAGAGTGCCAAATGTATTGTTAAGGTTTGTAACTTAATCTTCCATATCTGTTATACACTTTTAAACAACATCCTTTGATTGCACCACTCCTTGTCACTGCTGAATAACTGACATGAGGATTGGAGTCTTCACCTTGAACCTCAGCATATTATTCTCCTCTTTAGTCAAAAATCTATCATTGGATTTCCACTCCTGGCACAAATTCTAAGGACAACAACTTGAGCTCTCTCACATAGCACTCTGGCTTCCCACTGCCTCCAGCACATTGCTGAGTTCATGACCATACTGGTTCTGCTTTTGATAAGAACAATATTTATATTAATTACATATAAACTTCACAATTTCAGTTCCCTCCTGTACCATCTTTACAAATTTTTTCCAGACTGAGGGAGTGAAAAGAATACAAGAGCCAGGAATAAGGCTGGCAGCAATCTTACAACATTTTGTTGCTTTCAAGAACTTTGTATATAAAACCTCATTCCAACTGAAGTCAGGGATAAAGTATCTTATGCAGATGCACCAGACTGCATCTTTGACAACATCCAAGAAAAATACCACTACTTTAAAATATTTATTATCCCATTTACATTATCTAGAGAGCAGTAACATCCAGCTACTGATTGCCTAGAATCAAGTCCTCCTCATTTGCGTCTTTAATAATGCTTTCTATCTCCTTTGAGGTATGACTGTCCTCTTAACACTCCTTACTGCAGTCTCTTTGCTTCTCTGCATGAACTTTGGCCCTCAAGGTCTCTGATGTGATCCTTCAATATATGTTACACCCTGCAATCTCTCACTCTTCTCCACCATTACAAGTGCAGAATCACAGCCAGGAATGGAAACACTCATTTCCATTCAGAGGGAGTTTAGTTAACCCAGTATTTCTTAAAGGAATGTTACAATAACAATACACATAAGAACAGACAGAAGGGATGTTCTTAAGGGATACAAGTGTTTTCTGATCCTCTATGGATTGTGGATTGCAGTTCTCTTCAAGAATTTCCTAGGAAATCTTGAGCTTAATTTATCATCTTTCAAAGGCTTAAAAACTAAGATCCACCTAAAGTGAGGCTTTTCACTGTACAAATGGAGAAAAAGGTGTGGTGTCTATACTGACTGAAAATTCTCAGAAGCTCCACTGTTCTAAATGGGGATAGTTCAACTACCATCACGGCCATTTTGCAGTACCCATACCCTGAAAAAAACATGGTGGAAGCATCATTTCCCAGAGTGAAAGAGATTCAAACACTGCCCTCCAAAAATTACACAGCTACTTTACAATACCAGCACTTCATGTTTCAAGAAGCACTGTGAACAAAGGTTCACTAAAAATCTTATGTACTTGCACATTTCTGAAAAGAGCCTGAGAATGCTGTCTCAGTTCTGATGACCGACTTTTGATGAACAGTAACTATGCAATGCTGCCAACCAACAACAGTTTATCATATGTGCCATTATTCGGTGAAAACTTTGCAATAAACTGGTCTGGCTCTAAGAGCAGCTAGTAATGGCTCAAGGCAGAGAATCCAAAAGATTGAGCTCAGCCAACGCAGTGATATGAAACACAATATATGTTCATGGAGAGCATTTTCTTCGTACAACACTTAAAATGGAGCTAGAGAATCTATCTTGACTTCTATGTCTGCTGTAACCTGATCAAACCACTGATGCTTCTTCACAGTTCACTGCCAGTGAGTGCACAAACAGGACTCTGTACAGGTGCACAGAAGAATGCCCTGGTCAGAACCCTGATATGCCATTCGCTTTTTTCAGCTTTTCAGCTTGAAACTTACAATCCAAATTAAGAATTAATCAAGACAAAGGTAATAAATGCATTCTTGATATTCTTTGGTAAAGAAGCAACAAATCAACCTAACTGTAGTACAGGATACATTTCAATTGCAGACAGAATACAACAAAACATGACAGCTGAACCTGCTAGCCATAATAAAGACATTCAATATACGTTTGCAGCTCTACTGACAGCACTATTCAAGAGATTGAAAACTCTCATGGATAAACACACAGGTACACTAAAAAATACTCAAAGAACCATCTTCAAAGTCTGCAGTTGATATTTGTCTGTCGCTTAATCTCCCTCTGAATCATGACACTAGATACAGTAATTATTCCCACAGCAACAAAAATTGTATCAAAAATTGAAGCCAACACTTCGGCAACAAAAATGAACAACTCCCCTTGCAGAACACTTTCTCACATAACCAGTGTTGAAGTGCAAATATTATGCTTAAGTTGAAATGTAAGTGCTACTGTGAGGAATTCAGAATTGAGTAACGATGCAGCAGACCTATAACTACCTGATTCACTTTCCTACAATCATGATCCCTCTTTTCCAGAGCCTGTTTGTCACCAAAGAATGTTACTAGTAAATAAGGCACCATGCTCAGAAGCTGACTATACAAAGTCAAATGCTTCCATGCTTCAAAGAGAAACTATGAGGACAATCCAGCACAATTTCTCAGGAGGTATTAAAATTCCATAACTATAAAAATACAGGAAAGGGTTTCTTTAACTGCAAAAATCAAAATTCTCTCATTTTCCCATGATGCCTTTACTATCAGGAAGGTGACATAGTCAAAGAACTGTATGAAATAAAAACTAAAATAACCTACACTAAAACAAACCATTTTTACATCAGAGATGTCTACACACACATATAAACTCAATTAAACTACATTTTTTAATAATAAAAAAATAGGACACTTGGATAGCAAGGAAAAATTTTAAAAAATCAAGGCTTCTACTTGCACCACTGGAAACATATACATAGACATCACCCCAAAAAACCATGGCTAGTGAAGACCAATCACCATCAGGAAACAATATTAAGTAACATAGAACCTCTACAAGTGCTCTTTTTTGTAGTTCAAAAGATGTCTGCAACTGTACATTATAAAATAAACTCAAATTTCAAACCGACCCCTGCCTTTGCAGCTGTAGATTAAACTACAAAAATCATACATAACATAAAATATCTTTCAGAAAAATTTGCATTAAATATTAAATACATCTCATGCAGGACATTTAAGGAAACCCAGTCAGAGAGTGTTGGACAAAGCACAGAATTGAGTTCTTTAGTATTGGTACTTAAATTTTATTCACAAGACTTGAGTTCTGCTAGAATGTCAGGCATTACAGTTTAAAGCCAGAAATGTCCTCGATAAGAAGCAAACCTCCAAAGCTAGAGCACATGTTTAAATCAAGTTTACTGGATACTGGATGCACTTTCAAAATACGTTCTACTTGGATTCAAACATCTTAATACACCAGAAAATGTATTACTGATTTTTGTGTGCTTTGGTAAGTAAGAACTGTGTAGAGTGGTCTTCATCCAACAAAAGTGATGTTTCTGCCTCTTATAGCCTCCCAAGCAGAGATTATCATACAAGTTTGTTAGCATGCACATTTTTCAGAACACCTATATGAGAGAAGCCTGTTTCTTGCACCGTCTATTGTTTCCAGCTGTAACTGTATCACATATGAATGCCATAATCTGAAATAGATCAATTTTAGACCCCTTCCCCCCATATACTAATGGGATGACATAACAATGCAGGATATTCCTATACAATTAAGAACATCTTTTTATTGTCAACTCCTAACAGTGGCCACGGAGCTCGATTTTCATGAATTCACTGGGGCATTTTTATTCCACTGAATGTACAATGCTTTGTTGTGCTATTACTCTACCAAATAAAATGCATTAAATATTTTTTTCCCCGAGGGGATCAACCAAATGTTCTTTCTTTTCCTAAAGAAAAGCAGAAACACTTGATGAGCCAATTAATAACCTTAAATAAATCATAACAGTTACAGGAAACCTTACAGCATCATGTAATAATTCAGTCATAGCAGTACTGATACTTTTAGATGATTAGCAATCCCAAATTGCTGATCTCTGAGGTCCCTTCCAACCCAGCCAATTCTATGATTCTATGAAATCACATACCAGCTCCTGCTCTCGTATTTGTACCCGGAAATAATGCTTATATGGGATTAATCTCTTATGTAATTTCGGATATGTCTGATCTCATTTATGTGATTATTTATATCAACCTATGTCCATTTATGCAGCTAGAGAAGTGAAACAACTCATTAAAACAAACTGTGTAGACAAAAAAGAAAATTATAGCCCAGAATGTCATTTGTCACAAAAGAAACTCCAGCTATATAAACTGTTAACTGTGCTGCTTTCCAAGAGGGTAAATGAATGAAATAAATGTTTTCACGAATGTTATTGTTTATGGCAAAGTTGCTCCAACACTCTATACTACTGCTTTGAACGGTTTTTGCTTACAAAGTTAAACACAGATTCTCAGATGGAAAACATTTGGGCCATTTGCAGAATGGGCTGTTGCCAGTATTTGCTGATTTAACCCAGCAGATGTGAAGAGCCATAGACACTAATACAGTACAATTTGCTTTTGCCAATCTCAACAGTGATTTTGCTGCTTGGGGTTATGTTCCACTGATGTTTCCTGGCTTTGTACAGCAGCATTCTCTGCTATGAAAAGCATAGCAGCATCTGTTATTTTTCAGGTAGCTGAACATAATCTCAGCCCTGGGAGGCATTATCTACACTTTCAAATGTCCCGGAGGAAATAATAATAATAATAGAAAAAAAAAAAAAAAAGAAAAAGGAACGAGGAAAAAGACTTGCAACTTCAAAACTTTATTGTTCCTGCAGTATATCAGCAAACTCCACATCAAAAATTGTGTTTCTTGTTTTCAGTAGTGAAAGCCATAGACTTCATAGCAAAATATGTAAATGCAAGCTTTTTCATTTCTTGTAATATAGAAGAAATTTAGTTTCTTGTATCGTAGTGTAAAGTAACGTCACTGTAAAGTAAGTATGCCTTTTTGTTTTGAGAGTCTAATTGCTGAACTATCAATAAATACTTCAGGTCTCTTAAATACTGGACACAAAAACAGCCAAAAAAACTAAAAACTGAATCAGAGCTGTATAGGTCAAAAAATTCTGAGTTTAAAATTTTTTTTAAAAGACAATTTGACAGAATTGAATGATGTATTAGATACTGCAATACTCTGATTTTTCTTGAGCATACTGTTAGAATCCCATAATGAATTTCACATTTGTTTTGTGATTGAAATGTATATTGCAAATACTGCACAATTCTAAATGTAATTTGTACTTGTATTGTGATTGAACTGTGTATTACAATTGCTACACTCTGCTAAATGTAATTTGTATTTCCACTGTGATTTAAGTGCATTGCTGTATCACTCTACTAAATCAAAATGCCATGTAACTTCAAGTAATTTCAAGTAAGAAATGTTTCTGTTATTTAGGAAACCCTCCACACATAGAATGTCTAAAAGAACCTGGTCATCATCTTATGCTCTGTCATTAACTAGTATTGTTGGCAGGATATTCCTGTTGCTGAGTGGTACCCATTAAAGCAGTAATGATTCCTTTGATAACAACATGCTTTCTGATTTGGTGTTAGTCACAAATAAGAACTTAGCAGAGAAAACTTGCATTATGATTACCAATGGTTAATGATAACACTGGCTACAGAATGGATCACTACCATTTTAAAGGACAGAATTATTATAAATGCCAGCAAAGGCTGGAAAAATCTCACCAGTAACTTTGAAAAGTGGGATGGGAAAACCATAACCAGGATTTTTCATGGCTAGCAGAACAAAGCCCTGATCCCATTGATATGTACAATGAATTAAAAAAACTGAAAGGTTCTAATGAGAAAAGAGAGAAAAGCAGACCTCTCATAGATTGCTGAGTATTTACTTGTCAGTAGTAGAGCAGAAGGTAGGATAAATGAACCCATACCATGCTAGAACAAGAAGGAGAACTAATTATAAAACATAACATAATACATAAGCAATGTACACAGATAATCAAGGTAAATCCTTAGACTCAAAGTTACAGCCTCAAATCATAGGGATACCCACATATGGACTATTAATTATATTTAGTCTCCTGAAAAAGACCTCAATAAAGTGATAGCCATCACATTGTGGAATAATGGCAATAATTGCTAGAAATGACCCAGACTATTTTTTGCACTACTATATTTGCACTTTTTAAGTAAAGATGGAGTGAGCCTCACTTTTCTCCCACTGGAATGCCTTTGGGTAGGTTTCAAACACTAGCCTGGATGTTGTGTACCCCTGGGAATTGTATGAAACTTTGTAGGATCTGTTTATTAGTATAAATCTCTATACACACAGTTTTGGTCTGAGACCAAATTATGCACATTTTAGCCAGGTTGGCCACACCCCAGGAAATATCTATAGAGCACTTACAGCCTAGGTATTTTGCATGTGCTTTACAGATAGTAAATTTATCACCAGTAATCAAAAGAACTTGTATACTCTTGCTTTACTAAATTCACTATTCATTTATCTGGTGGTGAAGAATCTTACTGAGCAGAAGAAACTCCAGCATGTGGTCATGATAGTTCTATTAAATACAACTGGACAGGTAGTGTGGTGTTAGCAGTGCATCCAGACCTTTGTTTCCTGGCCTACTGAAGGTGAATTGACAATCACTCAGAATCTAAGCCCAGTCACCCCCAGGTCCTCTAATATCTGAGGGTAAACTGGATTGCTAGGGGATTTATTTTCTGCCAAACTACATTACTCCTCTTTAACATAACACATACACACCAAGGAAAATGAATGATCAAGAGATAACTGGATTGATGCTGATTCTTTCCAGGGTGATGATTCAGGTGACATGAGAAGTATTATTAAAGTGTCCCATGTTAAAAATTAAACAATTAAAGCAATGGGCCTGAATAACCTGCAACCCACATAATCCTGCCCAGAGACTGGAAATATTCAGCATCGTGACAGTGAGCATACTACTAGGTACCATTAGTCAAATCCACATTTATATTATGGCTGAAACATATATTGCAATTGCTAAACTCCCCTAAACACAATTTGCACTTGCATTGTGACTGGAGGGCAGATTCTATCGCTCTGCTAAAACAAAATCCCATGTAAAATTCATGTAATTTTAATGTAAGTCCCACGTAAATTCAATTGACTTCAGAGAAGCAAAATCTCTAGTGATAGAACAAGGAGCAATGGTTTAAAACTGGAAGAGGGGAAATTTAGATGTAGATTAGACATTAGGAAAAAATTCTTCACTGTGAGGGTGGTGAGACCCTGGAACTGGTTGCCGAGGAAAGTTGTGGCTGCACCCACCCTGAAAGGGTTCAGGCCAGGTTGAATGGGGCTTTGAACAACCTGGTTTAGTGGTAGGTGTCCCTACCCACAGCAGGGAGCTGAGACAGATTCGTTTAAAAGCCCCTTCCAACTGAAAGCATTCTATGATTCTATTTTGTACTGAAATTTTTGCATGTGGAATATCTAAAGAGACTTTGTCAGACTGTACTGGACCCCAGCTTTTTCCTCTAAGAAATGACAAAGTAACGAAAATCAATTTAATTTACATTCCTCTGCTGATGATACACTAATTTTGAGAAAGGTCAGAGGACTCATGGTATAGAGAAGCATTTTACATAATCTGTAAAACTAGTCTTACACAACTAGTGTTTACATTTTATAAACCTTTTTTTTTTTTTTTTCACTAATTTTTGCAACAAGATCATTCTCTATTTCAAACAGTGGGCCATGAAAGTACTTGATAAATATAAAGGCTAAAAATTAATCTTTCATCCATAGAACTCTCTAAGTATCTACCCAAGTTTTTTGTGATTAAGGAATGACAAACTGAGCCTTAAACTGTCAAAGATGTCTACTAATTCTGGCTATATAGGCTGAAGCACAAACTGCAGATTCTTACTGATTCTAAGAAATATGAACTACTTCATAACTCCAGAAATAGACACATGTCTGGAAACGGAGCTCAGAGGTGACCCACTAGTGAAGCAACTGTATTTAAAATGTGGACAGGAGGCCAAAGGGAAGGAGATGTTTTTCTATCTGTAAGAAATGCCAACACAATACATGTATAGCATATTTGTCAACTTATTTTCAATTTATAGACAAATATATATAAGTACATTATAGCAAATACAGTAATTTCACTTGTCTTTATACTGTGCAATTTTAAAGAATAGCTACTGTATTTAGACTTAAGTTGAAAAAGTCATCTTAGCAAAATTGAAATAGGGCCTAGAGAAAACATGCTGGAATTTACCACACAGCATATCAGCAAAAAATGTAGCTGTCAGTGCAAAGCCAGTACAAGAATAGGCTACAAGCTAAAGACTGTCACATACCTGTGCTCTTGTAAAGCTTTAATTTGCAGCACTGTTAAAGACTTACTACCAGATGCTTTCTCAATTCCATTACCCTCCCCCATAACTTTTTACTGCTTTTACTGAACAAAATTTTTACCTCACATTCCAATTCAATTGCCTTGTAGTCACTGTATTTACCAGCTAGAAGATTCGATCACATAGCTAAAATTCGTTTGGACTTTTTAGGAACTGCTACTGCAATCCACACACATGCTTATGGATTTGCTCATGAAACAATACAGTTTGCCATACAGTTTCAAGCTCATTTAGGCTAAAAAACTGCAAGTATAGAATAAGTATTTCAATTTAAATTTATTTCACATAATTAAGGATTGCACTAAACCTGCAGGTCTACTCATGTATGTATTTATCACAATATTTAATATATATGATGTCAACCATGTAAAATACGTGTAGCATAAAGGATTCAATGCAATACATAAGCTAGCACTTACTGTTTTCTGAAACACTCAACAATACTCATCCAACCTACTTGTCAGAATATGCACCTGTATGAAAGTGGAAAAATAGAGGAAATTTTCACCCAATGTTCAACCATCTCTTGCCTCTCAATACAAAGGATCACTGAGATATGGCAGAATTATTTGGTACTTATTCTTTATTTGATAAATTTAAATGTATCTTCATTGACCATACCTGTTGAGCACTATCCAGGCAAATAAGTAGACTATAAGAATATTCTACTATATAAGAATATACATAAGAATATAAGAAATGTTACAGAGCAGATACCCCAACATGCTCTCCTTCTAAGCAGCTATAGAGACACAAAAAAACCCAGTGCTAAGTGGGGAAAATATTTTATGGCTACTTTGTATCTCTCAGGCAGCAAGCCTACTTCACACCACTGCAGTATGAGTGACTCTGGACCAAACACAAGTGAAATTGAGAAACCAGGTTACTTAACTCTTTACAGTTCAGAATTTGTTGAAGTTCTTCACTGAGTCAAGGCCGTGAGGAGTTACTTATCTTCATATATTAAGTATGGAAGAAGCAAGACAGAAAGACTTGATCACAGGTATAAATTCTCATTACAAATCAGTGCCTGAATGGGAATTATAAATTCATAGTTTCAGGCTGCACTCCCTGCACAGATCACTAAAACAAATATCCCATAAACACTACTTACAAAAGTCAACAATTGCATTCAACCTCCCTCAAGGATGAATTTCTTAGGGATAATTACTTTGTACATAAAAAAAAAAAAAATTTAAAAAATTAGTTAAACACACCTGTCATCCAAGAAAAAGCATTTAGTAAAACCCCATTGGCATTAGTATCAAGTCACTTCCAATACTGATGGTTTAAGAAAAAAAAGCTTCAGATTTTGACAAAAGCAATGATAACACTAAAGGGTAGATTTTTTTTTTTTAGAAAAAAAATACTGCTGTAATATCTTGGAACTAGGATAATTTATTAGGCAATCCTCTGTATTAATGCCCCATGCTCATTAAATGCAAGTCATATGTTCACTTTCTGTGTTTCTTTTTGGACTGTAACTATAAAGTGGAAGCTCATCAAATAATCTTACAGAAAAAACATCTGTCTCCTTGTCAAATGTCATATCCAGTTTACCTACTAATTCCACAGCCACTCTTAAGACTATGGAGAGGCTGCAGTAATCCAATAGGAACACCATTTTCATTTTTGCACACTTGATAGTGAGAAATTATAGATGCCTCTGTATCTAAAACTACAGTTCCATCCACTCCTTTAAGAGGTAAAATGTTTTATTTTAAAGCTAAGAAAGCTGTGCAATTTCTTACAAGTTTCATCTAGAGGACAATGAGTCTTAATGATCACTACTTATACCACTGCCCAGAAAATAAAACATAAATGTTAGAGAAACAGGTTTGTGTTCCCCTCTTGAATCAAAATAACAGCTACTCCTGGGTCCTGGCATTTGTAGGAGTCCCCTCCAAAGCAGATAAGTGCTTGTGAAAGATGCCAAGGAACAAAAGCCAGTGTCAATAATCACAGGCAACATTTCATGCCATTTCTGGAGTTCAGCTGCTAGCCCCAGAAGGCTGAGAAGATTACTGGACATTAAGGGAAGGGTTATAGTTGTGTCTCCATTTAGTGGTCAGGGCAAAACAAAACTCAGAGACCACAATTGCTCTGTTACTCCCACTGTACCAGGGAAGATAAAAGGGGAATAAGGAAGAGAGACTTAAGGGCTGAAAGTTAAAACAAGGACAGGTTTACTGGCACGGGGAAGGGCCTGTAACACGTGGGATATTAACTAAAAATATACAAAATTCAGAAATTTACAAAACCCTATCTCAGTGCTTGTTGATGTAAGGGTGCACCTGCAGGTACTGAGGGAACTGGCTGAAGTGATTGCTAGACCACTCTTCATCGAATTTGGTAAGTCATGGGGAACAGGAGAGGTGCCTGAGGACTGGAGGAAAGCAAATAATAGCACCTTGGAATCTTTCAGGTTTGGAACGACCCTTGGGATCATTGAGCCCAACCATCATTGCTCTCTACAAAGTTCCCCCCTAAACCATATCCCCCAACACCACATCTAAATGATGCTTAAACATATTCAGGGATGGTAACTCAACCATCTCCCTGGGAAACCTGTTCCAGTGTCTGACCACTCTTTCTGTGAATTTTTTTTCCTAATGTCCAGACCAAACCCACCCTGTTGCAGCTTGAATCTTTAGTTAGCTGTGAGAAGAGACCAACACCAACCTCTCCACAACGCCCTTTCAGGTAGTTACGGAGAGTGAAGCCTCCCCTCATTCTCCTCTTCCTCAAACTAAACAGTCCCAGCTCCCTCAATTGTTCTTCGTAAGATTTATTCTCCAGGCCCTTCACCACCTTCGTTCCCCTCCTCTGCACTCTCTCCAGCACTTTGATATCTAATTTTGAGGAGCCCAAAACTGGACACAATACTCAAGTTGTGCCCTCACCAGTGCTGAGTATGTGGGGGCAGTCACCTTCCTATTGCTGCTGGCCACATTTCTTCTAATACAAGCCAGGATGCCATTGGCTTTCTTAGCCACCAGGGCACACTGATGGCTCATGTTCAGCCACTTCTCAATTAGAACCCCCAGGTCCTTTTCCACCTGGCAGCTTTCCAGCCACACCTCCCCAGGCCTGTAGCATTGCATGGGGTTGTTGTGGCCCAAGTGCAGGACCCAGCACTTGGCCTTGCTGCAGCTCATACTGTTGACATTGGCTCACCAATCCTGACTCCCTGTAGTGCCTTCCTATCCTCATGCAAATAAACACTCCTGTCTAACTCGATGTTACCTGAAAACTTATTGATTCTACACTATGTCCTTATCAAGATGACCAAGATGTTAAACAAAAATGGTCCCAACGTTGAGCCCTGAGGAACACCACTCGTGACCAGCCACCAGCTGGATTTAATTCCATTGATCACCACTCTTTTGGCCCTTCCACCCAGCCAGTGCTTTATCCAACAGACCGCATGCTCATCCAGGCTATGAGCAGCCAGTTTTTCCACAAGAATTCTATGGGGAACAGTGTCAAATGCTTTCTGGAAGTCTAGATAGACAATAGCCATTGACCTTCCCTTGTCCAATAGCTGGGTTATCTTGTCACAGAAGGAAATCAGGTTTGTCAGGCAGGACCTGCCTTTCATTAACCCATGCTGACTGGGCCTGATCCCTTGGTTGCCCTCTGTATGGCTTGCAATGATGATCCAACTCCATGACCTTCCCTGATACCAAGGTCAGATTGATAGGTCTGTAGTTTCCTGGAGCCTTCTTCCTGCCTTTTGTCTGGATGGGTGTTAAATTTGCTACCCTCTAGTTCATTGGGACCTCCCCAGTTATCCAGCATTTCAAGTAAATAATGGAAAGTGTCTTGGCAAGCACACAGCACATCTGCCAACTCTTTCAACACCTTTGGCTGTAACCCATCCCATCCCAGACTTGTGTGTGTCCACGTGGTTTAGCAGGTCACTAACCACTTCTTCTTTAACTGTGATGACCTCATTCTCCATCCCTTTGCTGAATCCTAGCTCATGTGGCTTGCGTGCCCAGGGAACAGCTAGTTCCACTGCTAAAGGCTGAGGCAAAGTAGGCATTGAGCATCCATCTCAAGTGCTGCATCCTTTGTTAGTGTGTTTCCCTCTGCATCCAATAAAGGATGGAGATTTTCCCTAATCTTCCTTTTGTTGTTAATGAATTTATAGAAACATAATCTATTACCCCTAACAGCTCTAGCAGAGGTTGTGCTTTGGCTCTCATAATTTTCTCCCTGCATAGTTTCATGACATTTTTATAGAATTCATGAGAGACCTGCCCCCTCCTTCAAAGGTCATAGACTCTTCTTTTGTTCTTGAGATCCAGCCCAAGGTCCCTATTTAGCCAGGCCAGTCTCCTTCCCTGATTACTTTTCTTCAGCACACTGGGACAGCTTGATCCTGTGCCTTTAAGACTTCTTTTTTGAAGGATGTCCAGCATTCATGGACTCCTGTGTCCCTCAGGGAAGCCTCCCAAGGGACTTTGTCAATCAATCTTCTGAACAGGTCAAAGTTTGCCTTCTTGAAGCGTAAGGTGGCAGCTTTACTAACCCCTCTCCTTTTTTCTCCAAGGATCAAAAACTCGATCATCTCATGATCACTGGGCCCTAGACAGCCCCCAACCTTTACTTTCCCCACAGGTTCTTCCCTGTTCACAAGAAGCAGGTCCAGAAGGGCACCTTCCCTGGTCAGCTCAC
Organism: Heliangelus exortis; assembly: GCF_036169615.1. Classification (NCBI taxonomy): domain Eukaryota; kingdom Metazoa; phylum Chordata; class Aves; order Apodiformes; family Trochilidae; genus Heliangelus; species Heliangelus exortis. The sequence goes on from NC_092454.1 coordinate 45,379,933, forward strand.
TTACCAGCTGAGTGAGGAAGTTATCCTCCACACATTCCAGGAACCTCTTGGATAGTTCCCTCTCTGCTGTGTTGTACTCCCAGCATATACCCAGGAGGTTTAAGTCTCCCACAAGATCAACAGCAAGTGCCCATGAAATTTCTCCCAGCTGCTTATAGAAAGCTTCATCCACCTTGCTGCTTTGGTTGGGAGGTCTATAGCAGAGTCCCACAGTGATATCAGCTTTACTGGCCCTTAACCTAATCCAAACACTCTCAACCCCATCATCACTATACTTGATTTCTGAGCTCTCATAGAATTCTCTAACACACAGGGCCACCCCACTGCCCCTCCTTCCCTGTCTATCCCTCCTGAAGAGCTTGTAGCCACCAATTGTGGCACTTCAGTCATGTGACATATATATTTCTGTGACAGCCACTATGCCAGAGCTTTCCCGGTGCATCACAGCTTCAAGCTCCCCTTTTGTTGCTCATACTGTATGCGTATGGATGCACTTCAGATGAGCTAATGATTCCAACACCTTTTTGTGAGTGTTGGCCCCACTTCCTACCTGGCTTTTTTCAGGTGCTTCCATGATTTCTGAAGGTCTAAACCTTCACTCTACTGAAATGACAGAGTGAGAGTCCTCCCTAGTCCACCATCCTTCATGCCCTTGGGCTTATTCCTAACAGGTCCTGTTATATCCCCTTCTGCCTTCATATCTATTTTAAAGCCTTGTCAATGAGTCCTTCTAACTCTTGCCCCAAAATGTTTACCCCCTCAGAGACAGGTGCATCCTATCTGCCATTAGCAGGCCAGGTGTCTCTTAAAGCAGACCATGACCAAAAACCCCAAAGCCCTGCTGATAACACCAGTTACATAGCCATGCACTGATCTGGAGGCTCCTCGTGTTTATCCCCTCATCCTTTCTTACAACAGGGATGGAGGCAAACAGTACGTACACTCCAGATGCCCTAAGCAGCAGTCCAAGGGCCCTTGCACACCTTGTAACAATCTCATTACTACCAACCTGAAAAAACAGTAATGGATAGTAATCTCAGGCTTTTAACTAGGGCAGGGAGGTTGTTTTGTACATCCTTGATCCTGGCACCAGGGAAGCATCAAACCTCCCTATGCAGCAAGTCTGGTCTATGTATCAGACCTTCTGCTCCCTGCAGAATTGAGTCCCCTACAACAAGGACCCATCTTTCTTTCTTTAGTGAAGATGTTTTGATCGGGGTGGGGGGGGAGGGTCTGGCTACACCTCGATGACACCTCCAAGTTAGGAGAATATTTGTTCTCACCATTATCCTGTCCCACTTGCAAGGCACTGTACCTGTTACTCAGTGACATCTGGTGGGAAGGTGTAGTTGTTGGGCAGACTCTCTTGCCTTGCCTCTTGCACCAGGCAGGAACATTTTGCTATTGCAAGCAGTAGCAAGAGTCTTGCAAGAGTCCGCAGTAGCAGGGGCTTTCTCTGCCTACTGGGTTTCTGTCTTGGGAGAGAGGGTTCAACTCCAAGCACCTATTTCCCTCTCACATTCCCTAATGGTAGTTAGCCTGCCTACCTCCTCCTGGAGCTCCATTACTAGGTGGTAGAGTTCCTCTACCTGGTCACACCTCCCACAGGCATGCTCACCACTACCATCTGGTGTGTGAGCAGGGCACATCCTGCAGCCTCACACCTGGGTGCTGGCATTTTCCCAGAAGAGCTCAGTCTGGGAAGCTGCATCAGCCCTAGAGTGTATGGAGCTTAGAGGCACCATTGCCTTCTCTTAGGTGGATACTGTTGTCAGCTTGGTGAGTTAGCAGGCTAACAGAAGCCTTGACAGAAGGATGACCATGAGCCAACAATGTGCCCTTGTGGACAAGAAGGCCAATGGCATCCTGGGGTGCAGTAGAAGGGGATGGTTGGTAGGTGGAGAGTTTCTCCTCCTCCTCTACTCTGCCCTGGTAAGGCCACATCTGGAATATTGTGTCCAGTTCTGGGACCCTTGCTTCAGGAAGGACTGGGAACTGCTTGAGAGTCCAGTGCAGAGAAACCAAGATGCCGAAGGGAGTGGAACATCTCTCTTATGAGGAAAGGCTGAGGGAACTGGGTCTCTTCAGCTCGGAGAAGAGGAGAATGAGGGGTGACCTGGATAATGTTCTCTTCTGAATTTTATTTAAACTATGTACAAAGAAATAATACTGAATTAAGCTTGAAGCAACAGGAAATTTTAGTCAACTTGAACTTAAAAGCAGCTGTAATGTTGCATGCCCAAATATTGCTGGAAAGAAGTCTCTGGGACCAATCAATGTGGAGCCAAAGTCAGTATGCTTTCTCCTGCTGAATTTACTTTTTTATTCCTGAAGTAAGCAGAACTACAGCTGCATTAAATACAAAAGATTGTAAGTACCATAAGCTAACACACCACACTGAGCATAAGACATGGATTCATTACATAAAAATTATTAGTATCCTGAGTGTGCCATACAGCTCACACTGTATCACTGCACTTATTTTTCTACACTGGCAGCCTGAGCTGTAATTTCTGGGATTGACATACCAGTTCCCAGTATTTCTCATTGCTTATTCCTGTAGGCATTAATGCCACAAAACCAATCATAATAAGGGAGGCTCTGAAGTCAGACATACACAGAGAAGGGCTTCAGGGAAAGTGAAAAAAAAATTTAATACCAATAGAGCACAAACAATTAACCTAATAATTTTTCTGTAGAGGAAACATTCAGATCATAATGAAACATACACAGAAAGAAGCACATGCAATGATAAAAAGAAAAACACAAAACTTAATGTCCACATGACCCTGTCAAAAAAAAACCCTCAAATTTCTACTAAAGAACTCTATTAATAATGATCAGAGAAATCACAGAAAGTTAGGGGCTGGAGGGGACCCTGAGTCCAAGCCCCCTGCCAGAGCAGGGTCACCTACAGGAGGTCACACAGGAACACCCACACAGGTGGGCTTTGAATATCTCCAGGGAAGGAGAGTCCAAAGCCCCCCTGGGCAGCCTGTGACAGTGCCCTGTCACCCTGTCTGTGGATGCAGAACCTTTATAAAGAGAAGCATGGTCATTAGTACATTGATACTGATTACTCCCCTGATACCCAACAACAAACATTGTTGAACGTGATCAAAGAACTCTCCTTTGACTGGCACTCATCTAGCCACAGACCTTTAACTTGCATGTCAGCATGTGCCAGGGAAGTTAATGAGACTTCAGTTTGCCAATCTCCCTCAGCACTTCTTCCGTCTCCACCTTGCCTGCAAACATTCTTCTCAGCCAAAATCTACTGTCTCCTCTAGTGTTCTCAAAAAAGCTTGGTGCTAAATTAGATCACAGTAAGAGACAGACACCTGACAACAATATCAAATTCCAGTTCCAGCTAGGAAATACTAATAACTGCCTTGTCCAGTAAACCTCTTAATTACTTCCTTAAATCAATAATCAGACATATGCTTACTAGTTACTCGAAATGAATCTAAGACAACATTATCATTCGTGACAAAAATAACACCCTTTTGTACCAGTTGGACAGTCATCAGGTAAAGAGGTATTTCAATTCTATTATGATACTTTCATATAAAATTCAGACTCCAGGTACTTAAAAAACTACTGGGTAAAACAGCAAACAAAGAGCAGAATTCTTGAGATTAACAAACAAGTGTCATCACATCACCATTATATTTAGCAATATAATATAATATAATATAATATAATATAATAAATATCCTTGCTTAAATAGGAAATTTTCACTATTTTAACTATAACATTGAAAGAGCATCAGCAGGCAAAAGGAATATTATCTCTAATTAAAAAAGAGCAATTTCCCTGCAACATACCACATATTTAAATCTTTAATTACTTTCCTAGATGAATCTTAATATTATTATCATCCTTTTTGTGCAAATTACCATAACATTTTCTGAAATATGCTCTGTCTAGCCCTCAAGGCATCCAAACATATCCATGTATGATAGAGATCATAGGCCTAAGCTGTCTCTAATTTCAGAAAGATGCTTAACAACTAATTGAAATATCATGCCTGGTAAAACTGAGGCTCCAGTAAAAAAGAGAGGGAGACTAGCGAGATAGAAGAAACAAACTGACAACTCCAAGCTTGTAACAAAGTGGGAGAGGTGCCAAAGAAGAACCAGGTAAACTTAAAACACTCAGTGAAATAATACCTAAATCAGTGCTTACTGAAAGCATCATAATACTTAATTACAAGAACAAGAACCAATTAACAGCCATGCTGTCTCTGAAGTTTATCTGTAACTGTAAAGAAAGCTACTGTTGACTAGAAGTAATAGAATCATAGAATCATAGAGTAGTTTGGGTTGGAAGGGACTTTAAAGATCATCTAGTTCCAACCTCCCTTCCATGGGCAGGGATGCCTCCCACTAGTCCAGGTTGCTCAAGGCCCCATCCAGTATGGCCTTGAACTTTTCCAGGGAGGGGGCAGCCACAATTTCTTTGGGCAACCTGTTCCAGCAACTCACCACCCTCACAGTGAAGAATTTCTTTTCTATTGCTTAACCTAAATATCCTCTTGTCAAGTTTTAAACTATCGTCCTATACATACGTGCAAAATGTCTTAAACTGCTTTCTTGTAGGTCCCCTTCTAAACAAGGTGAGGACAAAAAAAAATTAAAAAAAAAAAAAAAAAAAATCGAAGTTCATCAATACTCTTCTATCACTTAAAGTCTTAAAAAAAGAGCTTATCACTTAAAGCATAAAAAAAGAGCTCCAAGCAAAATGTTGATATAAGGCACAGAGAAACACAGAAGCACACAGCAAAGTTGGAATCACAGCTATAGGCACAGGTACAGTATCAGCTCTATGCTACTCAATACCAATCGTCTAAGGAAATGTGAGGACCAACCTCCAGTTCTGCTAACTGAAGAGATACTGGAGAGTAGTATCTGAAAAACCTGTGTGTTACAGAACTAAAATGCTAAAACAATATGAAAAAGGACTGTATATGTTTTCCATTTTGATGGACAGGTTTACTGCAGAATCTGATAAGCTTCACAAGCCATATTTGATAGAATAAAATAGCTTTATTCATCAACTTTAGTCAGCTGCATATGTGATTGCTGGGTAAAGGAGATTTATTTTCTCTACTTACTTCAATGAAGCCAATCCATATCTCTGGCAAACTCCTCAGCTTTTTCTTCCTGCCTGTGCAAGAGGGGGGAGGTCTCTAAAATGAAGGCGCTCCCAAGTAAGCTCCCAAAAAGAGCACCCGAGAAGTTCTGAGTATTTTTTGTATTTTCTCGATCACTGTGGTATATAGTTACTGAGCAATAAATTCCATGGCTGCCAAATTATTTACTTGTTTACTTTGCACAGAACTCTGTTCTATTTATCACTGTTGTTTCTCAACATTATGCTTCCATGCGTCTTTTTCTTAATTTCTCCTTGGCTCTATTACTTGAAGTGCCTGAAGGTACCATACACTATAAAATAGCATGCATAACTGCAATCTGTACTGAAGATCTGGTGGAGTATACTCAAAGTAATTGCCTAACATTACACTTCTTATTTATGCATTTAAGCTAAACAATGGAATTTTGTGGTCATTACAGAGCATTCAAATTAAAAAAAAAAAAAAAAAAAAAAAAAGAAAAAAAAAGAAAAAAAGCAAAACATTACTTAAATTACCAAGCCACAAGCTTAGTCATAAACGTTCCCAGGAAGGCCATTTACCCTGCTTCAGGTTGTTTTATGACACTTAAAAGTAAGCAGAAATGAGCTCCAAGAAAATTTCTCAAGAACTGTTCAGCAGGGGAAATAGAAAGGAAACCTTTTTGATGCTTTATAATACACAAATTTTATTTTCATTACATCTAAAAAAAGAACTAGGCCTTTCCACCTCTCTTTTAGTTTGTGAAAATACAGTACTTACTACTCACTAGTGGCAAACCTAGACTACTAAGATATAGTTAGAAGCATATAGAGAGAATTAAGACACATAGATTACTGTTTTAAATTAATAGACTAAAACTGAATTATCAAAGAGATTATCAGAGAGATGTTCATTCTTTCCATATGCAAAAGCTGGGAAATAAGACATATGTAAAGTCTCTTGATAAGCTTTTGAAGATAACCAGAAGCCTGTAGCCTTTTTTTTGAATGAGAGCGACAGCATTTTAAGACACTGACTCCCCAACATCCAGTATCTATCAAGAAACAGAACTAGGAAAAAGTATCTTTAAAGTAGTGTAGAGTACTATAGCTTACACCTAAGATCTGTATTCAAAGGCTTGTTAAGTCACATTTATCTGTATTGACACAACTAAAAAATTATTCTTAAAACTGCTGTGAGTTCTAACAAGGCATATTTGATTGGTGAATATAATTGTTTTAAACAACACCATATTGTTCTGAGCTTTTTGCAAAGACAGAACCAATACTTTTCAAAGAATTTGAGTGAAAATGGGCAAGTACATGATCTCTCTGTAAATTCAGATGCCATGCAGAAAGAAATTATTTCATCTTGGGTGGTTTTGAAAATGCCTGTGTATATTGTTTCATGAAGAGAGAAAAATACCATCAGAAAAAGTTATTAAATAGCACACTTACCTTCATCACTTGCTGCTTGCTGTTTAACCAAACTCATTGGAGACCTAGCTGGGGGTTTATTTAGTGGATGACGCCAACTTTTAGATATTTTCCTTCTTTCAACTTCCACTGACTGAAAAGGAAGAAACCACAACTACTTTAGAGTGTAATTCTGGAAAGTTAATTTTCATTAATAAAAACATTTTTCTGTGAACTAGGATAGATGTCTATTCTGTAAATACTACCTGGGTACCTGAAGCACCTTCAGTGTAACAATAAAACTTCTGTCTTTGGTAATTAAGAAAGAACAATCCTTGTCAAACACAAATTATTTGAAATACAGGTTACTGTGGCCTTTCCCAAATTACAAATCTTAACTCCTGGTTTGCTCAGGTTATGTTTGAGAGGAAGAACAGCACAAACAATTCTGCACAACTAGAAGTACAAAACAGCAACTAACAGTGACTGGGAAAATACAACAAAAAATCCACTGACTTCATTTGTGAAAGGGTGCAAAATGCCTGAGGAAGTAAAAAAAGTTATGTGGAGTTGAGAAAAGAAATGAAGAGTCCTGATACAAGGTTAACATATTGGTCTGGGACTTAAGGAAATTCTTTCCTCCATCAAGCACACTCACACACATTCAGCTTGAAATTACCCAGATTTTCCAGACTTCAAAACCAAAACACTACAAATCTCTGAGTGCAGCTTTCATGACTTCAGATTTGAGTGCTGGTGGGGCAACCACTGAAGTAACTCAGCTGCTGCTGCTATCTGAGGGCTAAGGAGCAGAAGAAGGGCAAGCACAACTTGCAGAAGGGTGTGAAGGAGTCTCACACGACTCCTATGGAAAACAGCATTCTGCTCTGCCACACCCTGCACCTAACCTAGCAGGTTATACACATACCCCTTGACTGATTTGACAGCTGAAAACTACTACTATAAAATGGGAAGTTAATAACAATTACACCTATCTACTGTGCTAAGCAGAGGGAAGATGTGGTTAAAGCACAGGACAGGTTTATGAACTAGAAAAGTTTACCAAGCAAGTGAAAATGGAAAGAACAGACTTTTTAATTGCATCTGTACAACATACTTCTTCTCTTATAATAAAAGACATGGTACGTAATTACACTGGAGAAAGTCATATATAAATTACTGAAAGGCAGACGAAGAGATTCTCTAATACATGATGATTAAAATACTACAGTGTTTATAGTGCTTCTTATTACTATAGTGGAAGGGCTAGAACCAAGGTTGTTAAAACTCGTAACACAGCAAAAAAAATTATTTTTGCACAATTCATGACTGTGAAAGGGTCAGCATGATTCTGCTTTGGCTTCTAAAATACATTTCCCACAAATTCTGGCAATCTGGAAGTGCGACTTCCTGGACTCTCTGTCCCAAAATGGGATTGAACTCAATTCTGAAAGCTACTGTGACTGCCACCATAGCTTAATCTTTCATTATGCTTCCCAAAGTCAAAGCTGTCTACCCTTCAAAGCAGAATAGCAAGATGAAAAAAAAAACCCCTAAGTTTTGTACCAATGAAAGACCATTATTGAACCTACTATTTAAAAAAATCTAAAATCTGTTTCTTGTATTAGAGGGATCTTTTTCTTCAACTGTTTTCTTTACATGTTCTAGGCCATTTCCAAAATCCAATACCAAGTTTCAGAATCTGAAATGATACTGTCCATATTATCCTCCTATATCCTTATCTTATTAGATTCATTTTCTCCAGCTTCAATACTGTGGAGGAAAGGAAAGCAAGACAAGTCCATAAGATTTTTTTAACTATGTGAAATAATATAATGGAATGAAAGCAAACTTTTTTTAGCATCTCACTTGATGCTCCTCAGTTCTGCTTCTTCATTTGAGAAGGGCATCAGTCCAACAAATGAACTCCCATGTGCCTCCACAATCCAATGTTCTACCCTTGGACAGTCTCTCAGAAACAAGCAACTCTGCTCAAATTTTACCAGAATACTGTTGACACTCCTTAAGAGTCAGTCAATATAGCCATTTTTTCAAACACAACTACATGTACCCATCTGTAATAATTCCAATGTCATCACAAAAGCAATAATTGAAGCTGATGGCCTTGCTCATGATGGCAAGCAATGAACATATAGTCTAGTTGCTGACAGTTCAGATTCACAAAGTGAAATTACTAGATATCTATAATCAGGGGGAAAATATGTAAACAAGCAAGCTCTAGAAACATTATGCTTTTGGATCCAAATTCCGGCTCTTGCCTCAACACTTCAAAACATGTTCAAATTAGCATACCATTAAAATAATGCATATTCTTAAGTGCTTTAATGTGGATATCAGGTCTCATTAGAAACACATTTATTCTCATTTCATTAAATCAGGAGTATATTATTATAAAGATGTAATTTGCTTCACATACACTGGATGTTTTCATGCCATCTTCTTCGTCTATTTTTACAAGGGGCATTTCTCCGTGTTCCAAGCTACTTCCACAGATTTCTAGGTCGCTGGCATCATCCTCTATTGAGACATTCTCCTCTTTATCGGGGTTTTCTGCTTTAGGAGTATGTTCCTCTGATTTAAGGTATGGCACAGATGAAACACAGTGATCCTGAGATTTCAAATTCTCTTCTTTTCTACAGCTATCAGAAGCAGGAATACAGGCCACAGAATCTTCAATGGTAACGACAGGATGACTGGAATCTGTCCTGTCCTCATTTTCCATTTTTGTTTTCTCTAGTACAGGAGCAGGGCTTGAAAATGAGTCTGATTGCATGCTTCCTATAGATCAAGAATATTATTTGTTAGTAAGTCTCACTTCAGCCAATTGTATTTCACTTCATGACAAGCTGAGTTATTCAAATTCAAAGCACAGTTCAACATTTAGAAATCATTCCAAAAAAGGTAGAAGAATATACCTTTATGGAGTGTATATTTGATTGAGAAATAAATTACATGGAAATTAAATGTTTTGAGTCTGAGTTTTAACATTTAATTAGTATTTTGGTTCTGAATTCCAACAGGTCCCCATGTCACTCAAATTAATCAATATCCATGTACTCTGTTTACTCTGACAGCCCACAAGAACTTTGACTAGCTGGAAAAAATAATATGAAAAGCTGGTATACCGAAATTGGGATTCTGCATTTTTAACTATTATGGCTCGTTTTATAATGAAAATAAACAAATACTTATGGTTTATAATTAGGAAAATGTATTTCAGATAGATACCAAGAATATTTTGGAAACAGCAGCACTGGTCTAAAAATGAAAAGCAATTAGCATATTTTTTATTTAAAAATTAGCATAATGTTGTATTTCAGTGATGCTGAAGGGTGAAATTGTGCTTTAATAAAGTCCCTTATCTGCCGCTGCTTGCATGGGTTAGACAGAACAGTGGGTTAAGAGAGGTCATCCAAGAAACATGTTACTGACAAACTTTATGGCATATACCACAGCAAATTTAGCTTCATCAGCACATCCAAGGCATTAAAGAAAACAGTGCCTGTAAAGACCCTTCCCATTCTTTCAGCGTATTGACAAAATATTATCTACAAAACTTCACTCTTTAAAAAACATTTTATTAAAATAGCTTGGGTAATATTACTCTCAGCTTAGAATATTAATTTTGTCATTTTCTCATTCTAACTCAATACTAATCTTCTCTGCATAACTTTGGGAAAATAATTACAATTAAATAATTTAGTAAGCTAGTTAGGATAATATTAAGCTTTAACATTCACTGATCTAGGGTATTAGAGTATCAACAGCCTACAAGTTACATGTGAAACATAACCACTCTTTATCTCACCTGGAACCTTGACATTATCCAATAAATGTTGATCCAGCTGCATCCTACTACTGTTTTCTTCTTCCCCAGAGGGCACTCCTGTGTTTTCCAGTCTCACTTTTTTTCCAGGTTCTTCACTGACCTTGAAGCCATCAGCAGCTGCTTCAGTCGTTATGATTTCTGCACCAGCTACCAGAGCAGATACTCTCTTGTCCTCTGGAGTTTTAAGCTTTTTAGATCGAGATCTAGTGTGCTGGAAGCTGTTATAAGAGATACTGCTGTCAGAGCAGAATGTCTGTCTTGGATAAGATAAAATATCTACCAATATATATGTCCCTTTCACCTGCTTAAAGTGGTGAAAAAAACTGACAATTTTTCATCTTTTTGTGCTGACATAGTGTTTACAATTTATTAAGTGATAGATTAACAATTGATTGGATTTAACCTTATAATCTGTTATCACCATTCTATGGCAAAGTTATTAAACTGTGAAAGTAAAATAACCTTAAGTAATAGTATTACTTAACTAGGATCTAAACTAGCTTTTTAATGAATAACTCTTCTGAATCTGAAAGAGATTAACCTTTATAGAAGTAATGAAGACAGAACATTCTTAGTTGCAGTAATATCAGCTATTTTCAAACCCCAGTGCTAGTAAAACACTAGTCTGAATAGCCCTGTTTAGATATCTTAAAATTATTTTTTTATGCATTTTAACAAAAACAATAAGCCTGTGAAAGGAAAGAATTCTGACCACCAATTTTTTGAATAGCTACAATATCAAGTAAAGTACTTCATAATGCTGTGTAATTAAAAAAAAAAAAAAAAAAAAAAAAAAAAAAAGTAGAAATTAACATCTTCAGCATAAGTTTTCACACCCTCAGAAGCAGAATGGAAAAATAACAGATTAGCCTAGTTCCAAATTCAGCTATGTGACGTGAGGTGAAATTCTTATGTGCTTGATCATGTATCAGGTTTCAAAACTTGTAACATACTAGTGATAAAAAGCCAGCTACGGCAAGTAAACCAAGAGTTTTATAAAGGCCCTGCATCCTAGACTACAGACAACTCCAGAAAATGTTTTGCTGCTCCTTGCTTTTTATTCTATGCCCAAAGTTTGTCTTCCAATACTTTCTCTATAGAATCTAAATTTACAGAAAATTTAACCAAGTAAGAGTTTGGGCCTATCAGCCCACATTATAATGTATTGTAGAATCACAAGGGGTTGGGGTTAGAAGGGACCTCAAAAGATCAGGTGGTCCAAACCCCATGCCAGGGCACGGTCACCTACAGGAGGTCACAATGGTGGGCTTTGAATGTCTCCAGGGAGGGAGACTCCACAACCTCTCTGGACAGCCTCTTCCAGTGCCCCGTCACCCTCACAGTGAAAAAATTCTTCCTTATATTTATAAGGAACTAACTGTGTTCCAGTTTATAACCATTGCTCCTTGTCCTGTTGTTAGTCACCTCTGAGAAGAGCCTGGCTCTGTCCTCCTGGCACGTGCCCCTTACATATTTATAAACATTGATGAGGTCGCCCCTCATTCTCCTCCAAGTTGAAGAGTCCCAGCTCCCTCAGCCCTTCCTCGTAAGGGAGATGTTCCACTCCCTTCAGCATCTTGCTTGCTCTGTGCCAGGCTCTTTAAAACAGTTCCCCGTCCTTCTGGAACTGAGGGGCCCAGAACTGGACACAATATTCCAGATGTGGCCCCACCAGGGCAGAGTAGAGGGGGAGGGGAACGTCTCCCAAACTACTAACCATCCCAACATAACCCATGGATTTATGGATGTCCAGACTCATCCTTAACCTAGATGTAACAGCAAATATTATTACTGTTTACATTCAGATTTTAAATGTTCAGTTTTGACAGAGGATTTCAGCCCTATATGTCATTTAAGCTCTCCCAGCTATTGTATTAAAGATGGTTTCCACAAATGGTATTTATGTTTTCTATCTATAGGAGCTTGTATTATCCCCACTATCAAAATTATGACAATTTCAATCAACATATTACACTGGAAATGAAGCTGAAAAAGTCTTCTATCCTCACTTTGAAATACATGTTTTTACCATACCTGAACAAAAGCCAGCTAAAGAATTGGAAAGCATTAGAATTGCACCTAGTAGCTTAGATAAATGCATGAAAAAAAGCCCATGTGTTCCTGTGCTAAAATCCTCAATGCAATCACACGAAGTTTTTGCTTTTAGTTAAAACTGGCTGCCCTTTAGGTTATTACCAAATTAATTACTTATGGTTCATGTCTGAACTTTAAGATACACTGCACTACACACAGAGTGAAACCTACTGCGGGGTAAAATGGCATTCAACTGGGAACAACAGTCTGTGTGTCCAGACTAGTATTACACTTATTATACATACACTAACAAATTGACTGTCCAGTTGGTTATCTGCAAGAATTTATTCTACCTGTCAAGCTATTCTTACCCAGGTAGATCCCAGTGTTACATTTCTCAACTATAATGTTCCACTAGAGTGAAACTTAATCCTCTTCATTACAGTTTGACATTCCTACTATTTTCTTTAAGAAATGCATTACCTTACAAAGAAAACGAGGAAATTCAGTTTAAGAGACAGATAAAAAGTAACTATATTGTAAAATTATTTAAAGGAGAAAAACTGCGTTTGACCCATCAAACTGTGCTCTGCCATAAGCAGATACCAATAAAACTGCCGACTCTAGGCTAATAATTAAATAGATCTTAATTAGATAATGAAGAAGAAAATCCATGATGTTTTTGTTAAGCAAGATAGGATAGAACTGTGCACAAAATATGTTTGTGCAATGCAAAAAAAAACATGATGCACACCAAGACAACAGATTCAGTTATGATTCAGTTCCAAGTTTTCAGTGACAAGCTGAGGAACTTTTTTATCCTCATGTTCCTAGTGGTTTCAGCACCAACAAGCAAGATTCAGGCCTTCCTTATGCCAAATTATGATCTGTGATTTATCTGTGGCAGACACAGAGATATTTCAGCTGCAGCACTGTGAGAGTATGCCAAACAAGCACTGATACCTCCTGGGAGAGAGATGGCAGTGAGGGCCAAGACTATTGCTACAGATTTCACACAGCTGTTAGGATTCTCCCACAGCTTTATGATAAGATTTTCCAATTTAACCTTTACCTCTGGTCTGTTGGCTGCAGATGTCACTAGAAACAACAAAAACTATCCATACCTTGAATATTTTAATGAAATAATATCTACTAAAGAAAATCTCTAAATACCACACTGGAATGTATTTTGATGTTCTCCATAATGAGCTATACACATAACTTGCACATAAGTTGAATTAATTCTTCATAGTCAGTCTGAAAAAAAGACTAGCAAGCCCCCAAGTTGATCTTACTACAGAAAACAGAAAAATAAACTTACTCTGAAGTACATAAATTCAAATAATACATCAGAGGGAAAAAAAAAAAAAAAAGATACAGGAAATTTAGCATAATTTAAAAGGAAACTGACATCATAATGAAGACAAATAAGAAATAACACAATAAATACCACTTGGGAGAGTTCTTAATTTTCTTTCTTCTCTGCAGCCAGATCTTTACTTCAGGTGTTGATTCCGGAGTTGGTTTTGTATGATCAATTGTGTACAAATCCTTGCCCTGTTTCCACAGCTGGTATCTATCTGGTTGAAACTTCCTCACAAAAATGTCCATTGATATTGTCACCATATCTCTCCTACAGGTGCACTGCAAGAGAAGATGGGAATTTATAAGTCATAGAATATAAGTCATGAAATATTCTGCAGGTTTGCAGCAAAGAGAATCCAAAATAAAAATCCCAGGTGTGAAAACCAGCTTTACCTTAACCAACATTTTCCTCTTTGCCTCTTACTCACTTCTTCAGGGCGTAAGGATTATTCAGAAGAAAATAGTCTCTGAACAGATGTAACACAGTAGGGTCCCACAAAGGTACTTACGGAAGCAACACTGCTTAGATTAAGGACAAAAGGAACCTATAGCATTTCATTTTGATCTGTTAGCTGTTCTTGGCTAAGTTTTAAGCATAATACCATATTGAATTCAGAGACTGCAAATATCTTTAGTAGCATCATAATTATTTTTTTTTAAATAAACTCTGACATCCACCTAAACCAAAGTCTTCACAGGTATACATAGTCCTATCTTTTAATTTTCAAAAGTGCATACAAGTACCATAAAAAGTTACAGTTTTGCTGAGGCTTTTCTACAAAGGGGAAGAAACAAACAAGACTAGGGATTACAGCCCAGAATACTATATTAAATCTGACCTTCTATGCAATGCAGACCCTAAAATCTCATGCAGTACTTTCCTCATCAACTTTGCTCTAGTCCCTGATTTTAGTACCCTAGAGAATGATCACATTGCTTTTCTCTAGAAACTGTGCATACATGTGGAATGTCTTATTTAAATAATTCTTAATGATGATCATGAAAGCAGGCAGTGTTCCCCTGGAATACTGTAGATGTTGAGACAATTTTCAGACAGAAGTTACTATATCTACTGCTCAAAAATAATTTTAGGAGACTACAGTAAGTCAATATGCCTGCAGCATATAAACTGTTGCGGTGAGTTAACTTCAGCTGGTTGCCAGGTGCCCACCAACCTGCTCTCCTATTCACCTTCCTTAGAAGGAAAGTGAGAAAAAGCTCCCACAGCTGCTGCACAGTGTTTTTAACTCTTAAATATGCTACCAAGAGGTACCTCCAGAATCACTGATGGGCAGCAACCAGCTGGTCCTGGCTTTGTCCACCACAGGGCAGCCCCTGATCCATTTTCAAAGAAGCCACCACTGCAGCTCCAATCTACTGCCAAAACCTTGTCATGTAAAACCAGTAAACTATTGAGATTAAAAGCAAAATGGATGGCTATAAAAATACACTCAAATGGGAAAACTTTTAAAGAACTTGGTATTATAGCTAAATTACTTTGTTAAAGGGTAAAAGTAAGACTGTTTTCTTTCAGACATACAAAGGTCTATTCAAAACCTCATAAATGCATAGCCTGGCCTTCTGGTTTGCTACAGATGGTTTTATCACTTCTTTTAAGCAAGGAGGGTGTTTAATCACAGAAAAGTTGAAACAAAAAACTGAGCGTAACTTTTCTACTAGCTACACTTCTTTGTGCTGGATG